>NC_092042.1:29116729-29427127 GCF_003086295.3 Arachis hypogaea | reverse complement strand
AACTAAAAATTAATAAAAATATACTAAAACTAACTATATCATATCAAAAACATACTAAAAACAATGCCAAAAAGCATACAAATTATCCGCTCATCACCCATCATGGAGAAATCATCCAAATTTCTCCTGAAAGGATCAACAAAAGCCTCAACAAGGCTTTAACAATGGTGGACGCAATAGGCTGAGCAATAGTAAGACATATCCATCATCTTCTCAGCAACAGACAGAGAATTCAGAACAAAACACTTCTAATTTAGCCAATATTGTCTCTGATCTGTCAAAGGCCACTTTCAGTTTCATGAATGAAACAAGATCCTCCATTAGAAATTTGGAGGCACAAGTGGGCCAGCTGAGTAAGAAAGTCATTGAAACTCCTCCCAATATTCTCCCAAGCAATACAGAAGAGAATCCAAAAGGAGAGTGCAAGGCCATTGATCTAGTCAAAGTGGCCGAATGCACTAGGGAGGAGGAGGATGAAAATCCTAGTGAGGAAGACCTCCTGGGACGTCCTTCAAGCAAGAAGGAGTTTCCTATTAAGGATCCAGAGGAATCTGAGGCTCATATAGAGACCATAGAGATTCCATTAAACCTCCTTCTGCCATTCATGAGCTCTGAAGACTATTCATCCTCTGAAGAGGATGAAGATGTGACTAGAGAGCAAGTTGCTCAATATTTAGGAGCTATCATGAAGCTGAATGCCAAATTGTTTGGTAATGAGACTTGGGAAAGTGAACCTCCCTTGCTCATTAATGAACTAGATACTTGGATTCAGAAAACTCTACCTCAAAAGAAACAAGATCCTGGCAAGTTCTTAATACCTTGTACCATTGGCACCATGACCTTTGAAAAAGCTCTATGTGATCTAGGGTCAGGGATAAATCTTATGCCACTCTCTGTAATGGAGAAGCTAGGGATCATTGAGGTACAACCTGCCTTGTTCTCATTGCAATTGGCAGATAAGTCATTGAGACAAGCTTATGGAATAGTAGAGGACGTGCTAGTAAAGGTTGAAGGCCTTTACATCCCTGCTGATTTCATAATCTTAGACACTAGGAAGGAAGAGGATGATTGCATCATCCTTGGAAGACCTTTCCTAGCCACAGCAGGAGCTGTGATAGATGTCAACAGAGGTGAGTTAGTCCTTCAATTGAATGGGGACTACCTTGTGTTTAAGGCACATGGCCATCCCTCTGTGACAGAAGAGAGTAAGCATGAAGAGCTTCTCTCAGTTCAGAGTCAAGAAAAACCCACACAATCAAACTCTAAGTTTGGTGTTGTGAGGCCACAACCAAACTCTAAGTTTGGTGTTGAAATCCCATATCCAAACTCTAAGTTTGGTGTTGGGACTACACTAACATTGACCTGATCACCTTGTGGCTCCATGAGAGCCACTGTCAAGCTATTGACATTAAAGAAGCGCTTGTTGGGAGGCAACCCAATTTTATTTATCTAATTTTTATTTTTATTTTTATTTTTGTGTTTTATTAGGTACATGATCATGAGGAGTCACGAAAAAAATCAAAAAAATTAAAAACAGAGTCAAAAACAGAAGAAAAAATTTTTTCACCCTGGAGGTCGCGCAGACTGGCGTTCAACGCCAGTAAGATGCATCTGGCTGGCGTTCAACGCCAGAACAGAGCACCATTCTGGCGCTGAATGCCAGAAACAAGCAACATCCTGGCGCTGAACGCCAGGAATGTGCCTAGAGGAGAAAAACTGGCGCTGAACGCCAGTAACAAGCATGAAACTGGCGTTCAACGCCAGAAACATGCTTTACATGGGCGTTGAACGCCCAAAACGTGCACCAATGGGCGTTTAAACGCCAGAATGATGCACGGAGGCATTTTACATGCCTATTTGGTGAAGGAATGGTATTTCTTTACACCTCAGGATCCTGTGGACCCCACATGATCACCTCAGGATCTGTGGACCAAACAGGATCCCCACCTACCACATTCCCACCTCACCTTTTAATCCTAATCACACTCTCCTAATCCTAAATCTCATTTTCCTACTCCCCATGTCACACTTCCCAAACACCCATCACCAATCACCTCAATTCCTCTTCCCAACTACCTCATTCACCATTCACATCAACCCACTCTTCCCCATAAACCCCACCTACCCTCATACAATTCAAATTCAATTTCCCACCCATTCCCACCCAAAATGGCCGAACACCCACCCTCCCCTCTCCCTATAAATACCCTTCCATTCTACTTCATTTTCACACAACACTAACCCATCTTCTCCCCCTTAGCCGAACCTACCTCTCTCCCTCTCTACCATATTTTCTTCTTCTTCTTCTTCTCTTCTTTTCTTTCTTGCTCGAGGGCGAGCAAAATTTTAAGTTTGGTGTGGTAAAAGCATAAGCTTTTTGTTTCTCCATTACCATCAATGGCACCTAAGGCCGGAGCATCCTCTAAAAAAGGGAAAGGGAAGACAAAAGCTTCCACCTCCGAGTCATGGGAGATGAAAAGATTCATCTCCAAGAGCCATCAAGACCACTTCTATGATGTTGTGGCAAAGAAGAAGGTGATCCCCGAGGTCCCTTTCAAGCTCAAAAAGAATGAGTATCCAGAAATCCGACATGAAATCCAAAGAAGAGGTTGGGAAGTCCTAACCAACCCCATGCAACAAGTCGGAATATTGATGGTTCAAGAGTTCTATGCCAATGCATGGATCACTAGGAACCATGATCAAAGTATGAACCCGAATCCAAAGAACTATCTCACAATGGTTCGGGGGAAATACTTAGATTTTAGTCCGGAAAATGTGAGGTTGGCGTTTCACTTGCCCATGATGCAAGGAGATGAACGCCCCTACACTAGAAGGGTCAACTTTAACCAAAGGTTGGACCAAGTCCTTATGGACATATGTGTGGAAGGAGCTCAGTGGAGAATAGACTCAAAGGCAAGCCAGTTCAACTAAGAAGACTGGATCTCAAGCCTGTGGCTAGAGGATGGTTGGAGTTCATTCAACGCTCTATCATTCCTACTAGCAACTGATCTGAAGTTACTGTGGATCGGGCCATCATGATTCATAGCATCATGATTGGAGAGGAAGTAGAAGTTCATGAGGTCATCTCCAATGAACTCTACAAAATAGCCGATAAGTCCTCCACCATGGCAAGGCTAGCTTTTCCTCACCTTATTTGCCATCTGTGTTACTCAGCTGGAGTTATCATAGAAGGAGATACCCCCATTGAAGAGGATAAGCCCATCACCAAGAAGAGGATGGAGCAAGCAAGAGAGACCATGCACGGTTCTCAAGAAGTGCATGAGGAAGCTCATCATCAACAAATTCCTGAGATGCCTCAAGGGATGCACTTTCCTCCCAACAACTATTGGGAGCAACTCAACACATCCTTAGAAGATTTGAGCCACAATGTGGAACAATTAAGGGTGGAACATCATGAGCACTCCATCATTCTCCAAGAAATAAGAGAAGACCAAAGAGCAATGACGGAGGAGCAACAAAGGCAAGGAAGGGACATAGAAGAGTTTAAGAACATCATTGGCCCTTCAAGAAGAAGACGCCACTAAAGGTGGATTCATTCCTTGTTCTTTATTTCTTTCTGTTTTCGGTTTTTAATATTGTGTTTATCTATGTTTTGTGTCTCTATTTCATGATCATTAGTATGTAACCATGCCTTAAAGCTATGAATAAAATCCATTAATCCTTCACCTCTCTTAAATGAAAAATGTTTTAATTCAAAAGAACAAGAAGTACATGAATTTCGAATTTATCCTTGAATTTAATTTAATTATATTGATGTGGTGGCAATACTTTTTGTTTTCTGAATGAATGCTTGAACAGTGCATATTTTTGATCTTGTTGTTTATGAGTGTTAAAATTGTTGGCTCTTGAAGGAATGATGAACAAAGAGAAATGTTATTGATGATCTGAAAAAAATCATGAAATTGATTCTTGAAGCAAGAAAAAGCAGTGAAAAAGGAAGCTTGCGAAAAAAAAATTATTAGAAAGAAAAAGAAGGAGCAGTAGAAAAAGCCAATAGCCCTTAAAACCAAAAGGCAAGGGTAAAAAGGATCCAAGGCTTTGAGCATCAATGGATAGGAGGGCCCAAGGAAATTAAATCCAGGCCTAACCATGTGCTTGTGTCATGAAGGTCCAAGTGAAAAGCTTGAGACTGAGTGGTTAAAGTCGTGATCCAAAGCAAAAGAGTGTGCTTAAGAGCTCTGGACACCTCTAACTGGGGACTCTAGCAAAGGTAAGTCACAATCTGAAAAGGTTCACCCAGTTATGTGTCTGTGGCATTTATGTATCCGGTGGTAATACTGGAAAACAAAGTGCTTAGGGCCACGGTCAAGACTCATAAGTAGCTGTGTTCAAGAATCAACATGCTTAACTAGGAAAGTCAATAACACTATCCAAAATTCTAAGTTCTCAGAGACGCCAATCACTCTAAACTACAAAGGAAAAAGTGAGATGCCAAAACTGTTCAGAAGCAAAAAGCTACAAGTCCCGCTCATCTAATTATAATTAATATTCATTGATATTCTGGAATTTATAGTATATTCTCTTCTTTTTATCCTAATTGATTTTCAGTTGCTTGGGGACAAGCAACAATTTAAGTTTGGTGTTGTGATGAGCAGATAATTTATACGCTTTTTGGCATTGTTTTTAGATAGTTTTTAGTAAGTTTAAGCTACTTTTAGGGATGTTTTCATTAGTTTTTATGTTAAATTCACATTTCTGGAATTTACTATGAGTTTGTGTGTTTTTCTGTGATTTCAGGTAAATTCTGGCTGAAATTGAGGGACTTGAGCAAAACTCTGAAGAAAGGCTGACAAAAGGACTGCTGATGCTGTTGGAATCTGACCTCCCTGCACTCGAAATGAATTTTCTGGAGCTACAGAACTCCAATTGGCGCGCTCTCAATGGCCTTGGAAAGTAGACATCCAGAGCTTTCCAGCAATATATAATAGTCCATACTTTATTCGGAGATTGACGACGTAACTTGGCGTTGAACGCCAAGTACAAGCTGCTGTCTGGAGTTAAACGCCAGAAAAACGTCATGATCCGGAGTTGAACGCCCAAAACACGTCATAACTCGGAGTTCAACTCCAAGAGAAGCCTCAGCTCGTGGATTGATCAAGCTCAGCCCAAGCATACAGTGGGCCCCGGAAGTGGATTTATGCATCAATTACTTACTCATGTAAACCCTAGGAGCTAGTTTATTATAAATAGAACATTTAACTATTGTATTAGATGTCTTTTGACCACGTTTCATCTTTGGTCTCAGTTTTGTATTATTCTTCATCTTAGGAGGCCATTGAGCACGTTTTAGGTGGCTGGCCATTCGGCCATGCCTGAACCTTTTACTTATGTATTTTCAACGGTGGAGTTTCTGCACACCATAGAATAAGGGTGTGGAGCTCTACTGTACCTCAAGTATTAATGCAATTCTATTTTCTTTTATTCAAATCTCTCTTATTCTTATTCCAAGATATTCATTCGTACCCAAGAACATGATGAATGTGATGATTAAGTAACCCTCATTATCATTTTCACTTATGAACGCACGTGATTGACAACCACTTCCGTTCTACATGCAACAGAGCTTGAATGTTTATCTCTTAGATTCCCCAACAGAATCTTCGTGGTATAAGCTAGATAGATGGCGGCATTTATGAGGATCCGGAAAGTCTCACCTTGTCTGTGGTATTCCGAGTAGGATCCTGGGAATCCGGAAAGTCTAACCTTGTCTGTGGTATTCCGAGTAGGATTCCAGTATTGAATGACTGTGACGAGCTTCAAACTCCTGAAGGCTGGGCGTTAGTGACAAACGCAAAAGAATCAATGGATTCTATTCCAACCTGATTGAGAACCGACAGATGATTAGCCGTGCTGTGACAGAGCATAGGAACGTTTTCACTGAGAGGACGGGATGTAGCCATCAACCAAGGGTGATGCCTCCAGACGATTAGCCGTGCAGTGACAGCGCATAGGATCATTTTCCCGAGAGGATTGAAAGTAGCCACCGATGATGGTGATGCCCTACATACAGCTTGCCATGGAAAGGAGTAAGAAGGATTGAAGGAAGAGTGAGTAGTGAAGTAGAGTTTCAAGAGGAGCACAGCATCTCCAAACGCTTATCTGAAATTCTCACTATGGATTTACATAAGTATCTCTATCCCTTTTTATTTTCTTTTTATTTTTAATTTTCGAAACCCATAAACCAATTTAATCTGCCTAACTGAGATTTACAAGGTGACCATAGCTTGCTTCATACCAACAATCTCTGTGGGATCGACCCTTACTCGCATAAGGTTTATTACTTGGATGACCCAGTACACTTGCTGGTTAAGTTGAACGGAGTTGTGAACTATGGTATTGGCATCATGTTTTTGGTGCCATTACCAGGGAATGAAAAGCAATGAATTTTGCAAAATGGAATAACAATTGAATCACAATTTCGTCCACCAGAAGCCATCAATCAGGACAAACACAACAGAGAAGTTCCACAAGAAGAGACAGAAGGGAAAAGTAAAGAGGATCTAGAAACCAAAAATGCAAAAATTTCTAAGGGATACAAGAACACCCTTGAATCACAATTACAAGAGAAGAGGGAAGGAGTGAATCCTTGTGTCCCCAAACTTCCATATCCTCAGAGGTTTAAAAAAGAAAATGAGGATAAGCAATACTCAAAATTTCTGGACATATTCAAGACACTTAGCATCAATATTCCTTTCTTGGAAGCACTTGAACAGATGCCACTATATGCCAAATTCATGAAGGAAGTGCTGACAAAGAAAAGATCCCTGAAGGAAGGACAGATTGTTGAGATGACAAAGGAATGTAGTGCTATCCTCCAAAGAGAGTTGCCAGAGAAGAAAGATGATCCTGGGAGTTTTTACATACCTTGCACCATAGGGGACATAACAATTGAGAAGTCATTCTGTGACCTTGGTGCAAGCATAAACTTGATGCCTTTGTCTCTAATGAGAAAACTCCGAATTTGTGAGCTGAAATCCACACGAATACTCCTGCAAATGGCTAACAAATCCATCCAGCAAGCACTTGGAGTTGTAGAGAATGTACTGGTAAAGGTGGGGAAATTCCTTCTCCCAGCTGATTTTATCATCCTGGATATGGAGGAGGACCCTAACACTCCCATCATTCTGGGGAGGCCTTTCAAATGCACCATGACGCACATTGCCCTGCCCTCCGCGAGGGCAGGGCAGCATTTTGGTGATGCACACAGGCGCACCATTCTGGCGCACCAAGGAACGGTTCGGCAGCACCAGCAGCACGCACAGGCATCAATCTGGCGCACCAAAAAGTTCTGCCCTGCCCTCTGCGAGGGCAAGGCAGCATCCTGCACACACTGATGAGCGGATAATTTATACGCTTTTTGGCATTGTTTTTAGATAGTTTTTAGTAAGTTTAAGCTACTTTTAGGGATGTTTTCATTAGTTTTTATGTTAAATTCACATTTCTGGACTTTACTATGAGTTTGTGTGTTTTTCTGTGATTTCAGGTAAATTCTGGCTGAAATTGAGGGACTTGAGCAAAACTCTGAAGAAAGGCTGACAAAAGGACTGCTGATGCTGTTGGAATCTGACCTCCCTGCACTCGAAATGGATTTTCTGGAGCTACAGAACTCCAATTGGCGCGCTCTCAACGGCGTTGGAAAGTAGACATCCAGAGCTTTCCAGCAATATATAATAGTCCATACTTTATTCGGAGATTGACGACGTAACTTGGCGTTGAACGCCAAGTACAAGCTGCTGTCTGGAGTTAAACGCCAGAAAAACGTCATGATCCGGAGTTGAACGCCCAAAACACGTCATAACTCGGAGTTCAACTCCAAGAGAAGCCTCAGCTCGTGGATTGATCAAGCTCAGCCCAAGCATACACCAAGTGGGCCCCGGAAGTGGATTTATGCATCAATTACTTACTCATGTAAACCCTAGGAGCTAGTTTATTATAAATAGAACATTTAACTATTGTATTAGATGTCTTTTGACCACGTTTCATCTTTGGTCTCAGTTTTGTATTATTCTTCATCTTAGGAGGCCATTGAGCACGTTTTAGGGGGCTGGCCATTCGGCCATGCCTGAACCTTTTACTTATGTATTTTCAACGGTGGAGTTTCTGCACACCATAGAATAAGGGTGTGGAGCTCTACCCTACCTCAAGTATTAATGCAATTCTATTTTCTTTTATTCAAATCTCTCTTATTCTTATTCCAAGATATTCATTCGTACCCAAGAACATGATGAATGTGATGATTAAGTAACCCTCATTATCATTCTCACTTATGAACGCACGTGATTGACAACCACTTCCGTTCTACATGCAACAGAGCTTGAATGTTTATCTCTTAGATTCCCCAACAGAATCTTCGTGGTATAAGCTAGATAGATGGTGGCATTTATGAGGATCCGGAAAGTCTCACCTTGTCTGTGGTATTCCGAGTAGGATCCTGGGAATCCGGAAAGTCTAACCTTGTCTGTGGTATTCCGAGTAGGATTCCGGTAATGAATGACTGTGACATGCTTCAAACTCGCGAGTGCTGGGCGTTAGTGACAGACGCAAAAGAATCAAGGGATTCTATTCCAGTAGGAGCGGGAACCAACCAGTGATTAGCCGTGCTGTGACAGAGCGCGTGAGCGTAGTTTTCACTGCAAGGATGGGATGTAGCCTTCGGCCAGGTGATGCCTCCAGACGATTAGCTATGCGAGTGACAGCCGCAGAGGATCATTTTCCCGAGAGGATTCAAAGTAGCCATCGTCGAACGGTGAACCCCTATACACAGCTTGCCATGGAAAGGAGTAAGAAGGACTGAGTTGAAGCAGTGGGAGAGCAGGCGTTCTTGAGCCATACAATATCTCCATTCGCTTATCTGAAATTCCCACCAATGAATCTGCATAAGTATTCTATCCTTTTTATTATTTCTTCTTTTTATTATTAATTTTCGAAACCATACACAAATTTAATCTGCCTAACTGAGATTTACAAGGTAACCATAGCTTGCTTCATACCAACAATCTCTGTGGGATCGACCCTTACTCACGTAAGGTTTATTACTTGGACGACCCAGTACACTTGCTGGTTAGTTGAACGGAGTTGTGTCCACTCGTGCCAATTTCAAATTCCATAATTTTACAATGAGTGCAACTCAAAGAATAGTGATCACAATTTCGTCCACCAAGTTTTTGGCGCCGTTGCCGGGGATTGTTCGAGTGTGGACAACTGACGGTTCATCTTGTTGCTCAGATTAGGTAATTTTCTTTTCAAAAATCTTTTTCAAAAATTTTCTTTTCTTTTTCGTTTTTTTCCAAAAATGTTTTTCGAAAAAAATTAATAAAAATACAAAAAAATTAGAAAATCATAAAAAATCAAAAATATTTTGTGTTCCTTGTTTGAGTCTTGAGTCAATTTTTAAGTTTGGTGTCAATTGCATGTTTTTAAATTTTTCTTGCATTTTTTCGAAAATCTCATGCATTCATAGTGTTCTTCATGATCTTCAAGTTGTTCTTGACAAGTCTTCTTGTTTGATCTTGATGATTTCTTGTTTTGTGTCTTTTCTTCTTTTTCATGTGCACCTTTGCATTTATATTTTCCTTGCATTAAAGATTTCTAAGTTTGGTGTCTTACATGTTTTCTTTGAATCAAAAATTTTTCAAAATTATGTTCTTGATGTTCATCATGATCTTCAAAGTGTTCTTGGTGTTCATCTTGACATTCATAGCATTCTTGCATACATTCATTGTTTTGATCTAAAAATTTCATGCATTAAGTATTTTTGTTGTTTTTCTTTCTCATAATTAAAATATTCAAAAATCAAAAAAATATCTTTTCCTTATTTCCCTCCAAATTTTCAAAATTTTGGGTTGACTTGGTCAAAAATTTTTAAAATTAGTTGTTTCTTACAAGTCAAGTCAAAATTTCAATTTTAAAAATCTGATCTTTTCAAAATCTTTTTCAAAAATCATATCTTTTTCATTTTTTTTTATAATTTTCGAAAATTTCAAAAATCTTTTTCAAAATATTTTTCAAAATCTTTTTCTTATCTTTATATCAAATTTTCGAAAATTAGCTAACAATTAATGTGATTAGTTCAAAAATTTGAAGTTTGTTACTTTCTTGTTAAGAAAGGTTCAATCTTTAAAGTTCTAGAATCTTATCTTGTAGTTTCTTGTTAGTTAAGTCAATTTTTAAAAAAAAAATTAAATCTTTTTATCTTTTATCTTATCTTTTTCAAAAATCTTATCTTTTTCAAAATTTGATTTTAAAATATCTTATCTAACTTCTTATCTTCTTATCTTTTTCAAATTTAATTTCTTTTACTAACTAACTAACTTTTTGTTTGTTTCTTATCTTTTTCAAAACCACCTAACTACTTTTCCCTCTCTAATTTTCAAAAATATCTCATCCCTTTTTCAAAAAAAAAATTCCTTTTTAATTAATTAATTGTTTTAAATTTTAATTTTAATCTTATCTTATCTCTAATTTTCGAAAATTACTAACTCCTTTTTCAAAAATTGTTTTCGAAATTTCTCTTCTCTTCTCTTATTCTATTTAATTATTTAATTACTAACACTTCTCTTCACCTCTCTTCATCTAAGAATCCGAACTTCTTATATCCCTTGTATTTGGATTCTTTTCCCCCCTTTCTTCTTCTACTAACATAAAGGAATCTCTATACTGTGACATAGAGGATTCCTCTTTCTTTTCTTGTTTTTTTCTCTTTCATATGAGCAGGAACAGGGAAAAAGGCACTCTTGTTGAAATTGATCCAAAACCTGAAAGGACTCTGAAGAGAAAATTAAGAGAAGCTAAATTACAACAATCCAGAAATAACCTTTCAGAAATTTTCGAACAAGAGAAGGAGATGGCAGCCGAAAATAATAATAATAATGCAAGGAGAATGCTTGGTGACTTCACAAAGCCAACGTCCAAGTTTGATGGAAGGAGCATCTCCATTCCTGCCATTGGAGCCAATAATTTTGAGCTTAAGCCTCAACTAGTTGCTTTAATGCAACAAAAATGCAAGTTTTATGGACTTCCATCTGAAGATCCTTATCAGTTCTTAACTGAGTTCTTGCAGATCTGTGAGACTGTAAAGACGAATGGAGTTGATCCTGAAGTCTACAGACTCATGCTTTTCCTTTTTACTGTAAGAGACAGAGCTAGAATATGGTTGGATTCACAACCTAAGGATAGCCTGGACTCCTGGGATAAGTTGGTCACTGCCTTCTTGGATAAATTCTTTCCTCCTCAAAAGTTGAGCAAGCTGAGAGTGGATGTTCAAACCTTCAAACAAAAAGATGGTGAATCCCTCTATGAAGCTTGGGAAAGATACAAGCAGTTGACCAAAAGATGTCCATCTGACATGTTTTCAGAATGGACCCTATTAGATATATTCTATTATGGTCTCTCTGAATTTTCAAAAATGTCATTGGACCATTCTGCAGGTGGATCTATTCACCTGAAGAAAACGCCTGAAGAGGCTCAAGAACTCATTGACATGGTTGCAAACAACCAATTCATGTATACCTCTGAGAGGAATTCCGTGAATAATGGGATACCTCAGAAGAAAGGAGTTCTTGAAATTGATGCTCTGAATGCCATATTGGCTCAGAACAAAATGTTGACTCAACAGGTCAACATAATCTCTCAAAATCTGAATGGATTGCAACATGCATCCAACAGTACTAGAGAGGTAGCTTCTGAAGAAGCTTATGATCCTGAGAACCCTGTCATGGCAGAGGTTAATTACATGGGTGAACCTTATGGAAACACCTATAACCCATTGGTGCGCGAAATTGTGAACAATACTTTTTCACAACTCTCATAATCCCCGGACATGAACCCCAAAAACTTGGTGTTCAATACCATGGCATTACACAACTTCGCACAACTAACCAGCAAGTGCACTGGGTCGTCCAAGTAATAAACCTTACGCGAGTAAGGGTCGATCCCACGGAGATTGTTAGTATTGAAGCAAGCTATGGTCATCTTGTAACTCTTAGTCAGGCAAACTCAAATGGTAATAGTGATGAACGAAAATAACAAAAAGGTAAAGATAGAGATACTTATGTAATTCATTGGTAGGAACTTCAGATAAGCGCATGAAGATGCCTTCCCTTCCGTCTCTCTGCTTTCCTACTGTCTTCATCCAATCCTTCTTATTCCTTTCCATGGCAAGCTTGTGTAGGGTTTCACCGTTGTCAATGGCTACCTCCCATCCTCTCAGTGAAAACGATTGCATATGCTCTGTCACAGCACGCGGAATTCAGCTGTCGGTTCTCGGTCAGGCCGGAATAGAATCCATCGATTCTTTTGCGTCTGTCACTAACGCCCCGCCTGCTAGGAGTTTGAAGCACGTCACAGTCATTCAATCATTGAATCCTACTCAGAATACCACAGACAAGGTTAGACCTTCCGGATTCTCTTGAATGCCGCCATCAGTTCTTGCCTATACCACGAAGACTCTGATCTCACGGAATGGTTGGCTCGTTTGTCAGACGAGCACTCGGTTGTCAGGCGATCAACCATGCATCGTGCAATCAGGAATCCAAGAGATATTCACTAGAGCCTTGATTGCTTGTAGAACAAAAGTGGTTGTCAGTCACCTTGTTCATGGGTGAGAATGATGATGAGTGTCACGGATCATCACATTCATCAAGTTGAAGAACAAGTGATATCTTAGAACAAGAACAAGCGGAATTTAATGGAAGAACAATAGTAATTGCATTAATACTCGAGGTACAGCAGAGCTCCACACCTTAATCTATGGTGTGTAGAAGCTCCACCGTTGAAAATACATAAGTATAAGGTCTAGGCATGGCCGAATGGCCAGCCTCCCAATGATCTAAGATAGCATAAGAATGAAGATAGCTACCAAAGTCTGATCTAAGATCTAAAGTGATCAAAAGATCTCCCAATACAATAGTAAAAGGTCCTACTTATAGAAAATTAGTAGCCTAGGGTGTACAGAGATGAGTAAAAGACATAAAAATCCATTTCCGGGCCCACTTGGTGTGTGCTTGGGCTGAGCAATGAAGCATTTTCGTGTAGAGACTCTTCTTGGAGTTAAACGCCAGCTTTTATGCCAGTTTGGGCGTTTAACTCCCATTTGGGTGCCAGTTCCAGCGTTTAACGCTGGGATTTCTGAGGGTGACTTTGAACGCCGGTTTGGGCCATCAAATCTTGGGAAAAGTATGGACTATCATATATTGCTGGAAAGCCCAGGATGTCTACTTTCCAACGCCGTTGAGAGCGCGCCAATTGGGCTTTTGAAGCTCCAGAAAATCCACTTCGAGTGCAGGGAGGTCAGAATCCAACAGCATCTGCAGTCCTTTTTGGTCTCTGAATCAGATTTTTGCTCAGGTCCCTCAATTTTAGCCAGAAAATACCTGAAATCACAGAAAAACACACAAACTCATAGTGAAGTCCAGAAAAGTGAATTTTAACTAAAAACTAATAAAAATATACTAAAAACTAACTATATCATATCAAAAACATACTAAAAACAATGCCAAAAAGCATACAAATTATCCGCTCATCACAACACCAAACTTAAATTGTTGCTTGTCCTCAAGCAACTGAAAATCAAATAAGATAAAAAGAAGAGAATATGCAATGAATTCAAAAACATCTATGAAGATCAGTATTAATTAGATGAGCGGGGCTTTTAGCTTTTTGCCTCTGAACAGTTTTGGCATCTCACTCTATCCTTTGAAACTTAGAATGATTGGCTTCTTTAGGAACTTAGAATCCAGATAGTGTTAATGATTCTCCTAGTAAAGTATGATGATTCTTGAACAAAGCTACTTTTTGAGTCTTGGCTGTGGCCCAAAGCACTCTGTCTTCCAGTATTACCACCGGATACATACATGCCACAGACACATAATTGGGTGAACCTTTCCAGATTGTGACTCAGCTTTGCTAAAGTCCCCAATTAGAGGTGTCCAGGGTTCTTAAGCACACTCTTATTTGCCTTGGATCACAACTCTTATTTCTATATATATATTTTTTCGATTTTTCTCTCTTTTTTTTTTGAATAGAAATGCTTTTTCTTACTTCAAGAATCATTTTGATGATTTTTCAGATCCTCAGTAACATGTCTCCTTTTTCATCATTCTTTCAAGAGCCAACATTCATAAACCACAAATTCAAGATACATATGCACTGTTTAAGCATACATTCAGAGAACAAAAATATTGCCACCACATCAAAATAATTAAACTGTTATAAAATTTAAAATTCATGCAATTCTTTCTTTTATCAATTAAGCACATTTTTATTTAAGAAAGGTGATGGATTCATAGGACATTCATAACTTTAAGGCATAGACACTAAGACACCAATGATCACAAGACACAAACATGGATAAACATAAGCATAAAATTCGAAAAACAGAAGAACAAAGAACAAGGAAATCAAAGAACGGGTCCACCTTAGTGATGGCGGCTCTTTCTTCCTCTTGAAGATCCTATGGAGTGCTTGAGCTCCTCAATGTCTCTTCCTTGTCTTTGTTGCTCCTCCCTCATGATTCTTTGATCTTCTCTAATCTCATGAAGGATGATGGAGTGTTCTTGATGCTCCACCCTTAGTTGTCCCATGTTGGAACTCAACTCTCCTAGGGAGGTGTTTAATTGCTCCCAATAGTTTTGTGGAGGAAAGTGCATCCCTTGAGGAATCTCAGGGATCTCATGATGAGTGGGATCTCTTGTGTGCTCCATCCTCTTCTTAGTGATGGGCTTGTCCTCATCAATAGGGGTGTCTCCCTCTATGTCAACTCCAACTGAATAACAGAGGTGACAAATGAGATGAGGGAAGGCTAACCTTGCCAAGGTAGAGGACTTGTCCGCCACCTTATAGAGTTCTTGGGCTATAACCTCATGAACCTCTATTTCTTCTCCAATCATGATGCTATGGATCATGATAGCCCAGTCTATGGTAACTTCAGACCGGTTGCTAGTGGGAATGATTGAGCGTTGTATAAACTCTAACCATCCTCTAGCCACGGGCTTGAGGTCATGCCTTCTTAATTGAACCGGCTTTCCTCTTGAATCTCTCTTCCATTGGGCGCCCTCTTCACATATGACTGTGAGGACTTGGTCCAACCTTTGATCAAAGTTGACCCTTCTAGTGTAAGGATGTTCATCTCCTTGCATCATAGGCAAGTTGAACGCCACCCTCACACTCTTCGGACTAAAATCCAAGTATTTCCCCCGAACCATAGTAAGATAATTCTTTGGATTCGGGTTCACACTTTGGTCATGGTTCTTGGTGATCCATGCATTGGCATAGAACTCTTGAACCATCAAGATTCCGATTTGTTGAATGGGGTTGGTAAGAACTTCCCAACCTCTTCTTCGGATCTCATGTCGGATCTCCGGATATTCACCCTTTTTGAGTGAAAAAGGGACCTCGGGGATCACCTTCTTCAAGGCCACAATTTCATAGAAATGGTCTTGATGCACCCTTGAGATGAATCTCTCCATCTCCCATGACTCGGAGGTGGAAGCTTTTGCCTTCCCTTTCCTCTTTCTAGAGGTTTCTCCGGCCTTGGATGCCATAAATGGTTATGGAAAAACAAAAAGCAATGCTTTTACCACACCAAACTTAAAATGTTTGCTCGTCCTCGAGCAAAAGAAGAAAGAAGAGAGTAGAAGAAGAAGAAATGAGGAGAAAGGGAATGGCTTTGTATTCGGCCAAAGGGGAGAGAGATGGTGTTTAAGGTGTGTGAAAATGAAGGAGTGAAGGAGGGTTTATATAGGAGAGGGGGAGAGGGATGTTCGGCCATTTGAGGGTGGGTTAGGGTGGGAAAGTGGTTTGAATTTGAATGGTGGGGTAGGTGGGGTTTTATGAAGGATGGATGTGAGTGGTGAAGAGAAAGATGGGATTTGATAGGTGAGGGGTTTTTAGGGAAGAGGTGTTGAGGTGATTGGTGAAGAAGAGAGAGAGTGGTAGGGTAGGTGGGGATCCTGTGGGGTCCACAGATCCTGAGGTGTCAAGGAAAAGTCATCCCTGCACCAAATGGCATGCAAAATCACGTTTTGTGCCATTTCTGGCGTTAAACACTGGGTTGGTGCCCATTTCTGGCGTTTAACGCCAGCTTCTTGCCCTTCTCTGGCGTTTAACGCCAGTCTGGTGCCCCTTTTCTGGCGTTAAACGCCCAGAATGGTGCCAGACTGGGCGTTAAATGCCCAACAGCTAACCTCACTGGCGTTTAAACGCCAGTGGGTGCGTCCTCCAGGGTGTGCTGTTTTTCTTCCTGTTTTTCATTCTGTTTTTGCTTTTTTCATTAATTTTGTGACTTCTCATGATCATCAACCTACAAAAAAGATAAAATAACAAAAGAAAATAATTAATTATAAAACATTGGGTTGCCTCCCAACAAGCGCTTCTTTATTGTCATTAGCTTGACAGAGGACTCTCATGGAGCCTCACAGATTCTCAGAGCCATGTTGGAACCTCCCAACACCAAACTTAGAGTTTGAATGTGGGGGTTCAACACCAAACTTAGAGTTTGGTTGTGGCCTCCCAACACCAAACTTAGAGTTTGACTGTGGGGGCTCTGTTTGGCTCTGCTTTGAGAGAAGCTCTTCATGCTTCCTCTCCATGATGACAGAGGGGTATCCTTGGGCCTTAAACACCAAGGATTCTTCATTCACTTGAATGATCAACTCTCCTCTATCAACATCAATCACAGCCTTTGCTGTGGCTAGGAAGGGTCTGCCAAGGATGATGGATTCATCCATGCACTTCCCAGTCTCTAGGACTATGAAATCAGTAGGGATGTAATGGTCTTCAATCTTTACCAGAACATCCTCTACAAGTCCATGGGCTTGTTTTCTTGAGTTGTCTGCCATCTCTAGTGAGATTTTTGCAGCTTGCACCTCAGAGATCCCCAATTTCTCCATTACAGAGAGAGGCATGAGGTTTACACTTGACCCTAAGTCACACAAGGCCTTCTTGAAGGTCATGGTGCCTATGGTACAAGGTATTGAAAACTTCCCAGGATCCTGTCTCTTTTGAGGCAGTTTCTGCCTAGACAAGTCATCTAGTTCCTTGGTGAGCAAAGGGGGTTCATCCTCCCAAGTCTCATTTCCAAATAACTTGTCATTTAGCTTCATGATTGCTCCAAGGTATTTAGCAACTTGCTCTTCATTGACATACTCATCCTCTTCAGAGGAAGAATACTCATCAGAGCTCATGAATGGCAGAAGTAAGTCCAGTGGAATCTCTATGGTCTCATTTTGAGCCTCAGATTCCCATGGTTCCTCATTGGGGAACTCATTGGAGGTCAGTGTACGTCCAGTGAGGCCTTCCTCAGTGGCGTTCACTGCCTCTTCTTCCTCCCAGAATTCGGCCATGTTGATGGCCTTGCACTCTCCTTTTGGATTTTCTTCTGTATTGCTTGGAAGAGTACTAGGAGGGAGTTCAGTAATCTTCTTGCTCAGCTGACCCACTTGTCCTTCCAAATTTCTGATGGAGGACCTTGTTTCAGTCATGAAACTTTGAGTGGTCTTGATTAGATCAGAGACCATGGTTGCTAGGTCAGAGGTATTCTGCTTAGAGCTCTCTGTCTGTTGCTGAGAAGATGATGGAAAAGGCTTGCTATTGCTAAACCTGTTTCTTCCACCATTATTGTTGTTGAAACCTTGTTGAGGTCTCTGTTGATCCTTCCATGAAAGATTTGGATGATTCCTCCATGAAGGATTATAGGTGTTTCCATAGGGTTCTCCCATGTAATTCACTTCTTCCATTGAAGGGTTCTCAGGATCATAAGCTTCTTCCTCAGATGAAGCTTCCTTAGTACTGCTTGGTGCATTTTGCATTCCAGACAGACTTTGAGAAATCATATTGACTTGTTGAGTCAATATTTTGTTCTGTGCCAGTATGGCATTCAGAGTGTCAATCTCAAGAACTCCTTTCTTCTGACTAGTCCCATTGTTCACAGGATTTCTTTCAGAAGTGTACATGAATTGGTTATTTGCAACCATTTCAATCAGTTCTTGAGCTTCTGCAGGCGTCTTCTTCAAATGAAGAGATCCTCCAGAAGAGCTATCCAAAGACATCTTGGACAGTTCAGAGAGACCATCATAGAAAATACCTATGATGCTCCATTCAGAAAGCATGTCAGTGGGACACTTTCTGATCAATTGTTTGTATCTTTCCCAAGCTTCATAGAGGGATTCTCCTTCCTTCTGTCTGAAGGTTTGGACTTCCACTCTAAGCTTACTCAATTTTTGAGGTGGAAAGAACTTTGCCAAGAAGGCATTGACTAGCTTTTTCCAAGAGTCCAGGCTTTCTTTAGGTTGAGAGTTCAACCATGTTCTAGCTCTGTCTCTTACAACAAAAGGGAATAGCATCAGTCTATAGACCTCAGGGTCAACCCCATTAGTCTTGACTGTGTCACAGATTTGCAAGAATTCAGCTAAAAACTGATGAGGATCTTCCAATGGAAGTCCATGGAACTTGCAATTCTGTTGCATTAGAGAAACTAATTGAGGCTTAAGCTCAAATTTGTTTGCTCCAATGGCAGGGATAGAGATGCTTCTCCCATAGAAGTCGGGAGTAGGTGCAGTAAAGTCACCCAGCACCTTCCTTGCATTATTGGCATTGTTGTTGTTTTCGGCTGCCATGTGTTCTTCTTCTTTGAAGAATTCGGTTAGGTGCTCTAAAGAGAGTTGTGCTTTGGCTTCTCTGAGCTTTCTCTTCAAGGTCCTTTCAGGTTCAGGATCAGCCTCAACAAGAATGCCTTTGACTTTGCTCCTGCTCATAAGAAAGAGAAGAGAACAAGAAAATGTGGAATCCTCTATGTCACAGTATAGAGATTCCTTGAAGTGTCAGAGGAGAAGAAGAGTAGAAGACAGAAGTAGAAAATTCGAACTTATCAAAGGAGATGGAGTTCGAATTTTGCATTAAGGGATAGTGTTAGTCCATAAATAGAAGGATGTGAGAAGGAGGGAAGTGATTTTCGAAAATTAAGTAGAAAATTGAAAACATTTTTTTGAAAAACATTACTTAATTTTCAAAAATGAAAATGGAAAAGAAATCAAGTGATTTTTGAAAAAGATTTTGAAATTAGAAATCAAAAAGATTTGATTGAAAACTATTTTGAAAAAGATGTGGTTAAGAAGATATGATTAGTTTTTAAAAAAAAATGTGATTGAGAAGATATGATTTGAAAAACATTTTAAAAAGATTTGATTTGAAAATTAAAAACTTGACTAACAAGAAAAGATATGATTCAAACATTAAACCTTTCTCAACAGAAAAGGTAACATACTTGAAATGTTGAATCAAATCATTAATTGATAGTAAGTATCTTTAAAAATGGAAAGAAATTGATTTTGAAAAAGATTTGATTGAAAAATTGATTTGAAAAAGATTTGATTTTGAAAAGATTTTGAAAACTTAAAAAAAAATTGATTTGAAAACAAAATCTTCCCTTCTAGCCATCCTGGCGTTAAACGCCCAGAATGGTGCACATTCTGGCGTTTAACGCCCAAAATGCTACCCTTTTGGGCGTTAAACGCCCAACCAGGTACCCTGGCTGGCGTTTAAATGCCAGTCTGTCCTTCTTCACTGGGCGTTTTGAACGCCCAGCTTTTTCTGTGCAATTCCTCTGCTGAATGTTCTGAATCTTCAATTCTCTGTATTATTGACTTGAGAAGACATAATTTAAAAATATTTTTGGATTTTTGATAATTAGGACAAATCAAAATGCAACAAGAATCAAATAACAATGCATGCAAGACACCAAACTTAGCAGTTTGTGTACTACTAACACTAATGAAAATGCATATGAGACACATAAACACTCAAGTCAAGAGAATTCAAAGATTAGAGCAAGAAATCATCAAGAATTATTTGAAGATCCTTAAGACACATGAATGAATGCATGCAATTGACACCAAACTTAAGATGAGACACTAGACTCAAACAAGAAATTTTTGGATTTTATGATTTTTTTGATTTTTTTGTGTTTTTCGAAAATTAAATGGAAAAAGATATCAAAATTCTTAATGAGACTTCCAGGAATCAGTGCAGTGCTAGTCTAAGACTCCGGTCCAGGAATTAGACATGGCTTCACAGCCAGCCAAGCTTTCAAAGAAAGCTTCGGTCCAAAACACTAGACATGGCCAAAGGCCAGCCAAGCCTTAGCATATCACTGCTCCAAAAGCAAGATTGATAAAAATCAACAAGCTCTTGTGATGATAAGTTGAAACCTCGGTCCAATGAGATTAGACATGGCTTCTCAGCCAGCCAGACTTCAACAAATCATCATGAAACTCTAGAATTCATCTTCAAGAATTTCGAAAAAAAATAAATACCTAATCTAAGCAACAAGATGAACCGTCAGTTGTCCAAACTAGAACAATCCCTGGCAATAACGCCAAAAACTTGGTGTTGTTGCCGGATCTTGGCACTGATGTTACCAAAAGCTTGCTCAAAACTAGAACAATCCCTGGCAACGGCACCAAAAACTTGGTGTTGTTGCCGGATCTTGGCACTGTTGTTACCAAAAGCTTGTGTAGGGTTTCACCGTTGTCAATGGCTACCTCCCATCCTCTCAGTGAAAACGATTGCATATGCTCTATCACAGCACGTGGAATTCAGCTGTTGGTTCTCGGTCAGGCCGGAATAGAATCCATCGATTCTTTTGCGTCTGTCACTAACGCCCCGCCTGCTAGGAGTTTGAAGCACGTCACAGTCATTCAATCATTGAATCCTACTCAGAATACCACAGACAAGGTTAGACCTTCCGGATTCTCTTGAATGCCGCCATCAGTTCTTGCCTATACCACGAAGACTCTGATCTCACGGAATGGTTGGCTCGTTTGTCAGACGAGCACTCGGTTGTCAGGCGATCAACCATGCATCGTGCAATCAGGAATCCAAGAGATATTCACTAGAGCCTTGATTGCTTGTAGAACAAAAGTGGTTGTCAGTCACCTTGTTCATGGGTGAGAATGATGATGAGTGTCACGGATCATCACATTCATCAAGTTGAAGAACAAGTGATATCTTAGAACAAGAACAAGCGGAATTTAATGGAAGAACAATAGTAATTGCATTAATACTCGAGGTACAGCAGAGCTCCACACCTTAATCTATGGTGTGTAGAAGCTCCACCGTTGAAAATACATAAGTATAAGGTCTAGGCATGGCCGAATGGCCAGCCTCCCAATGATCTAAGATAGCATAAGAATGAAGATAGCTACCAAAGTCTGATCTAAGATCTAAAGTGATCAAAGATCTCCATAAATAGTAAAAGGTCCTACTTATAGAAAATTAGTAGTCTAGGGTGTACAGAGATGAGTAAAAGACATAAAAATCCATTTCCGGGCCCACTTGGTGTGTGCTTGGGCTGAGCAATGAATCATTTTCGTGTAGAGACTCTTCTTGGAGTTAAACGCCAGCTTTTATGCCAGTTTGGGCGTTTAACGCTGGGATTTCTGAGGGTGACTTTGAACGCCGGTTTGGGCCATCAAATCTTGGGCAAAGTATGGACTATTATATATTGCTGGAAAGCCCAGGATGTCTACTTTCCAACGCCGTTGAGAGCGCGCCAATTGGGCTTCTGTAGCTCCAGAAAATCCACTTCGAGTGCAGGGAGGTCAGAATCCAACAGCATATGCAGTCCTTTTTGGTCTCTGAATCAGATTTTTGCTCAGGTCCCTCAATTTCAGCCAGAAAATACCTGAAATCACAGAAAAACACACAAACTCATAGTGAAGTCCAGAAAAGTGAATTTTAACTAAAAATTAATAAAAATATACTAAAAACTAACTATATCATATCAAAAACATACTAAAAACAATGCCAAAAAGCATACAAATTATCCGCTCATCACTCATCATGGAGAAATCATCCAAATTTCTCCTGAAAGGATCAACAAAAGCCTCAACAAGGCTTTAACAATGGTGGACGCAATAGGCTGAGCAATAGTAAGACATATCCATCATCTTCTCAGCAACAGACAGAGAATTCAGAACAAAACACTTCTAATTTAGCCAATATTGTCTCTGATCTGTCAAAGGCCACTTTCAGTTTCATGAATGAAACAAGATCCTCCATTAGAAATTTGGAGGCACAAGTGGGCCAGCTGAGTAAGAAAGTCATTGAAACTCCTCCCAATATTCTCCCAAGCAATACAGAAGAGAATCCAAAAGGAGAGTGCAAGGCCATTGATCTAGTCAAAGTGGCCGAATGCACTAGGGAGGAGGAGGATGAAAATCCTAGTGAGGAAGACCTCCTGGGACGTCCTTCAAGCAAGAAGGAGTTTCCTATTAAGGATCCAGAGGAATCTGAGGCTCATATAGAGACCATAGAGATTCCATTAAACCTCCTTCTGCCATTCATGAGCTCTGAAGACTATTCATCCTCTGAAGAGGATGAAGATGTGACTAGAGAGCAAGTTGCTCAATATTTAGGAGCTATTATGAAGCTGAATGCCAAATTGTTTGGTAATGAGACTTGGGAAAGTGAACCTCCCTTGCTCATTAATGAACTAGATACTTGGATTCAGAAAACTCTACCTCAAAAGAAACAAGATCCTGGCAAGTTCTTAATACCTTGTACCATTGGCACCATGACCTTTGAAAAAGCTCTATGTGATCTAGGGTCAGGGATAAATCTTATGCCACTCTCTGTAATGGAGAAGCTAGGGATCATTGAGGTACAACCTGCCTTGTTCTCATTGCAATTGGCAGATAAGTCATTGAGACAAGCTTATGGAATAGTAGAGGACGTGCTAGTAAAGGTTGAAGGCCTTTACATCCCTGCTGATTTCATAATCTTAGACACTAGGAAGGAAGAGGATGATTGCATCATCCTTGGAAGACCTTTCCTAGCCACAGCAGGAGCTGTGATAGATGTCAACAGAGGTGAGTTAGTCCTTCAATTGAATGGGGACTACCTTGTGTTTAAGGCACATGGCCATCCCTCTGTGACAGAAGAGAGTAAGCATGAAGAGCTTCTCTCAGTTCAGAGTCAAGAAAAACCCACACAATCAAACTCTAAGTTTGGTGTTGTGAGGCCACAACCAAACTCTAAGTTTGGTGTTGAAATCCCATATCCAAACTCTAAGTTTGGTGTTGGGACTACACTAACATTGACCTGATCACCTTGTGGCTCCATGAGAGCCACTGTCAAGCTATTGACATTAAAGAAGCGCTTGTTGGGAGGCAACCCAATTTTATTTATCTAATTTTTATTTTTATTTTTATTTTTGTGTTTTATTAGGTACATGATCATGAGGAGTCACGAAAAAAATCAAAAAAATTAAAAACAGAGTCAAAAACAGAAGAAAAAATTTTTTCACCCTGGAGGTCGCGCAGACTGGCGTTCAACGCCAGTAAGATGCATCTGGCTGGCGTTCAACGCCAGAACAGAGCACCATTCTGGCGCTGAACGCCAGAAACAAGCAACATCCTGGCGCTGAACGCCAGGAATGTGCCTAGAGGAGAAAAACTGGCGCTGAACGCCAGTAACAAGCATGAAACTGGCGTTCAACGCCAGAAACATGCTTTACATGGGCGTTGAACGCCCAAAACGTGCACCAATGGGCGTTTAAACGCCAGAATGATGCACGGAGGCATTTTACATGCCTATTTGGTGAAGGAATGGTATTTCTTTACACCTCAGGATCCTGTGGACCCCACATGATCACCTCAGGATCTGTGGACCAAACAGGATCCCCACCTACCACATTCCCACCTCACCTTTTAATCCTAATCACACTCTCCTAATCCTAAATCTCATTTTCCTACTCCCCATGTCACACTTCCCAAACACCCATCACCAATCACCTCAATTCCTCTTCCCAACTACCTCATTCACCATTCACATCAACCCACTCTTCCCCATAAACCCCACCTACCCTCATACAATTCAAATTCAATTTCCCACCCATTCCCACCCAAAATGGCCGAACACCCACCCTCCCCTCTCCCTATAAATACCCTTCCATTCTACTTCATTTTCACACAACACTAACCCATCTTCTCCCCCTTAGCCGAACCTACCTCTCTCCCTCTCTACCATATTTTCTTCTTCTTCTTCTTCTCTTCTTTTCTTTCTTGCTCGAGGGCGAGCAAAATTTTAAGTTTGGTGTGGTAAAAGCATAAGCTTTTTGTTTCTCCATTACCATCAATGGCACCTAAGGCCGGAGCATCCTCTAAAAAAGGGAAAGGGAAGACAAAAGCTTCCACCTCCGAGTCATGGGAGATGGAAAGATTCATCTCCAAGAGCCATCAAGACCACTTCTATGATGTTGTGGCAAAGAAGAAGGTGATCCCCGAGGTCCCTTTCAAGCTCAAAAAGAATGAGTATCCAGAAATCCGACATGAAATCCAAAGAAGAGGTTGGGAAGTCCTAACCAACCCCATGCAACAAGTCGGAATATTGATGGTTCAAGAGTTCTATGCCAATGCATGGATCACTAGGAACCATGATCAAAGTATGAACCCGAATCCAAAGAACTATCTCACAATGGTTCGGGGGAAATACTTAGATTTTAGTCCGGAAAATGTGAGGTTGGCGTTTCACTTGCCCATGATGCAAGGAGATGAACGCCCCTACACTAGAAGGGTCAACTTTAACCAAAGGTTGGACCAAGTCCTTATGGACATATGTGTGGAAGGAGCTCAGTGGAGAATAGACTCAAAGGCAAGCCAGTTCAACTAAGAAGACTGGATCTCAAGCCTGTGGCTAGAGGATGGTTGGAGTTCATTCAACGCTCTATCATTCCTACTAGCAACTGATCTGAAGTTACTGTGGATCGGGCCATCATGATTCATAGCATCATGATTGGAGAGGAAGTAGAAGTTCATGAGGTCATCTCCAATGAACTCTACAAAATAGCCGATAAGTCCTCCACCATGGCAAGGCTAGCTTTTCCTCACCTTATTTGCCATCTGTGTTACTCAGCTGGAGTTATCATAGAAGGAGATACCCCCATTGAAGAGGATAAGCCCATCACCAAGAAGAGGATGGAGCAAGCAAGAGAGACCATGCACGGTTCTCAAGAAGTGCATGAGGAAGCTCATCATCAACAAATTCCTGAGATGCCTCAAGGGATGCACTTTCCTCCCAACAACTATTGGGAGCAACTCAACACATCCTTAGAAGATTTGAGCCACAATGTGGAACAATTAAGGGTGGAACATCATGAGCACTCCATCATTCTCCAAGAAATAAGAGAAGACCAAAGAGCAATGACGGAGGAGCAACAAAGGCAAGGAAGGGACATAGAAGAGTTTAAGAACATCATTGGCCCTTCAAGAAGAAGACGCCACTAAAGGTGGATTCATTCCTTGTTCTTTATTTCTTTCTGTTTTCGGTTTTTAATATTGTGTTTATCTATGTTTTGTGTCTCTATTTCATGATCATTAGTATGTAACCATGCCTTAAAGCTATGAATAAAATCCATTAATCCTTCACCTCTCTTAAATGAAAAATGTTTTAATTCAAAAGAACAAGAAGTACATGAATTTCGAATTTATCCTTGAATTTAATTTAATTATATTGATGTGGTGGCAATACTTTTTGTTTTCTGAATGAATGCTTGAACAGTGCATATTTTTGATCTTGTTGTTTATGAGTGTTAAAATTGTTGGCTCTTGAAGGAATGATGAACAAAGAGAAATGTTATTGATGATCTGAAAAAAATCATGAAATTGATTCTTGAAGCAAGAAAAAGCAGTGAAAAAGGAAGCTTGCGAAAAAAAAATTATTAGAAAGAAAAAGAAGGAGCAGTAGAAAAAGCCAATAGCCCTTAAAACCAAAAGGCAAGGGTAAAAAGGATCCAAGGCTTTGAGCATCAATGGATAGGAGGGCCCAAGGAAATTAAATCCAGGCCTAACCATGTGCTTGTGTCATGAAGGTCCAAGTGAAAAGCTTGAGACTGAGTGGTTAAAGTCGTGATCCAAAGCAAAAGCGTGTGCTTAAGAGCTCTGGACACCTCTAACTGGGGACTCTAGCAAAGGTAAGTCACAATCTGAAAAGGTTCACCCAGTTATGTGTCTGTGGCATTTATGTATCCGGTGGTAATACTGGAAAACAAAGTGCTTAGGGCCACGGTCAAGACTCATAAGTAGCTGTGTTCAAGAATCAACATGCTTAACTAGGAAAGTCAATAACACTATCCAAAATTCTAAGTTCTCAGAGACGCCAATCACTCTAAACTACAAAGGAAAAAGTGAGATGCCAAAACTGTTCAGAAGCAAAAGCTACAAGTCCCGCTCATCTAATTATAATTAATATTCATTGATATTCTGGAATTTATAGTATATTCTCTTCTTTTTATCCTAATTGATTTTCAGTTGCTTGGGGACAAGCAACAATTTAAGTTTGGTGTTGTGATGAGCAGATAATTTATACGCTTTTTGGCATTGTTTTTAGATAGTTTTTAGTAAGTTTAAGCTACTTTTAGGGATGTTTTCATTAGTTTTTATGTTAAATTCACATTTCTGGACTTTACTATGAGTTTGTGTGTTTTTCTGTGATTTCAGGTAAATTCTGGCTGAAATTGAGGGACTTGAGCAAAACTCTGAAGAAAGGCTGACAAAAGGACTGCTGATGCTGTTGGAATCTGACCTCCCTGCACTCGAAATGAATTTTCTGGAGCTACAGAACTCCAATTGGCGCGCTCTCAATGGCCTTGGAAAGTAGACATCCAGAGCTTTCCAGCAATATATAATAGTCCATACTTTATTCGGAGATTGACGACGTAACTTGGCGTTGAACGCCAAGTACAAGCTGCTGTCTGGAGTTAAACGCCAGAAAAACGTCATGATCCGGAGTTGAACGCCCAAAACACGTCATAACTCGGAGTTCAACTCCAAGAGAAGCCTCAGCTCGTGGATTGATCAAGCTCAGCCCAAGCATACAGTGGGCCCCGGAAGTGGATTTATGCATCAATTACTTACTCATGTAAACCCTAGGAGCTAGTTTATTATAAATAGAACATTTAACTATTGTATTAGATGTCTTTTGACCACGTTTCATCTTTGGTCTCAGTTTTGTATTATTCTTCATCTTAGGAGGCCATTGAGCACGTTTTAGGTGGCTGGCCATTCGGCCATGCCTGAACCTTTTACTTATGTATTTTCAACGGTGGAGTTTCTGCACACCATAGAATAAGGGTGTGGAGCTCTACTGTACCTCAAGTATTAATGCAATTCTATTTTCTTTTATTCAAATCTCTCTTATTCTTATTCCAAGATATTCATTCGTACCCAAGAACATGATGAATGTGATGATTAAGTAACCCTCATTATCATTTTCACTTATGAACGCACGTGATTGACAACCACTTCCGTTCTACATGCAACAGAGCTTGAATGTTTATCTCTTAGATTCCCCAACAGAATCTTCGTGGTATAAGATAGATAGATGGCGGCATTTATGAGGATCCGGAAAGTCTCACCTTGTCTGTGGTATTCCGAGTAGGATCCTGGGAATCCGGAAAGTCTAACCTTGTCTATGGTATTTGGTGCACGAAATTGCAATCACACTTTTGCAACTCCGCACAACTAACCAGCAAGTGCACTGGGTCGTCCAAGTAATACCTTGCGTGAGCAAGGGTCGATCCCACGGAGATTGTCGGCTTGAAGCAAGCTATGGTTATCTTGTAAATCTTAGTCAGGATATCAGAAATTATCAGGATTGATTGTAAAAAGCAAAAGAACATGAAAAGGTACTTGTTTTGCAGTAATGGAGAATAGGTTGAGGTTTGGAGATGCTCCATCTTCTGAATCTCTGCTTTCCTACTGTCTTCTTCTTCAAACACGCAAGTCTCCTTCCATGGCAAGCTGTATGTAGGGTTTCACGTTGTCAGTGGCTACCTCCCATCCTCTCAGTGAAAGCGATTGCATATGCTCTGTCACAGCATAGCGGAATTCATCTGTCGGTTCTCAATCAGGCCGGAATAGAATCCAGTGATTCTTTTGCGTCTGTCACTAACGCCCCGCCTTCAGGAGATTGAAGCACGTCACAGTCATTCAATCTTATTGAATCCTACTCAGAATACACAGACAAGGTTTAGACCTTCCGGATTCTCTTGAATGCCGCCATCAGTCTAGCTTATACCACGAAATTCCGATTAAAGAACCCAAGAGATAACTACTTAATCTAAGGTAGAACGGAGGTGGTTGTCAGTCACACGTTCATGGTTGAGAATGATGATGATTGTCACGGATCATCACATTCATCCGGATTAAGAACAAGTATTATCTTAGAATGGAAGCAAGCATGATTGAATGAGAAACAGTAGTAATTGCATTAATCCATCAAGACACAGCAGAGCTCCTCACCCCCAACCATGGGGTTTAGAGACTCATGCTGTGGAAGTGCACAAAGAAACGTGTAAAATGTTATGAGGTCATCAAAAGGTACCGATACAATGTCAAAAGATCCTATTAATAGTAAACTAGTGTCCTAAGGTTTACAGAAATGAGTAAATGACAGAAAAATCCACTTCCGGGCCCACTTGGTGTGTGCTTGGGCTGAGCAATGAAGGAATTTCGTGTAGAGACCTTTTCTGGAGTTAAACGCCAGTTCTCATGCCAGTTTGGGCGTTTAACTCCAAATTTTATGCCAGTTCCGGCGTTTAACGCTGGAATTTCTGTAGGTGACTTTGAGCGCCGGTTTGGGCCATCAAATCTTGGGCAAAATATGGACTATCATATATTGCTGGAAATCCCAGGATGTCTACTTTCCAATGCCGTTGAGAGCGCGCCAATTGGGCTTCTGTAGCTCCAGAAAATCCGCCTCGAGTGCAGGGAGGTCAGAATCCAACAGCATCTGCAGTCCTTTTTGGTCTCGGAATCAGATTTTTGCTCAGGACCCTCAATTTCAGCCAGAAAATACCTGAAATCACAGAAAAACACACAAACTCATAGTAAAGTTCAGAAAAGTGAATTTTAGCTAAAAACTAATAAAAATATACTAAAAACTAACTAGATCATACCAAAAACATACTAAAAACAATGCCAAAAAGCATACAAATTATCCGCTCATCACAACACCAAACTTAAATTGTTGCTTGTCCCCAAGCAACTGAAAATCAAAATAGGATAAAAAGAAGAGAATATACTATAGACTCCAAAATATCAAGGAAACATAGCTCCAACTAGATGAGCGGGACTAGTAGCTTTTTGCCTCCGAACAGTTTTGGCATCTCACTCTATCCCTTGAAGTTCAGAATGATTGGCATCTATAAGAACTCAGAACTCCGATAGTGTTATTGATTCTCTTAGTTAAGTATAATGATTCTTGAACATAGCTAGTGTATGAGTCTTGGCTGTGGCCCAAAGCACTCTGTCTTCCAGTATTACCACCGGATACATACATGCCACAGACACATAATTGGGTGAACCTTTTCAGATTGTGACTCAGCTTTGCTAAAGTCCCCAATTAGAGGTGTCCAAGGTTCTTAAGCACACTCTTGTTGCCTTGGATCACAACTTTATTTCTTTTCTCTTTCTCTTTCTTTCTTTCTCTCTTTTTTTTTCGAAATTTTTTTTTTTTGATTGCTTTTTCTTGCTTCAAGAATCACTCTAATGATTTTTTTAGATCCTCAATAACAGTTCTCTTTCTCATCATTCTTTCAAGAGCCAACAATTTTTAACATTCTCAAAAACAACAAATTCAAGAGACATATGCACTGTTCAAGCATTCATTCAGAAAACAAAAAGTATTGTCACCACATCAAGCTAATTCAACTAGTTTCAATGATAAATTTCGAAATCCTGTACTTCTTGTTCTTTTGTGATTAAAGCATTTTTCATTTAAGAGAGGTGATGGATTCATAGGACATTCATATCTTTAAGGCATAAAAGTTCAATTTTATTAATTATGAATTAAAACAAGACTCAAAAATAGATATAGAATGAGACTAGAAAAAAAAATAAAAACAAAACAAAAGAAAACAAAAAACGAAAAACAGAGGCTCCTAATGATAGAGGTTTTCACAGAGTTAGGACTCAACAACCTTGATTTTGAGAAGTGGATGCTCCCTCAGCTTGAGAGGAGAGCTTTTGGCGTTTCAACTCTTGGAGTTCACGCCCCTGCTTCTCTTGTTCCTTCAGCAATTTGCAGAGCATGCAGTTCTGATTCTGCTGTTCTTCCTTCAGTTGCTCCATAGTCTCTTGTAGCTTGTTAATGGATGCTTCTAGGCTGGTCCAGTAGTCAATTCTTGGGAACTCAGGGAGGAATTCCTGCGCCCTCCTCTTGATAGAGTTGTCTTGCACTTGTCCTTCCATTGACTTCTTGGTGATTGGGTGTTCAATGGGTATGAACTCATCTACTCCCATCTTCACCCCAGCCTCTTTACAGAGCAAGGAAATCAAGCTTGGGTAAGCCAGTTTGGCCTCAGTGGAATTCTTATTTGCAATGGTGTAGATCTCACAAGCAATCACATGATGAACCTCCACTTCTTTTCCAAGCATAATGCAATGAATCATCACTGCCCTCTTGATGGTGACCTCAGAACGATTGCTAGTGGGCAATATGGAACGCCCAATAAAGTCTAGCCAACCTCTTGCAATTGGCTTGAGGTCTCCCCTCTTGAGTTGGTTAGGGACACCCTTTGAATTGGTTATCCACTTAGTCCCAGGGAGGCATATGTCCTCTAGAACTTGATCCAACCCTTTATCTACTCTCACCATCCTCCTATTGAAGGAATCAGGATCATCTTGTAGTTGAGGCAGTTTGAAGATTTCTCTTATTTTGTCCAGATGGAAGTACATAACTTTCCCTCTGACCATGGTTCTGTAGGTATGGTAAGCAGTTCCAGTCATTCTCTGCTTATCTGTTAGCCACAGATTAGAGTAGAATTCCTGAACCATGTTCCTTCCAACCTTTATTTCAGGATTGGTCAGAACTTCCCATCCTCTGTTTCGAATTTGCTCTTGGATCTCCGGATATTCATCTTCTTTCAGATCAAATTTAACTTCCGGGATCACTGACCTCAGACCCATTATTTTGTGATAATGGTCTTCATGTTCTTTGGTTAAGAACTTCTCTTGATTCCAAAGATTCTTTGGATTAGTCTCTTTCTTTCCTCTTGAGTTGGTTTGTTTTCCCTTGGGAGCCATGATCTTGATGAATCTTGGCTTAGTGATCACGGAAAAGCACACCAAACTTAGAGGTTTTGCTTGTCCTCAAGCAAAAAGAAAAGAAAGAAGAGAAGAGAGGGAGAGAGGAAGAGGAAATTCGAATGGTGTGGTGGAAGGAGGGGTTAGAAACGTTCATTTATAGAGTGGGGGGAGGAGAATTTCGAAAACAAAAGAGAGAATTGAAAGGAGATTTGAGAAGATATGGAAAGAAATTGAGAAAAGAGTGAGTTTTTGAAGAAGATTTGGGATTAATTTGAAATAGATTTGAAGAATGGTTTTGATTTGTGAAGATTTGAAGGTGAATGATGAAAGGTTGAAGTGCATTTATGTAGAAGAGTATGGGTAAAAAGAGGAAAGTTTGAAAAAAATTGAGTTGAAAACAAAAATGTGGTCCCCCCACCTTTCTGGCGTTAAACGCCCAGAATGGCACCCATTCTGGCGTTTAACGCCCAATTGCTACCCCTTTTGGGCGTTTAACGCCCAGCCAGGTGCCCTGGCTGGCGTTAAACGCCAGAAAGCCTTCCTCACTGGGCGTTTTTCAAAACGCCCAGGATGCTGCACACCTGGCGTTAAACGCCCAGAATGGTGCCCATTCTGGCGTTTAATGCCCAAAATGGCACCATTCCTGGCGTTAAACGCCCAGAATGGTACCCATTCTGGCGTTTAACGCCCAAAATGCCCCTTACTGGCGTTTTTTCGCCAGTAAGCTCATTTTCTCTGCTTTTTGAGCTGAATCCTTCTGTAACTCTGTGAATTCCTTCATTTTTGATATTTGCCTCTGTAAGAACTAATCATATAACCTCCTAATGACTAGGTTGCCTCCCAGCAAGCGCTTCTTTACTGTCTTTAGCTGGACCTTCACTGAGAATCACTCAAGTCTCAGTTTTGAGCATTCCTGCTCAAAATTTCTTTCAAGATAATGCTTGATTCTCTGTCCATTAACAATGAACTTCTTGTCAGAATCAATATCCTGAAGCTCAACATATCCATATGGTGACACTCCTGTAATCACATACGGACCCCTCCAACGGGATTTGAGTTTTCCTGGAAACAATCTGAGCCTAGAGTTGAAGAGCAGAACTTTTTGTCCTGGCTCAAAGACTCTGGTTGACAACTTCTTGTCATGCCATTTCTTTGCCTTTTCCTTATAGATTTTTGCATTTTCAAAGGCATTGAGTCTAAACTCCTCTAGCTCATTTAGCTGGAGCAGTCTTTTTTCACCAGCTAACTGTGCATCCATGTTTAGGAATCTGGTTGCCCAGTAGGCTTTATGTTCCAGTTCCATAGGCAAATGACAGGCCTTCCCATATACCAGTTGGTATGGAGAGGTTCCTATAGGAGTCTTGAATGCTGTTCTGTATGCCCACAGAGCATCATCCAAGCTCTTTGCCCAATCCTTTTTTCGGGCCATCACAGTCCGTTCCAGGATTCTCTTTAGTTCTCTGTTAGAGACCTCAGCTTGCCCATTTGTCTGTGGATGATACGGAGTTGCCACTTTGTGGCTAATTCCATATCTAACCATAGCAAGGTGTAGCTGTTTATTGCAGAAATGAGTGCCCCCGTCACTGATTAGCACTCTGGGAACGCCAAACCTGCTGAAAATGTTTTTCTGGAGGAATTTCAGTACGGTCTTGGTATCATTAGTGGGTGTAGCAATTGCTTCTACCCACTTAGATACATAGTCCACTGCCACCAGAATGTAAGTGTTTGAATATGATGGTGGGAATGGCCCCATGAAGTCAATTCCCCATACATCAAACAATTCTATCTCTAATATCCCTTGTTGAGGCATGGCATATCCATGAGGCAGGTTACCAGCTCTTTGGCAATTGTCATAGTTACGCACAAACTCTCGGGAATCTTTATAGAGAGTAGGCCAGTAGAAGCCACATTGGAGGACTTTAGTGGCTGTTCGCTCACTTCCAAAATGTCCTCCATACTGTGATCCATGGCAGTGCCATAGGATCCTTTGTGCTTCTTCTCTGGGTACACACCTGCGGATCACTCCGTCAGCACATCTCTTAAAGAGATATGGTTCATCCCAGAGGTAGTACTTGGCATCTGAAATTAATTTCTTTCTCTGCACGTGGCTGTATTCCTTGGGTATGAACCTCACAGCTTTATAATTTGCAATATCTGCAAACCATGGAGCTTCTTGAATGGCAAATAGTTGCTCATCTGGGAAAGTCTCAGAAATCTCAGTAGAAGGGAGGGACGCCCCAGCTACTGGTTCTATTCGGGACAGATGATCAGCTACTTGGTTCTCTGTCCCTTTTCTGTCTCTTATTTCTATATCAAACTCTTGCAGAAGCAACACCCATCTGATGAGCCTGGGTTTTGAATCCTGCTTTGTGAGTAGATATTTAAGAGCAGCATGGTCAGTGTACACAACCACTTTGGATCCCACTAGATAGGATCTAAACTTGTCAATGGCATAGACCACTGCAAGTAACTCTTTTTCTGTGGTTGTGTAGTTCTTCTGTGCGTCATTTAGAACACGGCTGGCATAGTAAATGACGTGCAGAAGCTTGTTATGCCTCTGTCCCAACACTGCACCAATGGCATGGTCACTGGCATCACACATTAGTTCAAATGGCAATGTCCAATCTGGTGCAGAGATGACTGGTGATGTGACCAGCTTAGCTTTCAGGGTCTCAAACGCCTGCAGACACTGTGTGTCAAACACAAATGGTGTGTCAGCAGCTAACAGGTTACTCAGAGGTTTTGCAATTTTTGAAAAATCCTTTATAAACCTTCTGTAGAATCCTGCATGCCCTAGAAAGCTTCTGATTGCCTTAACATTGGCAGGTGGTGGTAATTTTTCAATTACCTCTACCTTTGCCTTATCCACCTCTATTCCCTTGCTTGAAATTTTGTGCCCAAGGACAATTCCTTCAGTCACCATAAAGTGACATTTCTCCCAGTTCAAAACCAGGTTAGTCTCTTGGCATCTTTTCAAGACAAGTGCTAGGTGATTAAGACAGGAGTTAAATGAGTCTCCATATACTGAAAAGTCATCCATGAAGACTTCCAGAAATTTCTCTACCATATCTGAGAAGATAGAGAGCATGCACCTCTGAAAGGTTGCAGGTGCATTGCACAGACCAAAAGGCATCCTCCTATAGGCAAACACGCCAGAAGGGCAAGTGAATGCTGTTTTCTCTTGGTCCTGAGGATCTACTGCAATTTGGTTGTAGCCTGAATAGCCATCCAAAAAGCAGTAATAATCATGGCCAGCTAGTCTTTCTAGCATTTGGTCTATGAATGGTAAAGGAAAATGATCCTTTCTGGTGGCTGTATTGAGCCTTCTGTAGTCAATACACATGCGCCACCCTGTGACTGTCCTTGTAGGAACCAGTTCATTTTTTTCATTATGAACCACTGTCATGCCTCCCTTTTTGGGAACAACTTGGACAGGGCTCACCCAGGGGCTATCAGAAATAGGATAAATAATCCCAGCCTCTAGTAATTTAGTGACCTCTTTCTGCACCACCTCCTTCATGGCAGGATTTAGCCTCCTCTGTGGTTGGACCACTGGTTTGGCATTATCCTCCAATAGGATCTTGTGCATACATCTAGCTGGGCTAATACCCTTAAGATCACTTATGGACCACCCAAGAGCTATCTTGTGTGTCCTTAGCACTTGAATCAGTGCTTCCTCTTCCTGTGGATTTAAAGCAGAGCTTATAATCACTGGAAAAGTATCACCCTCTCCCAGAAATGCATATTTCAGGGATGGTGGTAGTGGTTTGAGTTCAGGCTTGGGAGGCTTATCCTCCTCTTGAGGAATTTTCGAAAATTCCTTTGCCTCCTCTAGTTCTTCTTGATCAGGTTGAGCATCTTTGAAGATGTCCTCAAGCTCTGATTCTAGGCTCTCAGCCATATTAATCTCTTCTACCAGAGAGTCAATAATGTCAGCGCCCATGCAGTCAATTGGTGTGTCTGGATGCTGCATGGCTTTTACAGCATTCAGCTTGAACTCATCCTCATTGACCCTCAAGGTTACTTCCCCTTTTTGTACATCAATGAGAGTTCGTCCAGTTGCTAGGAAGGGTCTTCCTAGAATGAGAGTTGCACTCTTGTGCTCCTCCATTTCCAGCACTACAAAGTCAGTGGGAAAGGCAAATGGCCCAACCTTGACAATCATGTCCTCAATTATGCCTGATGGGTATTTAATGGAGCCATCAGCAAGTTGGAGGCATATCCGGGTTGGTTTGACTTCTCCAGTCAACCCAAGCTTTCTGATAGTGGATGCAGGTATTAGATTGATGCTTGCCCCAAGATCACATAGAGCTGTCTTGGTGCAGGCACCTTCCAATGTGCATGGTATCATAAAGCTTCCTGGATCTTGAAGCTTTTCTGGTAAGCTCTTTAATATGACTGCACTGCATTCTTCAGTGAGAAACACTTTTTCAGTTTCTCTCCAATCCTTCTTATGACTTAAGATTTCTTTCATGAATTTAGCATAAGAAGGTATTTGCTCAAGTGCCTCTGCAAACGGAATCTTTATTTCAAGAGTCCTTAGATAGTCTGCAAAGCGGGCAAATTGCTTATCCTGTTCCGCTTGGCGGAGTTTTTGAGGATAAGGCATCTTGGCTTTATATTCTTCAACCTTAGATGCTGCAGGTTTATTCCTTACAGAAGTGGTTGAAGAAGCCTTGTTAGAGGGATTACTGTCAGCACTCTCAGGTGTCTGATTCTCCCTAGATGTTTGGACGCCAGGATTGGGTGGAAATTGGGCGTTTAACGCCAGCTTTTCCCCCTTTTCTGGCGTCTGAACGCCAGAACTGGGCAAGGAATGGGCGTTTAACGCCAGCTCTCCTTCCCTTTCTGGCGTTTGAACGCCAATAGCATTCCTCTCTGGGCTCTTACTGTCCTCAGAGGGATTTTGAACAGTGGTTTGGTTGTCCTCTGTCACTTGTTCCTTGTTTGGCTTTTTACTCTTTTGAGCAGTGTTATTCAGGGTCTTCCCACTTCTCAATTGAACTGCTTGACATTCCTCTGTTATCTGTTTAGATATTTGCTGTTTTGCTTGATTCAACTGCAGTTCTATGCTCTTGTTAGCAACTTTAGTTTCATTGAGCATCTCTTTAAAGTCTGCTAACTGTTCTGTCATCAGGAGCAATTGTTGATTAAGCTCAGTTATCTGTTCTTGAGGACTAGGGTCAGTGACTACTGCCATGACTTCCTCTTTTGGAGAGAACTCATTGCTAGAGTACAAATATTGGTTTCTAGCAACAGTGTCTATAAGCTCTTGAGCTTCTTCAATTGTCTTCCTCATGTGTATAGATCCACCAGCTGAGTGGTCTAAAGACATCTGAGCTTTTTCTATAAGCCCATAGTAGAAAATGTCTAACTGTACCCACTCTGAAAACATTTCAGAGGGACATTTCCTTAACATACCTCTATACCTCTCCCAGGCATTATAAAGGGATTCATTATCCTCTTGTTTAAAGCCTTGGATGTCCAGCCTTAACTGTGTCATCCTCTTAGGAGGGTAAAAATGATTCAGGAACTTGTCTGACAACTGTTTCCATGTCTTTATGCTTGCTGTAGGTTGGTTATTCAACCACCTTTTAGCTTGATCTTTTACAGCAAATGGAAACAGTAATAGTCTATAGACATCCTGATCAACCTCTTTATCATGTACTGTGTCAGCAATTTGTAAAAACTGTGCCAGAAACTCAGTAGGTTCTTCCTGTGGAAGACCGGAATACTGGCAATTTTGCTGCACTATGATAATGAGTTGAGGATTTAGCTCAAAGCTGCTTGCTTTGATGGGAGGTGTACAGATGCTACTCCCATATGCAGCTGTAATGGGATTAGCATATGACCCCAGAGTCCTTTTGGACTGATTAATCCCACTTAAGTCCATAATGGACAAAAGGGAAATGATAATGATTGAAAGGAGATAAATTTTGTTTTTTTTTTTTTGAATAAACGAAAAAAAATAAAATAAAACAAAGGAAAATTAAAATAAAAATCCGAAAATCAAAAAGAAAATAAAATCTAAGCAAATTGAAAACTGAATCAATTAGTTAATCAAAAAGATTTTGAAAACAGCAATTAAAAAGATATGATTGAAAAGTTTTTATGAAAAAGATTTGATTTTTAAAAAGAGGAAAGAGAAAAACACAAAAAGACACCAAACTTAAAATTTTAGAAAATCAAACACAAAATTTTCGAAAATTTTTAAGGGAAAAACACAAAGAGGACACCAAACTTAGAATTTTTATGAATCAAAAAGGGACTAAGAACATGCAAAAATCGAAAATTAAAAGAAAAACAAAAGCATGCAATTGACACCAAACTTAGAATATGAAACTAGACTCAACTAAAAGACTCTAAACCAACAAAAATAAAACAGTCCTAATCTAAGCAACAAGATAAGCCGTCAGTTGTCCAAACTCAACAATCCCCGGCAACGGCGCCAAAAACTTGGTGCACGAAATTGCAATCACACTTTTGCAACTCCGCACAACTAACCAGCAAGTGCACTGGGTCGTCCAAGTAATACCTTGCGTGAGCAAGGGTCGATCCCACGGAGATTGTCGGCTTGAAGCAAGCTGTGGTTATCTTGTAAATCTTAGTCAGGATATCAGAAATTATCAGGATTGATTGTAAAAAGCAAAAGAACATGAAAAAGGTACTTGTTTTGCAGTAATGGAGAATAGGTTGAGGTTTGGAGATGCTCCATCTTCTGAATCTCTGCTTTCCTACTGTCTTCTTCTTCAAACACGCAAGTCTCCTTCCATGGCAAGCTGTATGTAGGGTTTCACCGTTGTCAGTGGCTACCTCCCATCCTCTCAGTGAAAGCGATTGCATATGCTCTGTCACAGCATAGCGGAATTCATCTGTCGGTTCTCAATCAGGCCGGAATAGAATCCAGTGATTCTTTTGCGTCTGTCACTAACGCCCCGCCTTCAGGAGATTGAAGCACGTCACAGTCATTCAATCATTGAATCCTACTCAGAATACCACAGACAAGGTTTAGACCTTCCGGATTCTCTTGAATGCCGCCATCAGTCTAGCTTATACCACGAAGATTCCGATTAAAGAACCCAAGAGATAACTACTTAATCTAAGGTAGAACGGAGGTGGTTGTCAGTCACACGTTCATGGTTGAGAATGATGATGATTGTCACGGATCATCACATTCATCCGGATTAAGAACAAGTATTATCTTAGAATGGAAGCAAGCATGATTGAATGAGAAACAGTAGTAATTGCATTAATCCATCAAGACACAGCAGAGCTCCTCACCCCCAACCATGGGGTTTAGAGACTCATGCTGTGGAAGTACACAAAGAAACGTGTAAAATGTTATGAGGTCATCAAAAGGTACCGATACAATGTCAAAAGATCCTATTAATAGTAAACTAGTGTCCTAAGGTTTACAGAAATGAGTAAATGACAGAAAAATCCACTTCCGGGCCCACTTGGTGTGTGCTTGGGCTGAGCAATGAAGGAATTTCGTGTAGAGACCTTTTCTGGAGTTAAACGCCAGTTCTCATGCCAGTTTGGGCGTTTAACTCCAAATTTTATGCCAGTTCCGGCGTTTAACGCTGGAATTTCTGTAGGTGACTTTGAGCGCCGGTTTGGGCCATCAAATCTTGGGCAAAATATGGACTATCATATATTGCTGGAAATCCCAGGATGTCTACTTTCCAATGCCGTTGAGAGCGCGCCAATTGGGCTTCTGTAGCTCCAGAAAATCCGCTTCGAGTGCAGGGAGGTCAGAATCCAACAGCATCTGCAGTCCTTTTTGGTCTCGGAATCAGATTTTTGCTCAGGACCCTCAATTTCAGCCAGAAAATACCTGAAATCACAGAAAAACACACAAACTCATAGTAAAGTCCAGAAAAGTGAATTTTAGCTAAAAAATAATAAAAATATACTAAAAACTAACTAGATCATACCAAAAACATACTAAAAACAATGCCAAAAAGCATACAAATTATCCGCTCATCAGTATTCCGAGTAGGATTCCGGTAATGAATGACTGTGACGTGCTTCAAACTCGCGAGTGCTGGGCGTTAGTGACAGACGCAAAAGAATCAAGGGATTCTATTCCAGTAGGAGCGGGAACCAACCAGTGATTAGCCGTGCTGTGACAGAGCGCGTGAGCGTAGTTTTCACTGCAAGGATGGGATGTAGCCTTCGGCCAGGTGATGCCTCCAGACGATTAGCCATGCGAGTGACAGCCGCAGAGGATCATTTTCCCGAGAGGATTCAAAGTAGCCATCGTCGAACGGTGAACCCCTATACACAGCTTGCCATGGAAAGGAGTAAGAAGGACTGAGTTGAAGCAGTGGGAGAGCAGGCGTTCTTGAGCCATACAGTATCTCCATTCGCTTATCTGAAATTCCCACCAATGAATCTGCATAAGTATTCTATCCCTTTTATTATTTCTTCTTTTTATTATTAATTTTCGAAACCATAAACAAATTTAATCTGCCTAACTGAGATTTACAAGGTAACCATAGCTTGCTTCATACCAACAATCTCTGTGGGATCGACCCTTACTCACGTAAGGTTTATTACTTGGACGACCCAGTACACTTGCTGGTTAGTTGAACGGAGTTGTGTCCACTCGTGCCAATTTCAAATTCCATAATTTTACAATGAGTGCAACTCAAAGAATAGTGATCACAATTTCGTCCACCACACACCAACGCACCACACGCACGCACCATGGGCCAGATGCACAATTTTCTGCCCTGCCCTCCACAAGGGCAGGGCAGCCTCCTGGGAGCTACTTTCTTCATGGGCTAAAATTGGATTAAAAATCCAATAAAATTCATTTCTTCACCAAATCAAAAGCCCATCCAAATTCCAAAATCCAAGAATAGAAAGTGTATAAATAGGAGATAGTTTGATGTAATGAGGAACCTTTTCTTTTACTTTTGAACTTTGAATTTTCCTTTGAACCTTTACTTTTATTTTGAGCTTTTGAACTTTCTCTGAGGGACTTCACTGAGATTTCAGAGAATTAGGGAGGAGAATTGATCTCTCTTCTTCCTCGTTCTTGTGTGGGCATTTTTATTTTTCTTGTTTGAGATTTGGGTGTGAAGAATTGAGGAAATTCTGTCTCAATCTCCATTCAACATCTCTTTAATTCCTTTCTGCACAATTGAGTTTAATTTCAATTTCCTTTACTGCTTCTTCTTCAATTTCTTATTAATTGTTTTGTGAACTTGGACCTGGGAAGGCAATTGAGATCTAGACTTTGCTTTCTAGTCTCTTGAGACCTGAGATCCCATTTTCCTTGTTGGTTCTTCTGTGAACCTCTGCAATTTAATTTTATTTTCTGTTTGAATTTTAGTTTATTCCAATTCATCTTCTACTTTATTAATTGTTTGCAATCTACTTTCTCTTGCTGGAATTCTGAATTCCCAATCCTTAATTCCCTTTTTATATTCAAGCAATTTACATTTCTTGCACTTTAAGTTACTACAATTTACATTTCTTGCACTTTAAGTTTCAGTCATTTAATTTCTTGTTCTTTAAGGTTCAGCAAATTTATTTTCCTGTTCTTTAATTTACTGCAATTCTCCCCTCTCCCTTTACATTCCAAGCAATTTAACTTCTGTTAAAGATAAACCACTCAACCAATATTTGATCCGCTTGACTAAATCAATCACTAAACTAAAATTGCTCAATCCTTCAATCCCTGTGGGATCGACCTCACTCATGTGAGTTATTATTACTTGATGCGACCCGGTACACTTGCCGGTGAGTTTTATGTTGGATCGCTTTCCACACATCAGATATCATGTTTCCGTATCCGTTCATTTTATGTGGACAGGTCCCACTCATGAAGATTTTACGGTCCCTATTTAGTCCAAATCGCGAATAATTCCTGTGAATATTCATTTGGCTTTTTTTATCATCAAAATTGCTAGCATTTGTTGGTTCGTGATATGAAACTACTCTAATCATCCAACCACTTAGTAAATTTTTAAATAACCAAAGTTCAACTATATTATTCTCGTAAAGTCACGTCTCTTTGTTATAACAATATTAATCGAAGATAAATAGCTAAATACTAAATGAGTCACATTTTTTATATATATAACAATGACTAATATCACATATTATAACTTGTGAAATTATATTATAAAATATTAATAACTCTGGATAACTTTAAGAAAAGATAAAAAATATTAAAAAATTATTGGTTGAATTATAAGATTTTGTTTTTAGAAAATTTTCTATGGTTTATGATTAATAATTTGGAATTACATATATGTTATTTATTTTATATGTATTTTAATTTATTTTATAGAAACTTATACTTGTTTTTGTATTGATGTTGTTAATAACTATAGAGAGACTTTTACTATTAAATAAAATTATAAAAAATTTTAAAAAATTGTTAATATTTTTCTAATAATTTGTTTAATTTTTAATTTATATTTATTTATTTATCCTAATAATTATTTAGAATAGATAATATATGTAAGCATATTTTGAAAGAAACAGTTTATTTTATATAATTAAAAGATAACCATAAAATTGAGACTAAGACGAAGTGAAATATAATAAACATGTTGGAAGTAAAAGTTAAATAAACAATTAAAAATAAGAAAAAGAAAGCAACTAAAATAAAGTAAAAATAGATAAAAAAAAAAAAAGCTATATACATGTAGTCGATAAAACGATAATTAGATTTGTTTTTAAGTTTGATTAAAAAATCTATTGTAAATATATTCAACTTTTATATATACTAAATATAATAATATTTAATAGTATAGTATTTATTATAGCAATGATTTAAAATATTAACTCAAGCGAGTAAGATCAACATAGGTCCATTGTTAAGATCCCAAATTCAAATTTAGATTCATTATTTTCAGACCCAATGCAAATGAAGTCCACATGTCTCATCTCAAATCGGCTCGAACTAAATTCCATAGTTAGTTAGAGATGATAATAGATACTCATGTAAACATTACGTATCCTCTTTTTCGTCCCTCACTTCTGTTTTAAAAAGATGCCCCTGTCTCCTCTATATTTTTGTCGCGAATCCCTATTTAATTATTCTCTTAGGGAATGCAGATACTCATGATTATCTATAGATATTTTTTTTTAAAATTTTTAAAAAAATTAACAAAAAGTCATAATATAATAATCATACAATTCAATATAATTCAACACAATTTATAATATATTCATTATAAAAAATAAAATTTCAAAAAAAATTATAAAAACATCTTCCAACATAATAACATAACATAATTTTTTGGGACGAGACTGAATGACGTAGTGACAGACTTAAGAGGCAGATCAAAGTGAGTTAGAGAGAAAGAGAGAGATGCAAAATTGAGACTAAGAATGAGTCTAAAACAAAAAAAAGTGGTCGAATTGAAGGCAAGAATTATGATTACTAAATTTAAAATATATATATATATATATATATATATATATATATATATATATATATATATATATATATATATATATATTAGGATAAAGTAGTAATGTTATATTTGCGTGAATTTAACGAATCCAATGGAAGGGTGCCTATGTGTCTCTGTCTCTATCCATTTTATGTTATATATTAGGATAAAGTAGTAATGTTATATTTGCGTGAATTTAACGGATCCAATGGAAGGGTGCCTATGTGTCTCCGTCTCTATCCATTTTATGTAGACAGGTCACTACTCCTGAAGATTTCACGGGTCTTACTTAGTCTCAAATCGCGAGTAATTTATGTGAATATTCATTTGGTTGGGTTTTTTTATCATCACAATTGTTAGCATTCGTTGATTCGTGACATGTAGCTACTCTAGCCACTTAGTAAATTTTTAGATAACCAAAGTTCAAACTATATTATTCTTGTAATAAAGTTACATGTATCCTTGTTATAACAATATTAATCGAAGATAAATTGTTAAACGCTAAATGAGTCACATTTTATAACAATGAGTAATATCACATATTATAACTTGTGAAATCATATTATAAAATATTGATAATTTTGGAGAACTTTAAAAAATATATAAAATATTAAAATATTATTGGTTGATTCATAAGATTTTGTTTTTAGAAATTTATTTATATTCTGATTAATAACTTTGGAATTACGTATATGTTATTATATATATTATTTTATATTATATTATAGAAATTTATACTTTTTTTTGTATCGACGATGTTAGTGGTTATAGAGAGAATTTTACCAGTAAATAAAATTATAGAAAAATTTAATAAAGTAATGATATTTTTATGATAATTTATTAAATTTTTTATTTAAAATAAAATAAAATTATATATTCAATATATATTTGTTTGTTTATCCTAATAATTATTTATAATACATAATATATGTAAGTATGTTTTGAAAGAAATGGTTTAATTTTATATAATTAAAAGATAACCATAAAATTGAGACTAAGACGAAGTGAAATATATTAACATGTTGCGAGTAAAAATTAAATAAATAATTAAAAATAAGGTAAAAAGAGTAGAAATAGGCAGAAAAGACTATAGGTGTAGCCGATAAAAAATACACCGTAAAAAAAATTTAGTATAAATCGATGAATATAAAACATAAAAAAATCAAGATATTTTCTTATTAAAAAATTTCAAGAAAATATTATGAATAAGAAACTATTAATCAAATTCTAAAAAATATTAATAAACAAAATAATAATACCCTTAAAAATATTAATCAAAATACATAAAAAAATAAAATAAAATAAAATTTTGATAAAATAAAGATAAACAAAATCAAAAAATAAAAATTACAAAAATCATAACTGAAACACAGAAGAAAGATAAAGAACAAAACTATAAATACATTATAATTTCACATATATAAAAAATAATAAAAAAAGTTTTAAATTAAATTTATTTTTTCATTTCTTTATTCATTATTTATTAAATAATTTAATGGTTATTTTATTCAAATCAAATTATTAATATAATTAATTATTTATATTTAATGTTATTCATCTTAGTGGTATAACTAAAATATATTAAAATATCAAGAATAAAATTAAAATTAAATATTACGAATAAAATAAAATTAAAATTACATTTACTATTTTATAATTTTTATAAATAAAATTACATTTATGCTCCTTTAAAATGTATCATTTTAACACCATAATATTTTTTATTGAAAATAAAAATTATGATAAATATCACATATATTTGTTAATAATTTGAACAAGTTTAAATGTGATTATGATAGTTGATTAAGTATTATATATTCTTTAATAATTATCTCTAATAATATATTTAATAATATTATTCACAAATATTTGGGTTTAATTTCTCGTAGTTCTCACTTTTCAGTTATTTCATTAGATGTAGTTGATAATTATTGAAATTTCTCGATTAATATAAAAAAAATATATTATTATATGATAGAATTAATATGAGTATATTTTGTTATTAAATAAATAAAGTTAACGTAAAATGAAAATACACATAAAGAAAAAAGCAAAGAAAACAAAGTTAAAATAACAAAAGTGATAAAAGATTATTTTTACAATTTTATTTTGTCATTTTTATGTATAGAAGATTAGAAAATAATAAACTTCTAACTAAATTAGTTTGTATTTATTATATTTAATTTAAATAAATAATAAATTATCTTATTTTAATTTATTCCTTAAATTTATATATCCTAAAAATTAAATCAATTAATTGATAAACATAATTTAAAATTACATGATACTTAAATATTTAATCAAATTAATTAGTTGATATAATTAATTTATCATAATGAATTATATTTAATAAGTTAAAAGAGATAAATTAGAAAATACTCTCATAAGCATGTGCTATGTCAGCTCCATCATTAAATGTAAAAATTTAATTTTTATATAATAAAATAGATAATATAATAGACAGCGAGAAAGAGAAAATAAGCATTTTAAATCCTAGATTGTTTCATTTGGATATTGTAATGTGAGTATTACATTATTTTACTTATTTTACCATATAGACCATTTGTAACTTTATTTCAATATTAATAAAATTTCAGTACTTTGAATAATAAATTAAAATTTAAAATGAAGGTGAAAAAGAGAAGTAAAGTGGATAAAATTATTGATTGAAATTTAATTTTATCTTTTGTTATTATAATAAGTATTGTTATTCAATATACCAACACCATACAAAATTAATCATAAAAAATATAAAATATAAATAAATATACTGGATTAAAATGATGAATGGTTAATTATTATTCATTATTAATAATATTTTGATCATAATAAAAAGTAAAAATATAATAATATCTAGATTTACATTTTAGAATAATTAACTTTATAAGTAATAAATTATCTATTTTATTATACATATTATAAATTACTGAATTAAACTAATTGATATAATGAATTATAATTAATTGATATAAATTATAATAAATTGTGTGATATTTAAAAAAAATAAAATGAATAGCAAGAAAATAACAAAATAGAAGAGATAAAATACTACAATAAAATGAATTGAGTGTGGGTTTTTTTTTTATAAATTTCATATCACATCCGTTTAAATAATAATAAATAAAAATACATCAACTTAATATCTAAAAAAAATTATGAGATAAAATCATAACATAGTTCTATTGTATAACACAAATTGAAAATAATTTTATACTACAATATACCACACAAATAGGTAAATGACTTGAGTAAATTTAAATACGGAACTTTTTTATTTGTGCATACATGATAACACCATGGTCCATAAATGATTCATAACTAACATATCATATATTGCTGCGAACGATGAACACTAAGTTAATGGGAGTTGGAGAATATGGTGGTTTGTATCCGCGATGGTTGCCTTCTTGTGACGGTACCTCATAGGAAGAAAAAAAATTATTGTAAAAATTATCCAATGAAAGAGTAATTGATAAACAAATGATATTATCTTCTAGTATATATGATCTTTTATAGTAGTAAAATAAAAATGAAAGGAATAAAAATTTGTATTTTTATATTAGGAATAAAATTTGATATATTTATCCTAATAAAATTTAATAATTAATTAGTTATAATTCATGTATTTAAATAAATAAAATAAATTAAATAAAAGTACTTTTAAGAATTAATCAAATCAATTAGTTGATACAAATTATTAGTATAATTGATTTTATTTGATTTATTGAATTCAAAAAAATAAATTAAAAAATAGTCAATTGAATTAATTAATTGATATAATTATTTTATTATAATTGATTGAATTTAATGAATTAAAAAAATAAATAAAAAAACATAAGAGAAAATAATTTTCTTAACTAAATTAATATGCATTTCTTGCATTTAATCAAAATAAATAACAAACTCTCTATGTTATTATATATCTTATAAATTAATAAATTAAAATAATTAATATAATAAATTATAATTAATTAATTGATATAAATTATGATAAATTGTATGATATTTAAATATTTAATTAAATTAATTAGTTAATATAATTAATTTATCGTAATAAATTATATTTAAAAATTAAAAAAATAAATTAAAAAATAAATTCAAAAGTATATTATATTAATTTTATCATTAAATATAAAAATTAAATTTTTATATAATAAAATAGATAAAATAGATATTAAAACAAATAAGTTGCCAGAGACATATTATTGTACAAAACATGGTATGAATCCAAAAACAAATCTCCCCAATTATGATATTAGTCCCTCATATAAAATTTATTTTCGACCAACGCCAAAATAGTATAATTCTTCGGCTGTTCTTACAACCACTAATCAAAACAAAACTCGACTAAATTCTTCAAGCAAAAGATTATTCTTCATCCCAAAAACCGCAATCTTTTTTAGAGGTGGGTCCCATAGATGCACTTATAAATCGCAGTGCTTCTTTTGGTATTATCGGTACATTATGTCAATTTGAATAAAATCAATATAAACCAATGATTTATTCTTTTTTTTTTCCGAAACATAAATCATGGTCTTACTCAAGATTTTATATTTTTTTATAAGATTTATGACTCATTCTTACTGACGATTTCTCTTATATAAATAATAAATTTTGATGAAGTTTTGCTATTTCTTTTAAAAACAAAATTATTATCAATTCAATTTTAAGACCATGTGTAATACCATCTTCAAGTAGTTTATTTAAGGTTTCAGAACGTAACGGGCTTCAATCATGAGAAACAAACATCATCGTGGTCACGTCAAACTCATTCGCTGCTCCAATTGCAGGCAACTGCGGTCCCAAAGATAAATCTCCACCCTCTTATTTCCTTCTTCTCCTTCCTAAATGCCTCTACTTTCATCCTACTACTTCATGGCCACCACTTCTCTTTTCATTAAACTCATTAGTTTTTCAACTAATCTGAAAAATCTGAAAAATTCCTAGAAAAATATGCGAGAGAAGTGATTGAGAAATGTGTAACCCCTGAACTATAATTTGGTCCGAAAAAAATCTATTAATTCCCTCCCAATTAATTAGATTGGATTGTAGGTACAATAATTTATTTCACGGCGAAGTCTCTAGTTAAGTCTAAAATAGTCTAACTGTATCAAAGAAAAAGAATAAAAAACTGACTCTTTCATGCATATTCCACTTGATTCGAGGGATATAGCTCAGTTAATAGAGCTCCACTTTTATAATTGGGTCGTTACAATTACAGATTAAATGTTTAATTGTCCAAACAGTAATGATAGTTTCTTGTGTCCGAACCGGTAGCATATTTTTTCTAGCATACTTTTTCTAAGTAATGAAAAAGATGACTGAAACATGCCACTAAAAGATTCTATCGAAACAATGATGGATGTCAAGAATGTAGATGAGGTATGATGAATAGTTGGTCAGATCTAGTAGGGATCGTACATGGACGATAGTTGAAGTTGACGGCTCTCCTAGGATTTTCTCATCTGGTATCCTGGGGAAGAGGATCAAGTTGGCCCTTGCAAACAGCTTGATGCACTATCTCACTTCAACCCTTTGAACGAAATGTGGCAAAAGGAAAGAAAATCCATGGACCCACCCCATCGCCTCCATCCCGTAGTAACTACGAGATCGGGCTTGAAGTGAGATAGTGCATCAAACTGTTTGCAAGGGCCAACTTGATCCTCTTCTCCAGATCCAGATGAGGAAATTGAAGGAGAGCCGCTGACTCCAACTACCGTCCATATACGATCCCTACTAGATCTAACCAACTACCCATCCTACCTCCTACGTTCTTGACAGTCAGTGTCATGTTTCGATCATCTTTTTCATTACTTAAGAAAGTGGGCCACCGGTTCAAGCACAAAAAACTTATCATTACTGCTTGGACAATTAGACATCCAACCATAATTGTAACAATCCAATTGCAAGAGTGGAGCTCTACCAACAGAGCTATATCCCCCTAGCCAAGTGGAGCATGCATGAAAGAGTCAGTCTTCTACTCTTTTTCTTGGGGGCAGCTGGGCTATCCTAGACTTGAAGCAGAGACCTCGCCCATGAAGTAAATCATCGCACCTACGGTCCAATCCAACCAATTGGGAGAGAATTAACAGATTCATTTTCGAGAGTGATTCATCCTTTCCGAACATAGTATACAACTATCTGTTGTACTGCGCTCTCCAAGTGTGCTTGTTCTCCTTCTTCCTTACCATGGCAAATTTTTGTGAAAAAAGTCCAATGAGAAGAAAAAAGAAGGCGTTAAGAGACCCTTCTGGCTCCACCCTGGACACTCTAACATCCTTTTTCAAAAATGCTCCCATTTCGAGTCAAGAGATAGATAAATAGACACATCTCATTACACTGATCGGGGGCGTTTGTAGTGACTGAGGAGTCAAAGACTAAGAAGTGAGTTATTTATCAGTCAAGCATTCTATTTTTGTTACGGTTAGATCCAATCTCCTGGTCCTTGTAAAAATTAAAAAGAATTTAAAGTTCTTCCTCTCGAAAAGGGAAGATTAGAAAAATTCTATTGCAACTTTTTCGAGACTCCCAGAAAAGCATGAAAAAAAAAGGCTCGAATGGTACGATCCAGCCGTCACCCCAGAATGAAAGGGGCGATCTCGTAGTTCTTGGTCTGTGAAGATACATTGTTAGGTGCTCCATTTTTCTTTTTCCATTAAGGCCGAACCTAAACTTGTGCTCGAGAGATAAATGTCCATATAATGATAAAAGATGTATGAATTATCGAGAAGAGATGAGACATGGTGGTCCCCCTGGACCACCCAAATTCCATGAGTGAATAGAAAGTTAGATCTACATTGGATCTCACCTGAATCACCCAATCTATTCTCTTGATGAGAAGTTTTCGAATAAGAGAAGTACGCCATGCTAATGTGCCTTGGATGAACCACATCTCAGGGTCAGGTGCCAATGAGCACATTGAACTATCCATGTGGTTGAGATCCCTCACAGTCCAAGCACAATGACACAATTATCAGAGGTGCGCTCTACCACTAAGCTAATAGCCCTTAACTTGAAGGTTATGCCATCATAAGGTGTTGCTAGATGAAAGGATCTTATCAACATCCATAAATAATAAATAATAGCATAGATCAAACTGCCGAATCGAAAAAATTGGGTGCTATCATATAACATAGCTTTGTATTGGTTAAGTTCACGAGTTGGAGATAAGCAGACTCGAACCACTAACATCTGTCACAGGGTAAATCACCACCTCTCAGGCCCTGACTGATTCTACTATAGAGGCCAACAATAGGCAATAACTCTTTCCGAACACAGCTTACAACTTTCATCGTACCGTGCTCTCTAAGGAGTAACTCTTCTCAAAATCTCAAAAGGTGCGAGCGTACAGCAGGAGAATCAGTAGAAGGCGGTAAACAATCTTTCTTCTATCCAGTGGGATGAGGCATTAGAGTGAGAGGTGGTATTTTTCAAAATGTATCCTCATCATCGTTGAGAAATGGCTCGAGTTTGAGGAAGAAGGTGGTCGGTTGGATATCCTCTGCGCAGAGATACCGGCAGCACAGAGTGGAAGCGACGACAACTTGATGTCCTGGATAGGGATGACAACCAACAAATATTTTTTCTAAAATGAAGGGGTGAACACAAACAATAGTGTATGGAACATGATTACATGTTAGATAGTTCTTTATCGAAAAATGAATCTAAATAGAGCATTATAAATTTGTCTGTCTCTTGTTTTGAGTTTCTTTAGTTTCTGCAAGAGCACACATTAAGATTAAATTGTTAAATTATCAATGCCTTTCCTAGTTTTGGAGGTTCATAAAGATTAATTTTCTTAATAATTGAAACTTCTAATGCATTAAGTGGCACAATGCTCAAAACAAATTAAAAGAAAAAAAAATTGAATTATCCATTTATATTATTTTTGCCAAAATTGAAGAAATTCATTCTTATTAGTATAGTATTAAAGTTTCTTAAACACAAGTTAAGGTATTCATTTTATAAAATTCTTAAAGTTAAATATATTGAAATATATTCATCAAGCACCATATTATACCAAACAAACTATTTTCTAAGACTCTAACTCTATATCAAGCTAAAGAAACTCAAAATGCCACAAATTTCTATCTCACAACAATAAAAACTGTTCTAAAAATGGAACAAAGTTTTGAAGACAATGGTTCTAAAGAAAATAGACAAAGTAGTAGAAGTCGATGAACCACTTGGAGAAGCTATACCACCTAAACTACTATTGTATATTAACAAATTCTACTAACACGACTAAATCTTAATAAGTATAATATATATTAGACCTGAATAAAGAAGCTACTATCGTGTTGTGTTGCATTAGATTCTTAATAAAGAAACTCCCTCTTTTCTTTAAAAATTTTAGCAAGAGATTCTATCTCGCGGTGCCGTTGTTGCTTTCCAACTGTATCCAAATAGTTGGGTTATTATTAGAGCTTTTGTGACAGTTTACAAAGCTTTTGAGGTTCTGATTTTCAGTAACGTGTTCTTCTATTTCTTTAAACTTATGATTCCTAATGTTGCGACCAATCAAGGTCGCGTCTTTCTCTCCTTCTAAGTTTAATGGGGTAGAAAACATTTTGAAATCTATGAGGAGTTTTTCCAAAATTTAAGGGGATGTATTTTAAGATTCAAGCTGCTCTAATCATCATCCTTTTATTCTGACTTTAGAGGGTGAGAAGAGATTTGATTTCTATTAGAGACTTAACTCTGAATCTCTAAAAATTTTACCTAGGTAACTTTTTCCAAATGAGAAAGACATTGTAAATATTTTTCTAAAAGTCTAGTGGTGCGCGAAATTGTGAACAATACTTTTTCACAACTCTCATAATCCCCGGTCATGAACTCCAAAAACTTGGTAGCTCAATACCATGGCATTACACAACTTCGCACAACTAACCAGCAAGTGCACTGGGTCGTCCAAGTAATAAACCTTACGTGAGTAAGGGTCGATCCCACGGAGATTGTTAGTATTGAAGCAAGCTATGGTCATCTTGTAAATCTTAGTCAGGCAGACTCAAATGATAATGGTGATGAACGAAAATAACACAAAGGTAAAGATAGAGATACTTATGTAATTCATTGGTGGAAACTTCAGATAAGTGCATGAAGATGCCTTCCCTTCCGTCTCTCTGCTTTCCTACTGCCTTCATCCAATCCTTCCTACTCCTTTCCATGGCAAGCTCGTGTAGGGTTTCACTGTTGTCAGCAGCTACCTCCCATCCTCGCAGTGAAAGCTAATGCACACACTCTGTCACAGTGCTGCCAATCACCGGTGTGGTTCCCTCCCCTACTGGAATAGAATCCAGTGATTCTTTTGCGTATGTCACTAACGCCCAGTAAGTTACAGGTTTGAAGCACGTCACAATCATTCAGTCATTGAATCCTACTCAGAATACCACAGACAAGGTTAGACCTTCCGGATTCTCTTGAATGCTGCCATCAGTTCTTGCCTATACCACGAAGACTCTGACCTCACGGAATGGCTGGCTCGTTTGTCAGGCGAGCACTCGGTTGTCAGGCGATCAACCATGCATCGTGCAATCAGGAATCCAAGAGATATTCACTAAGCCTCGAATGCTTGTAGAACAAGAGTGGTTGTCAGTCACTTTGTTCATGGGTGAGAATGGTGATGGGCGTCAATCATCACCTTCATCAAGTTGAAGAACAAGTGATATCTTGGAACAAGAACAAGCGGAATTGAATGGAAGAACAATAGTAATTGCATTAATACTCGAGGTACAGCAGAGCTCCACACCTTAATCTATGGTGTGTAGAAGCTCCACCGTTGAAAATACATAAGCATAAGGTCTAGGCATGGCCGAATGGCCAGCCTCCCAATGATATAAGAACTAAAATTGTTCAAAGATATAAAGATCCAAAGATTTCTAATACAATAGCAAAAGGTCCTACTTATAAGAAACTAGTAACCTAAGGTGTACAGAAATGAGTAAATGACATAAAAATCCTCTTCCGGGCCCACTTGGTGTGTGCTTGGGCTGAGCAATGAAGCAAATTTCGTGTAGAGACTCTTCTTGGAGTTAAACGCCAGCTTTGGTGCCAGTTTGGGCGTTTAACTCCCATTTGGGTGCCAGTTCCAGCGTTTAACGCTGGGATTTCTTGAGGTGACTTTGAACGCCGGTTTGGGCCATCAAATCTTGGGCAAAGTATGGACTATCATATATTGCTGGAAAGCCCAAAATGTCTACTTTCCAACGCCGTTGAGAGCGCGCCAATTATGCTTCTGTAGCTCCAGAAAATCCACTTCGAGTGCAGGGAGGTCAGAATTCAACAGCATCTGCAGTCCTTTTTGGTCTCTGAATCAGATTTTTGCTCAGGTCCCTCAATTTCAGCCAGAAAATACCTGAAATCACAGAAAAACACACAAACTCATAGTAAAGTCCAAAAAAGTGAATTTTAACTAAAAACTAATAAAAATATACTAAAAACTAACTAGATCATACCAAAAACATACTAAAAACAATGCCAAAAAGTATACAAATTATCCGCTCATCACAACACCAAACTTAAATTGTTGCTTGTCCTCAAGCAACTGAAAATCAAATAAGATAAAAAATAAGAGAATATGCAATGAATTCCAAAAACATCTGTGAAGATCAGTACTAATTAGATGAGCGGGGTTTTTAACTTTTTGCCTCTGAACAGTTTTGGCATCTCAATCTATCCTTTGAAATTCAGAATGGTTGGCTTCTTTAGGAACTCAGAGTCCAGATAGTGTTAATGATTCTCTTAGTAAGGTATGATGATTCTTGAACATAGCTATTTATTGAGTCTTGGCTGTGGCCCAAAGCACTCTGTCTTCCAGTATTACCACCGGATATATACATGCCACAGACACATAATTGGGTGAACCTTTTCAGATTGTGACTCAGCTTTGCTAAAGTCCCCAATTAGAGGTGTCCAGGGTTCTTAAGCACACTCTTATTGCCTTGGATCACAACTCTTATTTCTCTCTTTTTTTTCGTTTTCTTCTTCTTTTTTTTTTCTTTTTTTTTCGATTTTTTTTTTGAATAGCTTTTTCTTGCTTCAAGAATCATTTTAATGATTTTTCAGATCCTCAGTAACATGTCTCCTTTTTCATCATTCTTTCAAGAGCCAACATTCATGAACCACAAATTCAAGATACATATGCACTGTTTAAGCATACATTCAGAGAACAAAAATATTGCCACCACATCAAAATAATTAAACTGTTATAAAATTCAAAATTCATGCAATTCTTCCTTTTTCAATTAAGCACATTTTTATTTAAGAAAGGTGATGGATTCATAGGACATTCATAACTTTAAGGCATAAACACTAAGACACTAATGATCACAAGACACAAACATGGATAAACATAAGCATAAAATTCGAAAAACAGAAGAACAAATAACAAGGAAATCAAAGAACGGGTCCACCTTAGTGATGGCGGCTCTTTCTTGCTCTTGAAGATCCTATGGAGTGCTTGAGCTCCTCAATATCTCTTCCTTGTCTTTGTTGCTCCTCCCTCATGATTCTTTGATCTTCTCTAATCTCATGAAGGATGATGGAGTGTTCTTGGTGCTCCACCCTTAGTTGTCCCATGTTGGAACTCAACTCTCCTAGGGAGGTGTGTAGTTGCTCCCAATAATTTTGTGGAGGTAAATTCATCCCTTGAGGAATTTCAGGGATCTCATGATGAGTGGGGTCTCTTGTGTACTCCATCCTTTTCTTGGTGATGGGTTTGTCCTCATCAATGGGGGTGTCACCCTCTATGTCAACTCCAACTGAATAACAGAGGTTACAAATGAGATGAGGGAAGGCTAACCTTGCCAAGGTGGAGGTCTTGTCCGCCACCTTATAGAGTTCTTGGGCTATAACCTCATGAACCTCTATTTCTTCTCCAATCATGATGCTATGGATCATGATAGCCCGGTCTATGGTAACTTCGGACCGGTTGCTAGTGGGGATGATTGAGCGTTGTATGAACTCTAACCATCCTCTAGCCACGGGCTTGAGGTCATGCCTTCTCAATTGGACCGGCTTTCCTCTTGAATCTTGCTTCCATTGTGCGCCCTCTTCACATATGACTGTGAGGACTTGGTCCAACCTTTGATCAAAGTTGACCCTTCTAGTGTAAGGATGTTCATCTCCTTGCATCATAGGCAAGTTGAACGCCACCCTCACACTCTCCGGACTAAAATCCAAGTATTTCCCCCGAACCATAGTAAGATAATTCTTTGGATTCGGGTTCACACTTTGGTCATGGTTCTTGGTGATCCATGCATTGGCATAGAACTCTTGAACCATCAAGATTCCGACTTGTTGAATGGGGTTGGTAAGAACTTCCCAACCTCTTCTTCGGATCTCATGTCGGATCTCCGGATATTCACCCTTTTTGAGTGAAAAGGGGACCTCGGGGATCACCTTCTTCAAGGCCACAACTTCATAGAAGTGGACTTGATGCACCCTTGAGAGGAATCTATCCATCTCCCATGACTCGGAGGTGGAAGCCTTTGCCTTCCCTTTCCTCTTTCTAGAGGTTTCTCCGGCCTTGGATGCCATAATGGTTATGGAAAAACGAAAAAGCAACGCTTTTACCACACCAAACTTAAAATGTTTGCTCGTCCGCGAGCAAAAGAAGAAAGAAGAGAGTAGAAGAAGAAGAAATGAGGAAGAGGGAGATGGTGGTGAATTTGGCCAAAGAGGGGGAGAAGTGGTGTTTAGGTTGTGTGAAAATGAAGGGTTGAAGAAGGGTATATATAGGAGAGAGGGGGGGTAAAGGTTCGGCCATTATGGGTAGGTTTGGGAGGGAAAGTGGTTTGAATTTGAAGGGTGAGGTTGGTGGGGATTTATGAAGGATGGATGTGAGTGGTGAAGATAAGGGTAGGATTTGATAGGTGAGGGGTTTTTGGGGAAGAGGTGTTGAGGTGATTGGTGAATGGGGGAAGAAGAGAGAGAGTGATGGTAGGGTCCTGTGGGGTCCACAGATCCTGTAGTGTCAAGGAAAAGGCATCCTTGCACCAAATGGCATCAAAATCCACGTTTTGAGCCATTTCTGGCGTTAAACGCCGGGCTGGTGCCCATTCCTGGCGTTTAACGCCAGGTTCTTGCCCTTTACTGGCGTTTAACGCCAGTCTGGTGCCCCTTTCTGGCGTTAAACGCCCAGATGGGTGCCAGACTGGGCGTTAAACGCCCAACTGCTAGGCTGACTGGCGTTTAAACGCCAGCAGCATCTTCCTCCAAGGTGTGCTGTTTTTCTTCCTTTTTTTCATTCTGTTTTTGCTTTTTTCATTGTTTTTGTGACTTCTTATGATCATCACCCTACAAAAAAGATAAAATAACAAAGGAAAATAATTAATTATAAAACATTGAGTTGCCTCCCAACAAGCGCTTCTTTAATGTCATTAGCTTGACAGAGGACTCTCATGGAGCCTCAGAAGTACTCAGAACCGTATTGGACCCTCCCAACACCAAACTTAGAGTTTGAATGTGGGGGTTCAACACCAAACTTAGAGTTTGGTTGTGGCCTCCCAACACCAAACTTAGAGTTTGACTGTGGGGGCTCAGTTTGGCTCTGTTTTGAGAGAAGCTCTTCATGCTTCCTCTCCATGATGACAGAGGGATATCCTTGAGCTTTAAACACCAAGGATTCTTCATTCACTTGAATGATCAACTCTCCTCTATCAACATCAATCACAGCCTTTGCTGTGGCTAGGAAGGGTCTGCCAAGGATGATGGATTCATCCATGCTCTTCCCAGTCTCTAGGACTATGAAATCAGTAGGGATGTAATGGTCTTCAATTTTAACCAGAACATCCTCTACAAGTCCATAGGCTTGTTTTCTTGAGTTGTCTGCCATCTCTAGTGAGATTTTTGCAGCTTGCACCTCAAAGATACCTAATTTCTCCATTACAGAGAGGGGCATGAGGTTCACACTTGACACTAAGTCACACAGGGCCTTCTTGAAGGTCATGGTGCCTATGGTGCAAGGTATAGAAAACTTCCCAGGATCCTGCCTCTTTTGAGGCAATTGCTGCCTAGACAAGTTATCCAGTTCTTTGGTGAGCAGAGGGGGTTCATCCTCCCAAGTCTCATTTCCAAATAGCTTGTCATTTAGCTTCATGATTGCTCCAAGGTATTTAGCAACTTGCTCCTCAGTGACATACTCATCCTCTTCAGAGGAAGAATACTCATCAGAGCTCATGAATGGCAGAAGTAAGTCCAATGGGATCTCTATGGTCTCAGTTTGAGCCTCAGATTCCCAAGGTTCCTCATTGGGGAACTCAGTGGAGGTCAGTGGACGTCCATTGAGGTCTTCCTCAGTGGCGTTCATTGCCTCTTCTTCCTCCCAGAATTCGGCCATATTGATGACCTTGCACTCTCCTTTTGGATTTTCTTCAGTATTGCTTGGGAGAGTGCTTGGAGGAAGTTCAGTAATTTTCTTGCTCAGCTGACCCACTTGTCCTTCCAAATTCCTAATGGAAGATCTAGTTTCAGTCATGAAACTTTGAGTGGTCTTAATTAGATCAGAGACCATAGTTGCTAAGTCAGAGGTATTCTGCTTAGAACTCTCTGTCTGTTGCTGAGAAGATGATGGGAAAGGCTTGCTATTGCTAAACCTGTTTCTCCCACCATTATTGTTATTGAAACCTTGTTGAGGTCTCTGTTGATCCTTCCATGAAAGATTTGGATGATTCCTCCATGAAGGGTTGTAGGTGTTTCCATAGGGTTCTCCCATGTAATTCACCTCTTCTATTGAAGGGTTCTCAGGATCATAAGCTTCTTCCTCAGATGAAGCTTCCTTAGTACTGCTTGGTGCATTTTGCATTCCAGACAGACTTTGAGAAATCATATTGACTTGTTGGGTCAATATTTTATTCTGAGCCAAAATGGCATTTAGAGTGTCAATCTCAAGAACTCCTTTCTTCTGACTAGTCCCATTGTTCACAGGATTTCTTTCAGAAGTGTACATGAATTGGTTATTTGCAACCATTTCAATCAGTTCTTGAGCTTCAGTAGGCGTCTTCTTCAGATGAAGAGATCCTCCAGAAGAGCTATCCAAAGACATTTTGGACAGTTCAGAGAGACCATCATAGAAAATACCTATGATGCTCCATTCAGAAAGCATATCAGTGGGGCACTTTCTGATCAATTGTTTGTATCTTTCCCAAGCTTCATAGAGGGATTCTCCTTCCTTCTGTCTGAAGGTTTGGACTTCCACTCTAAGCTTACTCAATTTTTGAGGTGGAAAGAACTTTGCCAAGAAGGCATTGACTAGCTTTTCCCAAGAGTCCAGGCTTTCTTTAGGTTGAGAGTCCAACCATGTTCTAGCTCTGTCTCTTACAGCAAAAGGGAATAGCATCAGTCTGTAGACCTCAGGGTCAACCCCATTAGTCTTGACTGTGTCACAGATTTGCAAGAACTCAGCTAAAAACTGATGAGGATCTTCCATTGGAAGTCCATGGAACTTGCAATTCTGTTGCATTAGAGAAACTAATTGAGACTTAAGCTCAAAGTTGTTTGCTCCAATGGCAGGGATAGAGATGCTTCTCCCATAGAAGTCGGGAGTAGGTGCAGTAAAGTCACCCAGCACCTTCCTTGCATTGTTGGCATTGTTGTTGTTTTCGGCAACCATGTGTTCTTCTTCCTTGAAGAATTCGGTCAGGTGCTCTAAAGAGAGTTGTGATTTGGCTTCTCTTAGCTTTCTCTTCAAGGTCCTTTCAGGTTCAGGATCAGCCTCAACAAGAATGCCTTTGTCCTTGCTCCTGCTCATAAGAAAGAGAAGGGAACAAGAAAATGTGGAATCCTCTATGTCACAGTATAGAGATTCCTTTAGGTGTCAGAGGAAAAGAAGAGTAGAAGACAGGAGTGGGAAAATTCGAACTTATCAGAGAAAATGGAGTTCGAATTTTGCATTAAGGGATAGTGTTAGTCCATAAATAGAAGGATGTGAGAAGGAGGGAAGTGATTTTCGAAAACTAAGTGGGAAATTTGAAAACATTTTTGAAAAACATCACTTAATTTTCGAAAATGAAAATGGAAAAGAAATCAAGTGATTTTTGAAAAAGATTTTGAAATTAGAAATCAAAAGGATTTGATTGAAAGCTTATTTGAAAAAGATATGATTAAAAAGATATGATTTGAAAACAACTTTAAAAGATATGATTTGAAAACATTTTAAAGAGATGATTTGATTTGAAAATTAAAAACTTGACTAACAAGAAAAGATATGATTCAACCATTAAACCTTTCTCAACAGAAAAGGCAACATACTTGAAATGTTGAATCAAATCATTAGTTGATAGTAAGTATCTTTGAAAAAGGAAAGGAGTTAATTTTGAAAAGGATTTGATTGAAAATTGATTTGAAAAAGATTTGATTTTGAAAAGATTTTGAAAACTTAGAAAAAATCTGATTTGAAAACAAAATCTTCCTCCCTTAGCCATCCTGGCGTTAAACGCCCAGAATGGTATACATTCTGGCGTTTAACGCCCAAAATGCTACCTTTTTGGGCGTTAAACGCCCAACCAGGTACCCTGGCTGGCGTTTAAACGCCAGTCTGTCCTTCTTCACTGGGCGTTTTGAACGCCCAGCTTTTTTTGTGCAATTCCTCTGCTGTATGTTCTGAATCTTCAATTCTCTGTATTATTGACTTGAAAAGACACAAATTAAAAATATTTTTGGATTTTTAATAATAAAGACAAACCAAAATGCAACAAGAATCAAATAACAATGCATGCAAGACACCAAACTTAGCAGTTTGTAAACTACTGACACTAACAAAATGAAAATGCATATGAGACACTCAAAACAATCAAGTCAAATTGAATTCAAAGATCAGAGTAAGTAAATCATCAAGAACATCTTGAAGATCACCAAGATACATGAATGCATGCAATTGACACCAAACTTATGATGAGACTCTAGACTCAAACAAGAAATATTTTTGGATTTTATGATTTTGTAATTTTTTTTGTGTTTTTCGAAAATTAAATGGGAAAAAGATATCAAAATTCTTGATGAGAATTCCAGGAATCAGTGCAATGCTAGTCTAAGACTCCGGTCCAGGAATTAGACATGGCTTCACAGCCAGCCAAGCTTTCTAAGAAAGCTTCGGTCCAAAACACTAGACATGGCCAGAGGCCAGCCAAGCCTTAGCAAATCACTGCTCCAAAAGCAAGATTGATACGAAATCAACAAGCTCTTGTGGTGATGAGTTGAAACCTCGGTCCAATGAAATTAGACATGGCTTCTCAGCCAGCCAGATTTCAACAAATCATCATGAAACTCTAGAATTCATCTTCAAGAATTTCGAAAAAAAATAAATACCTAATCTAAGCAACAAGATGAACCGTCAGTTGTCCAGCCTAAACAATCCCGGGCAATAACACCAAAAACTTGATGTTGTTGCCGGATCTTGGCACTGATGTTACCAAAGCTTGCTCAAAACTTGAACAATCCCCGGCAACGGCGCCAAAAACTTGGTGCGCGAAATTGTGAACAATACTTTTTCACAACTCTCATAATCCCCGGTCATGAACTCCAAAAACTTGGTAGCTCAATACCATGGCATTACACAACTTCGCACAACTAACCAGCAAGTGCACTGGGTCGTCCAAGTAATAAACCTTACGTGAGTAAGGGTCGATCCCACGGAGATTGTTAGTATTGAAGCAAGCTATGGTCATCTTGTAAATCTTAGTCAGGCAGACTCAAATGATAATGGTGATGAACGAAAATAACACAAAGGTAAAGATAGAGATACTTATGTAATTCATTGGTGGGAACTTCAGATAAGTGCATGAAGATGCCTTCCCTTCCGTCTCTCTGCTTTCCTACTGCCTTCATCCAATCCTTCCTACTCCTTTCCATGGCAAGCTCGTGTAGGGTTTCACTGTTGTCAGCAGCTACCTCCCATCCTCGCAGTGAAAGCTAATGCACACACTCTGTCACAGTGCTGTCAATCACCGGTGTGGTTCCCTCCCCTAATGGAATAGAATCCAGTGATTCTTTTGCGTCTGTCACTAACGCCCAGTAAGTTACAGGTTTGAAGCACGTCACAATCATTCAGTCATTGAATCCTACTCAGAATACCACAGACAAGGTTAGACCTTCCGGATTCTCTTGAATGCTGCCATCAGTTCTTGCCTATACCACGAAGACTCTGACCTCACGGAATGGCTGGCTCGTTTGTCAGGCGAGCACTCGGTTGTCAGGCGATCAACCATGCATCGTGCAATCAGGAATCCAAGAGATATTCACTAAGCCTCGAATGCTTGTAGAACAAGAGTGGTTGTCAGTCACTTTGTTCATGGGTGAGAATGGTGATGGGCGTCAATCATCACCTTCATCAAGTTGAAGAACAAGTGATATCTTGGAACAAGAACAAGCGGAATTGAATGGAAGAACAATAGTAATTGTATTAATACTCGAGGTACAGCAGAGCTCCACACCTTAATCTATGGTGTGTAGAAGCTCCACCGTTGAAAATACATAAGCATAAGGTCTAGGCATGGCCGAATGGCCAGCCTCCCAATGATCTAAGAACTAAAATTGTTCAAAGATATAAAGATCCAAAGATTTCTAATACAATAGCAAAAGGTCCTACTTATAAGAAACTAGTAACCTAAGGTGTACAGAAATGAGTAAATGACATAAAAATCCTCTTCCGGGCCCACTTGGTGTGTGCTTGGGCTGAGCAATGAAGCAAATTTCGTGTAGAGACTCTTCTTGGAGTTAAACGCCAGCTTTGGTGCCAGTTTGGGCGTTTAACTCCCATTTGGGTGCCAGTTCCAGCGTTTAACGCTGGGATTTCTTGAGGTGACTTTGAACGCCGGTTTGGGCCATCAAATCTTGGGCAAAGTATGGACTATCATATATTGCTGGAAAGCCCAGGATGTCTACTTTCCAACGCCGTTGAGAGCGCGCCAATTGGGCTTCTGTAGCTCCAGAAAATCCACTTCGAGTGCAGGGAGGTCAGAATTCAACAGCATCTGCAGTCCTTTTTGGTCTCTGAATCAGATTTTTGCTCAGGTCCCTCAATTTCAGCCAGAAAATACCTGAAATCACAGAAAAACACACAAACTCATAGTAAAGTCCAGAAAAGTGAATTTTAACTAAAAACTAATAAAAATATACTAAAAACTAACTAGATCATACCAAAAACATACTAAAAACAATGACAAAAAGTATACAAATCTAGGGTAATAAAAATTTAAATATGAAATTCGCTTTGAGTGGTAAACGAGCTGCAAAAGAATGCATTGGTCATAAAATATTTTATTAATTTTACACTTCTTTACTTGTGAAATATTTAATGCTTTTATTTACATATGTTACACAGGTGAGATAGATGACGGGTTCATGACCCTAGTGCAACTAAGATAAAAAAATCTTGTCTGACCCTACTCCTCACAGTAAATCAAAAGCCTAGGAAGTCAAATCTTCTACAACTCCTATAGCAGATCTTATAGCACAAAATTATAGTAGTGAAAAGAAAAAATTTTTAAAGTTAGAAGAACTAAATTCTCCACCATCTCCTGAACTAAAAAAGAGGAAAAAGCAGAAAAAAGGCAAGAAAATCAGCTCATCTAAAAGTGTGTTAGCCAAAGATTTCAACCCAACAACCTTTATTAATCAACACTTAGTTAATGTTGAAATAGAGATGATGCTCGAAGCTATCGCTGCTAATGAGAGTATTTTTTCTCTTACAATGGACTTTGCTTGGAGCGACATTATATTGCTGTGACATCAAAAGGAGACTAGTGAGATTCTGACCTTTCAGCAGCTAATTGATGAAAAGAATAAAAGTGCTATAGTCATGTCAGCATAATAAGGTGACTAACCAATCGGATAAAGTAAAAAAACTTGAAAAAAAATTAAAAAACTTTCTTCCAAGGTTTAGAATTTGTAAAAGGTAAAACAGATGCAGAAAATTAAGTAGTTGAGCTCATGACCTCCGTAAAGCGGTAGAAAACAAGCTAAAGTCTCTTGAATCTGAGAAGGCTCGCGTTGAGGAAGAATATGATTGACCAGTTTAAACTTGTGGCCCTGATACAAATGTTACTAAGATAGGGTTTATTGTTATGTAAAAGATTGAAAAATTGTGGACTTCTCTTAATTTATTTGTAACCTTTAATTATCCATTTTAAGTTTCTTTATGTGATCTTTTTGCTGGATAATGTAAACATTTTTATGATAATCCAAAGTTCCATTCTTATCATGCATCAAATTTTAATAAGTACTTTTATTTTGCAGCTAATCATGATGATTGTCACGGTAATTATTTAATAAACAACCAATTAATCATTTTATTATAAGCAAATGTAGTTGGACCTTATTAAAAAACCTTCAAAAGGAAAAAAGATTGCCCTACATGTAAAACTAAGAGTAATACTTGCGCAAATGGATAGCATGACAAATTCTCGGAATCTCAACTCTTTGTAATGTTTCCAACTTATACGGATCTTTTTCAAGAATCTCTTTAACACGAAACGGTCCTTTCCAATCAAGAGGTAACTTGCCTGTTGTAGCTGGTACCAATGTATCGACATCAGTTTGCTGTGGAACTAATTTTTCTTTCTTGAAATCTCTTGACTTTACGTTAGTACTATACCTCTTGGTCACCTTTTACTTTAATGCCTGTTTTGTTAAGTTGGCCATAGAACTTACTTTTTCTAAAAAAAAAATTTTTATTTTCAATTTCTGGTTTTCTGAGAATGATCTTCAAGCTAGGTTTCTGATGGAAGTTTTTCAAAACTCAGCAAGTGCGCCGAATTGTCTCAAGTAATACCACGGTAAGTGAAAATCATTCCCACGAGAATTAATGGATTAAGTAAGCAATAGTTAATTGATTATTCTAATTAGACAGTTAAAAACTTTAGTGATTGAGAGAAATAAGAATGTAAGAGAATTAAAAGAATTGTAATGCTAAGGATTAAAATACTATAGAAAAGAATGTTAAGGTTTCAGAGATGTTCACCTTTCAAGAAACCCAATCATTATGTTTATCTATTTCAATACATGCAAAGATTGTTTTCACGACAAATTCTTTGTAAGAAAATTCCAATTCCTTGAAAATTTAGTTTCTCTCTAATTACCTAAATGCCAATTCCTTGGTTAATTAACTAAGTAAAGAGATTAAGCCCAATCCTAATTTAATGTCTCACAAGATTCAAAGTAATCCTAAGTAGAATTATATGTCACTTATTTAACCCAGTGTTAAATGTTCGAAACTTATGACAATCAAAAGCTGCACATCTTATAAAACAAACTATTCCTAGTTGAATTAAGAAGTGTTGAGAAAGAGTTTTCAAGCCAATTCCAATATTAAGTTTTCCAACATAATACTTGAATCCAAAACAGAGTTATAATGTCTTCCAGCAGTTTTAAATCTTTAGATGAATGAAGAACAAAAACTTAATTATGAAATAGATCAATGCAAAGCATTAAAAATAGAATAAAACTCTTAGATCAATAATCGATAGAAAGACAAACAGAGCTCCTAACCTTAATAGATGAGATTAGTGACTCATGATGCAGAAAAACTAGGATTGTAAAGAAATCAAATAAGCTAAGGTTTTCTCCGAGAAACTCCTTGGACCCTTTATATTCTAACCAAAACTTAATTATTAAATTTCAAAACATAATCAAATCAAATCTTTTCTCAACTAAAGAGTGATTCTCAAAGCTTGGCCATTTGGTTCTTCATTAATCATAGACTTGCACTTTAAATTTGGACTTGATGTGAATTGTTATGAAATTTGGTGAAAGTGGAGTGACAAGGAGGTCCCTAGACTTTGGCCTCGTGGCACGCCTATTATGCATGATTGCAGGCATGTAGTAGGCCTAAGTGGCGTGTGCCACACCCATTGTTATTGCTCGGAGGGTTGGTCCTGGTGTATTGCAAGGGAGTGGCGTGTAGCACGCCCCTGGGTGGAAGGTCGTAGGCGTGTGGCATGCCTAAGTGGCGTGGCACACTATAGGTGCTTGGAGGGTGAGGCATAAAGACGTGCCAACCTCAGGTTGGCGTGTGGCATGTCCAACGATGTAGGATCGCAGGTGTGTGGCATGCCATAGGTGTGGCCTGGGAGTTCCATCGAAGGCGTGTGGTAAGAGGAGTGGCACGTGGAATGGCGTGGCACGCCATTGTTGTTGCTTGGAGCTCTATCGAGGGCGTGTTGCACACCATGCCCAAGATGTTCTCCTCTTCGAAAGCGTGTTGCGAACTAATTTGCGCATGGTACGCCATGCTCAAATTAGTTCTCTAGAGGTGTTGCTAGCTTCTCAATTTTGGCCTAGCGTGCTACGGCGAAAGAATGGCATGTCGTCGCACGACATTCTTGATGACTTCTTGGGCTTGCTTCCTTCAATTTTGGCGTGGCACTTGACTGAAGGGTGTGGCACGCCATGCTTTTTGTTTGTCTAAGCTTCTTGCTTGTCCCTCTATTTTCTTGATCTTACTTATCTCTTCTCTTATTCTCCTAAAAGAATCACGAATTCAAAGCACTCAAAGTGTCAATTGATAATGGTATAAAAACATTTGATTATCAAACAAGAATAACTACTTAACAAGGAAAAAGATAAGAAAAAACTACTAAAGAAGTTCATGCATTACAATACTAAACTTGAGAATTTGCTTGTTCTCAAACAAACAAAAAATCATGCATTTATAATTAAAGAACTTAGTTTTAAAAATCAGGGGTGATTGGTAGTATTCCAAATGGTTTCAGTTGGCCTTTCACTAATCGCACAAAATATTTTAATCCTTCAAGACTTCCAGCCTGATCATATTATAGAATTCTTCCTTCTGAATTCCCACCTTGAAGCAAGCTATTTCTTTCTTTTCTTTTCTTTTGCACTTTTTTTCTTTTCTTTTCATTCATACTTTCTTTCATGGGGTGCTTTGCACCTTTAGCTTTAGCTTTGACTCTAAATATTTTATCTCAAGACGGCTATTAAGTTAAAATTTCAATTGACACTCTCAAACCAGTTGGTTCAAGGTGCAGCATGATAAAGCACCCTTCGGATTTAATTGCTCAAGCCTCTTTTCTTGACATAGAAACTCCACAAGTACTTAACTAGAAAACTCTTTGAGTCCATGTTTCTTTTTATTTTTCCAGTCAGTGGTGCTCAGAGCCTTGGACATTTTTTTCTTCCCCTTCTTAATTTTTTTATTATTTTCTTTTGCTTCTTCAAGGCTCTGTCAAGTTTAAGAATTTTGTAATACTTCTCTAGATTTAAGTTCCAAACAATTATATTCATTTTGTTCTGAACATCATAATTAATTTGGCCTTCCATACCCAATTAGTTATGCTCTTCTCTATTTTTGCTCAACCTTTCTTTTCTTTGCATATTTTCTTTTATTGCACGATTCTTGCTTGCTTAGTGTAGTAAGCTTCAAGTACAGTGGTGGTGATAGAGAAGAACAATATAAAAAAAAAGCATGCACACAAGAAATAGAAAAAAAAAGACCATAAAGCAAAACAAAAAGAACACTTCACCTCCTATTCTTCATTGTCATCTTCGTCCTCATCATTCTCGGCAGCTTCATCCTCAGCAGCTTGTTATGTATCCCATGCACTCTAGAATCCCCGCTCTTCTTGTTCCTTCCTCACCCGCTCTTTATGTTGCTTGTGTTTTTTTCTAAGTTCCTCAGTGATGCTTTTGGCAAAATTTTGAAATGGGATCATGCTTGGATTGGTTTCATGGTCTGCCCAACAATAATAGTTCATTTTGGCTTGAACATTTATTTTGAATTAAGCTTCCTCTAAATATCAAGCTTTTTGTAGTGCTATGAATTCAGTGAACTTTATATGACAGGTTGTCTGCTGCACAGTGAATTTTTAGATTGCTAACTGAAGTTGCTGCCAACCAAATCCTTGTGGTTGATCTTGAAAAAGTTGCTGACTTGATGTGGCTTGGAACTGAGGAACTTGGGATTGATGTTGAGGATGTTGTGGGACCTAATTTTTTTGAGTAGCTTGAGGGCGTGTACTATACACTACCTTTTCCATGTTTGCTACTGTGATAGGTTTGGCTACCTTAATTGGAATATCATCATCAATATGCATCTTGCATCCGCACAGAGGCAGTGAAGTAGGCTTGGAAATCCAAGCTTCGACTTTGGAGATACATTATCTATTAGGTGCTGGATATTTCTAGAGATAATATCTTCAACCTTTACCTCCTCTCCCTTCATTATATATAGTGAATCAAATTTCACTTACTTTAGTTACTTCTCAGTTATTTGAGGAGGGAATAATTGATCTTCTAACAAATTTAAACCAACCTCTTGCTGATGGAATTAAGTCCATTCTTTTGAGTTGGTTAGGGTTTTCATCCTTGTCACATTTTTATTGGGCACTTGGCATACAAATATTATTGTACTTTGGGTAGGTACTCAGTCTCTGCTCATAGGCCATCTCGAGAGGAAAAGAAGAAGAGGATGTGGCTCTCAATTTAAGAATTTGTCGAATGTTATTTGGTCTGAAGCCAGTTGGCATGCCCCTCACATAGCTCATAAATGATAGCTCTTCTTTTATAGTGATAAATTTATACTTATTTTTAACATAATAATATAACATTTAACTTAGATTAAATATATATTTAAAGTTAAAAGATATAAAATACACTTGTTTTTTAAATAAGGAAAAAAATTATAAATTAAGATACAAGTAAGTTAGAATATTTTTACAATAATTATTCTTTATTATACTATAACATAAAATATATAATATTGTAAAATTTATACATATACAAACTTTGATATTTGACCCTTTTTTATTTAACTCTTATGTTATACTTATTTGATTTTATTAAATTTTAGTTAGTTTTGCACTTTTAATTTATGTAATTTTTAAGTTTATATTAGCATATATTTATATTTTTGTATATATATATTTATAATTTGGGTAAAGTATATTTTTTATTCTTAACATTTTTAAGATTCTTTAAAATTACTTTTAACATTTAATTTGATTCAATTTTATCCCTGTTATCAAATTTTTTATGATCAACAATTAGTCCAAAAAACTTTTTTGATTTTAACCCTCTCTAAACTAACTCTAATCCTAACTCAAATACTGCATCCTAACCCAACTCTAACCTTAAACCCTCCTTCTTCAATTCACTACTACCACCCCACTATCACCTACACTACTGCATCCCTCATCTCACCATTGCCACAACAACATCTCCATTCACTACAGCACTCAACCCACACAACACCTCTCCAACACTCACTCCTCACCCACAATAGTAGCAACTAATTTTTTTTAAATAAAAAATTAAACATGGTTGACATAAAGAGAAAGAGAGCAAAAGAAGGAGAGAATAAGCATGGAAGTGATGCCTCATATGGTAATAGTGGTATTGCTTGAGAACAGAAGAGGTGTCATCAAAGAAAAATGTTGGTACTGACAGTTTATGGTAGTGCTTGAGGAACGGTGAATAGAGAAAATTGTTGTGCACAAGAGAACGAGGGAGAGAAAGAATGCGAGACAGAGAGTAAGTGCGGGACAGAGTAAGAAGAAGAAGAAAGTGGTAGTGGGCGGTGCTGATGGGTGGGTGGTCACAGTGGTGAGAGAGAATGGAGAAGAGAAAAAGAAAAATGGGACTAAGGGGAAGGACCGTTGTTGTCGCTGATGGCTTGATTGCGACGGCGATGAAGAAAGGGATGAAGGGGTTGCTTCAGAGGAGAGAAAGGGTGAGTAAAATGAGATGAGAACGGAAAGTGCGAGGAAGAAGAGGGATGATGGTGGCTACTGGCTAACGACATTCTCGCCAGTGACAATAATTGTAAATGTAAACGTTTGAGATTAAAAACATACTTTAGCCTTATAATTTTATATATTATTTTAGTATAATTCAATTATTTTTATTAAACTATAGTTAGACCGGTTGAACTTCTAAGTTAAACTCTAAAGTGATCCCTGAAATTCACGGATTGCACCGATTTAGTCCTTAACTTACCAATTGCACTGTTTATGTTATCAATTTTGTTAAAAATGTACCATGTTGGTCCTTCTCCACATTTTCAGCCAGTTTACCTGCCGCCAGCAGTGACATGGCACTGACATGCCACGCTGATGTATATAACGGCTAGTTGAGGTGACAATTGGAACTATTTGACCTATTGTGGTCCCTCTACCTATTTTCAACCCTGATTTTAGCATCCCATCTCTATCACTCTTCATCTTCTTCTCTTTGCTCAGGAACGTTCTTCTCCTACTTTTTTGCTGTTATTCTTTGAAATTGAAAGCAAAATCATGATTAGATATGCGAGTCAGGGTCAAGGAATGATATGTGAAATTGCATTGTTTAGAATTAGAATGATGAAACCCTTGGAAACTCAATTGGGAAGTTGTGGTTAATGGTCTTGAGAGCTTTTCATACTACACTATTGCACTTAAATCCAAAACCAAATGCTATTTGCCATACATTATCACCCTTCTTGACCCTTTCGTTGGTTTCTGTGTAAGCCTATTCATACCATGGAGATAGCTGCAAGTTCTTCTTCAGCTCATCCAAAATGGCCCTGCCTCCTGCGTGGATCCAAAAATGTTCGAATGCAAGCTTGAAATCTAGAATATATTGACTTTTGTCTTTAAAAGTTTCTTGGCAACCAATGTTGCAAAGAATCGCAACTGCTCAGATGTTGGAAGCACAAGAGGGCTTAATGTGGTGATGTTGGTTTTCAAAGCATCCCCTGCAATTGTCATAAGATCTTTCTCTTTTGATAATGTGACACCAACTTTTCCATTGACATCATCTTCTTGTTTAATGCAGCCAAAGCTCTTGTCTTCACTAGCCTTATTCGTGCGAACAGTGTGAAACAATTAGTATTCTGATCGTCTCCTTGCGAGAGAATGTTGTCGGGAGGCCTGAGGTAGAGAGTCTTATTAAGGGTGCGGGGTCATCGATGGTCTTTATAGTGTAGGTGGCGACATCATCTTCATCGACGAAAATGGCCTTGAGTGTGCCATCTCCGAAGAGGTGGACCTTTTTCCTGGGAGGCACAAAAGATCCCAACTGAGACAGGCTGCCTGCGAAGTAGCTCGCAAATAGGTTGGCAGAGATGTATGTGAAAGGAATGTTTGCTTCCTCTATCGCCTTCCTCACAACTATCTTGTCCTCAAATGTCACCGTTCTTGGCTCTAACGCGTCCCCCATCCTCAGTGACTCTAGTCCAAACTCTGATGGCAAGAAGCGCTATGAACATACAAGACTAGACTATTAATTGATTGATGATGAAATTAGAAACTAAAATGAATTGAATGAAACCTTAACGTTGCCAGCTTCCTTGATGGCATTAATGAGGTTGAGCTGCAAGCCAATGCTGTGGCTCCTGATATGGACACCAGAGATGGCACTGATGACAACATCCACCTTCTTGACAGCATCCACAATGCTCTGGTGGTCGGAGAATGATGCCTTTATGAGGTGGGCAACATCCAATCATGATTTTGCTTTCAGTTTCAAAGAGTAACAACATAGAAGAAGGAGAAGAACGTTCCTGAGTAAAGAGAAGAAGATGAAGAATGATAGAAATGGGATGTTGAAATTTGGGTTGAAAATAGGCAGAAGAACCACAATGTGCCATATAGTTCCAATTGCCATGTCAGCTAGCCGTTATATACACCAGTGTGGCATGTCAGTGCCATGTCATTACCGGTGGCAAGTAAATTGGCCGGAGATATAGAGAGGGACTAACATGGTGCATTTTTAACAAAGTCGGAGACATAAACAGTGCAATTGATAAGTCAGGGACTAAATCGATGCAATTCGTAAATTTCAAGGACCACTTTAAGGTTTAACTCACTTCTAAATTAATAAACCAATAATTAGAGTAGTTTAATATTTTCAGAACCTTGGTGTCTTTCTTTAAGTACAAACTTTTGTAGGGTTGGGTCTCAAACCGTTCGAAAATATGCGTCTTTTTAAATGATAGGTCAGGCTTAAAGTCCAACTTAATGTATCACAAAAAGCTCCAACTTAATGACCACAAAAACAATAGATTATAACATGAAAACAGAAACAAAGGGAGCACGAATGTCCAAAATACAAATGAGAAATATCAAATAACTTAAAAGTGAATAGATGAAATAAAATTTTGAGTGTCACCAAAAATTTTTTTTTGCAGAACTAAGACTTAGTCATAGTTTCTAACCAACAAATGACCAAGGTTTATGTTTCAAGACGCATCTTAAACGAGTTATGAGTGATTAAGCTTTGTGTAATGAGATCGGAAATAGTGGTGAAGGTTTCTAATATAACTTCACGTCAACTTCAACAACAGGTGGAGGTACTTGTAAGGAATTTTATATCTATGTTAACAAGAGTTAAAACAAATTATTTGTAGAATGAATTGAGAAATATCCGATTGCTCATCACTCTTGAAGATCTTCCTTGAAATAAGTGGGTGGTTTTTCCCCTTGCAACCTGAAGAGTTATTCCACGTTGTGTCAAATTCTTCATTGAAGAGGAAGAACTTGGATTCGGGAAGTGTGTTGGGCAAAATGAACTACACATGTAGAATGGTGGAATTCACACCATAATCAGATTGATGAATTGGTTTATATACAAGTTGGATTACACCCTAACCATTGTGGTTAGCTAAACTATAGATACAATAACTAAAATGGTTAACTTAACTAAGGTCCTAACAACCATGGGCCAAGTGGCAGCACTAGAGATAGGACTAACTAATTTGATCTAACTTGCAGCTAATTTCCAAATTGAGAAACTAAGCTACTTATGTTAACTATGTCGTTGGGGTAGTTATCAATTTGGAGGATAACACTTGAAGTAGTGAGTTGCTCGACATCCAAATCGGGTCGGGTACAGGTCGCAATACCCGTGTCCCGAATAGATCGGACATTTTAACCTATATAGCCTTTTGGACGTGTCTTTTTTATTGGATCCATAAAATCTTAACTTTGGGCCATAACTACAGTATGAACAGTTTACATCAAAACTCTACAGACTTGAAAAAAAAAATGAAATCAATAACTACAAATGTTTTGATTATAAATTTATAATTGAGTTTGTTTTGAGGCAAATTCTTAGGTATAGATACTGCATAGACATTTACATATGTAAATTTTTGGATTAATGCTCAAATTCGTCCCTCAAAGATCACGCGATATTCATTTTCGTTCCTGAATGATTTTCTTAATCAAATTAGTCCCTGAAAGATAAACTGTTAGTCAAATTAGTCCTTCCGTCAATTGAATGATGACGTGTCACGTTAAGTGCCACGTGGCATGATGACATGACACGCCACGTGGCAGAACAGTGACACGTGGCACGCCACGTGACAGGTCAGTGACACGTGGCATGTCACGTGTCACTTGACATATAAAAAAGTTTTTTATTAGTCAAAATAGTCCTTGAAAGTCTAGACGTAAGTCATTTTCAACCCTTAAATTTTAAAAATTAGTCAAACTAGTCCTTATATAATTTTTTTTCTTCATAAAATTATCTCTCTCTTTTAATTCTTCTCAAAATCTCTCTTATTCTTTTCTATTCTAAAACATTTTTTTACATTACTACATTTTGCTGGAATATATATATATATATATATATATATATATATATATATATATATATATATATATATATATATATATATATATATATACTCAAAATTGAAATGTATGTATTTATTAACCTAAACAAAGTTATATGCTCAAAATCAAAATTTATGTATGTTAACCTAAACAAAGTTATACCACTATTTTTTTCTACTACATTTTTCAGGGACGAATTTGAGCATTAACCCATATATATATATATATATATATATATATATATATATATATATATATATATATATATATATATATATATATATATATATATATATATATTCTAGCAAAAAGTAGTAATGTAAGAAAAATGTTTTAGAATATGATGGTTTTCAGTGGCTAAGAGAAGGGGGTTGAATCTTAGCCCCTTTTTCGTACTCTGAACACTTGCTGGTCTTTGAAACAACTTCTGGAGACTATTTGATTTTTGTCTCGTCCCTAACCACGAGACTTTTATTTTTGTCTCGTCACTTAGCACGAGATATTTTTCAGTTTTATCTCCTTTGCAGTAGAAACAGAAATGAAGTAGAAGAGAGAGAATATTACACCCAGATATATCTTGGTTCAGCTGCTAAGTGCAGTGCAGCCTACATCCAGTCTCCATCACAACAATGACGGAATTTCACTATAATCTTCTTTGATTACAGACTATAAAGTGCTAACCCAACATACAAGGGGATTCCCACAGAATACATTGAAGGAGAAGAAAAACTGTTAGCTCAGGATAACCCATGCAAAACCCAACATGCAATTACCTCTAGTCGTTCCTTGGTCATCAATCTTCATCAATCCGAACGCTCCATCCTTCATCAATCATGTCAATCACACTTTCTCTCTCATTGTTCCAAGGTCTGCAATAACTCCAATTAATAAAATTTGGATTCCAGCAAAGAGTAAAAGTAATATCCGTTAGAGCATGCAGTAACATGATCAAAGGAATGGGTTTCATTTGTTAAAAGGATAAAGTAATATTGAGCCCCATCTCTCAATTTTGAAAAGAATTAAAGGAGAGAGATAATTTTATGAAGAAAAAAAATTATATAAGGACTAGTTTGACTAATTTTTAAAATTTAAGGGATGAAAATGACTTACGTCTGAACTTTCAAGGACTATTTTGACTAATAGAAAACTTTTTTATGTCAAGTAACACGTGACATGCCACGTGTCACTGACCTGTCACGTGACGTGCCACGTGTCACTGTTCTGCCACGTGGCGTGTCACGTCATAATGCCACGTGGCACTTAACGTGACACGTCATCATTCAATTGACGAAATGACTAATTTGACTAACAGTTTATCTTTCGGGGACTAATTTGATTAAGAAAATCATTCAGGAACAAAAATGAATATCGCGTGATCTTTCAGGGACGAATTTGAGCATTAACCCGTAAATTTTTATTGGAGAAGCGGTGAATAGACAAGTGTCCCTTGAAGGGACAACTTCTGCATCACAGCACCTACTTCCGTACTTGTAGCAGTAATTCACATCACAGTGTCATGCACGTGCAATTTATAAGATTAAAGAAAAATAATTAAGTAATTAGAATATTTCAATTAGGTATTTAGATGGGCCATTTCATGGTACATGAGTTTGATATGTTTTCTGGGCCTATTTCCTATAAAGCAATTTAAAACATAAAAGGTTAATTTTTGTAGGACTTTTATTTACTGTTTTATTTTAATTTATTGTAACTTTGAAATAAATTTTTAATTTATTACACCTTTGAAATAATTTCTTAATTATCGGAGTTAATTTTTAGAAGGAATTTTTTTAATTACTGAAATTTAAAATTTTGTGTTATTTCAAATGCAATGACTTTACGTTTTGGTAAAATTTAATTTTTTTTTTATCAATTGAAATAAAAATTTATAAAAAATTAGTTATATTCCTAATTGAAACAAGACGTTAACAATATAAGTATTTATGAGTAATTATTTTCTGCCGTGACTAATTCTTGTGCAATTTTTTACTTATTCTCTCATTTATATATATATTATCAAAAATTTCAAATACATACTATAACAAATTATTATTAATATATTCCGCTAAGATATGTAGTTTGTTAGAATAAATCATTGTAGTATATTATTTTTAATATTTTTTTAAAAATATATAATAATATAATTTTATTATTCTTTCATATTTTGAGTAAATTATAATCTATCAGGATAATTCGTTATTTTATATTAATTTATTTTTGTTTAATTTTTTATTTGATATAATTAATCATTATATACGTGTTTTGATTTTATGTTCGGCTAATAGTTATTTTTTTAGTCAAAATGAATATAAAAAATTAATAATACACCTGTTAGACTGAAATACAAAACCAAAAATAGATTTTTTTTTACATAATAATACCAAAAAAAATCCAACTTATACTAAAGTTTCTAATTATTTCAGCTTAATTAATAATAACATAAATAATTATTTATTTGAATTTTCTTTCATCACTTGCACAATAAAAAAGGTCCTTAAATCAGCTCTGTAATGAGAGCAGAATTTGTCTCTTTTTAGGACAGTTGTCCAATTCTCTATCAACCAATTAAAATCTATAGGTATAAAAATTAGGAAAGTTTTTAAATGATCCAGTCACCTTTATTGGTTCACCAAAGATCCAGCCTGCAGTACCGTAGAGATAAATAGTTAAAAATCTTGACGGTTTAGATTTGTTGTAATTATTACGCGTTAGAATCGTAGTAAAATAGTCTATTATGTTCCTTATACCTGATCAAAGCTTGACCTGAAAAGCAACTGGAATATTGACATAGAGGGCAGATGTCGTATGTGTTGTGAATATATGTAGCCGCAACTGTGCGCTCGGCTGACAAGTGGAGCCGCAGTAGTCAGGAATTTTTTTGGACTAAAAGGCATGGGCCTTTGTTTTTTTTGACAAGCATAGAGATTGATTGGATTTTGTGAGATTTAAGTATTGATGGTTGTTTCACTATTTTATTTCATGGAAACAAAATCAAGTCTTTACAATTTTCAACAACTCCTTCATTTATGCTACTGTTCAACCACAACAAAAATTACCCAATTCAACTACGACATGTCATTACGCCTTCGACAAATTAAACATTCACCCACCAATTCAAGACAGGATTGACAATCGGAACTAAGTAACGAAGACTTCCACATAGGACCCTCACTTGGATCGGAACCACCTGACGGCCGGAGTACATGACCTATTGAACTGACGGTGGAGGCCACAAGACAGCAACGACCAACACCCAAACGATGCCTTGCTGGATTTCTCGAATGTTGTTGGCAGGAAATCGACAGTAGGAAGGGAGCGACTGACCCTCCGACGCTGACGGCCTATCTCACCCACTTTCACTCGGCCGCAGCGAATGACGACCTTCACTGACAAACGGAGGATCACGCCGTCAGAAGAAAGCATCTGTTGGAGCCGCCAATAGCTGCATGCAACACCGATAGCCGCCGACATAGACGTTACATGCGTTCTGGGAGCTAGTGTCAAGTAAGACACAAATGTAACTGAGAGACGCTGGGGGGTGAGGCCAGCAACGTCACTTTCGGAACTTCGGGTTTTCAAAATGACCACGTTTTGAATTACATACCTATAACACAATTTCAACTTTTCCCACCAACCCTCCATGTGTCATATCTATAACGGGCTTCACTTACTTTCCCTAACTATATCACTAAACCCATTATTACTACAACAGTGCCAACAAAGACTTCTTAAAGGCCCACACTAAACAAAACATTCTCAAATTTTATGTCAGCGTTGATTCCTTAAATGTTGCACATGTTAGGCCCATTGCCTCACAGAACAAAAAATTCACATAAGGCCCAACAACGCCAAATCATTAAGCAGCTGGCTCAAATGCAACTTGGCTATCTTTTTCCTTTAAGCTAAATAGCTAATCACACAGTATTGTCCTTACGGTGACTTTTCATTTTATTTCAGGGACATTAACAATATTACACAGTGTGCTACAAGACAAATTTAAAACCTGTTACCTTACCGTACTTGGATCTTTGGTGAACCAATAAAGGTGACTGGATCATTTGAAAACTTTCCTAAAAATTAACTCTCTATGAATGAAGTCTTCAATATAAATAGAAAGTTGATTTCTATACCTAATTACCTATACATTTGAGTTGGTTGATGGAAAATTGGATAAATATTTTAAAAAGGAATAAATTCTACTCTCATTACAGAATTGGTTCAAGGACATTTTTTGTTGTGCACGTAATGAATGAAATATTCGAATAAATAATTATTTATATTATTACTAAGTAAGCCGAGATAATTAAAGACTTCGGTATAAATTTTTTTTTGGTATTATTATGTAAAAAATGACACATTTTTAGTTCCGTACTTCAGTATAAACCAGTGTATTTTTTATTTTTTATATTCATTTTGTCTATAAAAATTAACTATTAGCCAAACATAAAATCAAAAAAGATATATAATGATTAATTATATCAAATAAAAAACTAAACAAAAATAAATTAATATAAAATAATAAATTATCCTGATAGATTATAATTCACTCACAATTTTACTCACAATGTGAAAGAATAATAAGATATATTATTATATATTTTTTTGAAAAATATTAAAAATAATATACTACAATGATTTATTCTAACAAACTGCATATCTTAGCTGAATATGTTAATAATAATTTGTTACTATTTGAAATTTATGATAATATATATATATAAATGAGAGAATAAATAAAAATGTTGCACAAAAATTAGTCACCAGAGGAAATAATTACTCATAAATACTTATATTGTTAATGTCTATTCTCAATTAAGGATATAAGTACATTTTTTATAAATTTTTATTTCCAACTGATATTAAAAAAATTTTAAATTTTACAAAAACGTAAAGTCATTACATATAAAATAACACAAAATTTTAAATTTCAGTAATGAATAAAAAAATTCCTCCTAAAAATTAACTCCAATAAGTGAGAACTTATTTCAAAGGTGTAATAAATTAAAAATTTATTTTAAAGTTACAATAAATTAAAATAAAATAGATCTACAAAAATTAACCTTTTTTGTTTTAAATTACTTTATAGAAAATAGGCCCAAGAAACATATTAAACTCATGGCAATGTACTCAAATAAATAAAAGAAGAGAAAACTTTATATGATTGCAACAATTAGAACTTTCTTATCTACATGTTCTTTTTTGTTATTACGTAATCCGTGAGAGCTAACCACGATTTTCTATTTATATATAAACCGTGGCAGCCTGTAACGGTTTAGTAAGGAGAAGTATTGAACGTAAATCGTAGTAGGTCACGAACAGTTTAGCAATGCAGAAATATACCTAAAAAATCCTATAGCCAGTCACGGTTTATGAAGAAATTTTTAAACTCATAATCCCCTGTAGGCTGCCACGGTTTATCAGAAAAATTATTAATGTTCAATAAATTAAATAGTGATGAGCAGAAGGGTTTTGAAAAAATTTGAACACCATTTGATGTCAACTGCAATGTTATGATTTAACTGTAACTATTAGATTGAATAAACCTTATTAGTAGCGTTATAATTTAAAGCTATCTTGACTAGCATACAAAAATTAAATTGACTTCAATTAAAAGTAATAATAAATATAACGGTTAGAAAAATCCTAACAACTAAAGTAACAGGTGGGAAGTCTGAGCAAAAGAAATGGCTGATAGGATTTTGTGCGGTTATTTGAAACATCTGGTTGGAGCGGAATAGCAGAATTTTTCAGAGAGTAGAGACAAATGTTGAAGGAGTAAAGATTCTGTCCTTCTTGAGTTATAAGGAATGGTATAGAGTTGATCCGTTTTGTTGTTGATGACAATGCCAGAGATGACTAACGGGTTACAACTTTTTATTTATGTTTATGTTTTGTTTTTTTGTTGTCTTTCGTTCCTTTTACTTCACTTTATTGTGTTGAGCTACCTATGTTCAAAAAAAAAATCCTAACAATATATTTTAAAAAATAAAGCTTTATTAATAATTTACAATTATTTTGACTGTCAAATTATTTTTTAAACTTATTTTTTTTAAGAATTTGGAATTTAGTATTTTTATTTATTTTTTACATATGTTTTAGTACATTCGAGTATGACGGATCAAGTATGGATCTGAATTTTATTTAAGAATTTGATATTTAACCAATGAATTTGATATTTAATCTCACCGTTGTTAAATATCAAATTTATTGGTTAAATATCAAATTCTTAAATAAAATTCAGATCCATACTTGATCCGTCATACTCGAATGTACTAAAACATATGTAAAAAATAAATAAAAACACTAAATTCAAAATTCTTAAAAAAATAAGTTTAAAAAATAATTTGACGGTCAAAATAATTATAAAATGTTATTTAATTAAACATTAGTTCTTCCTTACTAATTAAATATTGTAAATTTAACTGTTTAGTTTTATTAATGAAACTTTATTTTTTAAAATATATTGTTAGGATTTTTCTAACAACTATATTTATTATTACTTTTAATTGAAGTTAATCTAATTTTTGTATGCTAGTCAAAATTGTTTTAAATTATAGCGCTACTAATAAGGTTTATTCAATTTAATAGTTACAGTTAAATCATAACATTGTAGTTGACATCAAATGATATTTAAACTTTTTTAAAATCCTTCGGCTCATCACTATTTAATTTGTTGAACATTAATAATTTTTCTCATAAACCATGGCAGTCTATAGGAGTTTATGAGTTTAAAAACCCTTCATAAACTATGGCTGACTATAGGATTTTTTTGGGTATATTTTTGCATTTCTAAACCATTGTGGCCTACCACGGTTTACGTTCAACACTTCTCCTTGTTAAACCGTTATAGGCTGCCACGGTTTATATGTAAATAGGAAACTGTAGTCAACACTTCTCCTTGTTAAACCGTTGTAGACTACTACGGTTTACATGTAAATAGAAAATCGTAATTAACTCCTACAGATTACATAATAACAAAAAAGGACATACAGGTAAAAAAGTTCCAATTATTGCAATCACGTAAAGCTTTCTCTCCTTTTATTTATTTGATCACATTGCCCTTAAACTCATGTACCATGAAATAGCTCATCTAAATACTTAATCCAAATATTCCAATTACCTAATTATCATTCTTTATTAATCTTATAAATTGAACGTGCTTGACACTGTGATATGAACTACTGCTACAACTACAAATATGAACTACTGCTACAACTACAAATATGAACTACTGCTACAACTACAAGTACGGGAAGTAGCTACTGCGATGCAAAAGTTGTCCCTTCAAGGGAGACTTGTCTATTCAGCGCTCCTCCAACAAAAATTGATGCAGAAATTGTCCCTTCAAAGGACACTTGTCTATTCAGCTCTGCTCCAACAAAAATCTACCTATGTAAATGTCTATGCAGTATCTATACCAAAGAATTTGCCTTGTTTTGATTGTGGAAAATAAAAATTAAAACAGGTGCACCAGGCACATAAATGGAGAACAATTTTGTTAATCGATTGAGGTGTACGAAGTCTTTTTGGTATTGATAAGGTAAATTTCAAACAATTTCGTTAATAGATTGAGGCAGGAATATTCATAAATTAAGTGATCAAGAACAATATTTTTTCTTTTTCTTTTTGTGGTGGAAGATTTATGGTGAAAGGCAGGAAAAAAAAAATAGAAGGTACACTACGGATATTATACATTCTTTTGCACCAAACAACAAAAATTGAGAGATTAATGAGCCGAACAATGCTGGCAATTACAAAAAGCTACACATCCTAAAAGCCTACATTTTACAAGTAATTACAAAATATTTTTAATACAGCCTGTCATAGTGAGCAAAAAATTCAGTTGAGGTTAATTCTAGAAGGAAGACACAATCCACCAGGAGCATTCTCTTCCACAAAATTGGATTCACAGTTGACCAGTTTCATCACATACTGAGATGGTGATGCACGGTGTTTTTTTTGTTTGGCTTCAGCAAAAGCTCTTCCAAGAACACGTTCAATCCAATCCTCCACTGCATTTTTCTTCTCTGATAACCATGCAGCTGCAAGAATTTGTACCATTACATCATATTCAATTTCCAGCTGAAAATCTGAACCAAGTGCTCTCTGGAATTGTGTGCTAATGCTTTTCAACAATTCATCAGCAAGTGCATCAAAATTGAATGGCTTGAATAACACTTTTTCTTCAATTTGAAGACAGATATCAGTGGAACATGCTCCTGAGTTTTCCATCTCGTTGTCATTATCATTGATGCATTCTTCGGCCTCGTTTAGCGGCATGTTTAGATCCAGATAGGATCTTGATTTCTCCCTGACCTGTTTCTGCATCTTGCATGTGTTTCCCACCTCTTTGGAGTCATTAGTATCAGCTTGCTTCCTTTTGCTAAGAAATGGTGGTTTGGAGGACCCTTTTCCACGAATAACGTGGACATTTGTGATACCCCTTTTAATGGCATCCTCAGATGCGGTATGTCCAAGTATTAGCTGCATTTGAAATTTCTTGGCTTCAAGGATTCTTTCCTCAGAGAACATTTTCGATCCCTCGGATATAGAAGAGCTATTACTATTACCTTTACTGACAGTCGAGGCTACTATAAAGATTCTGTTGTTGATGCTGATTTCCCTTCCATGAGAATCTGGAAATTTACCAGTTTTTAATGCCTGTGACAAACTAGTCTGCACAAGGTAATCAGCTTTATCGACATGATCAAGAAAAACAACCGAAAGTGGCCTTTTACTCAACTCCCCAGCAATATAGTCCACAACAGTCTTCCTTCTCAGCGCATCATGACAATGTGATATTTGGCAATCAAAAACAGAGTTCAATGAGAAAGACCTGTCCAGCAAGCTTAGATCTACGGATATTAGATTTTCTCTGTTTCCAAATATAATCTCTGCAAGAGCTGCAGCAATTTTCTTTTTGCTGATCCTATCTGGTCCAAGGAAAGCAAACCATATGCCAGCTCTGGAGCCTTTACGTTTTCCTGCACCGGAATTACAAAGGAACAGCCTTCGATTTATTGCATAGATGGCATCATCTTGCCAGCCAACCTTTTCAGCGAGAAGTTGATTTAGAGATTTGAGATCTACCGAATCAAAATTTCCTTCTGAATTTGGAAAAGAGCAAGCAGATCTAGGTGTTTGGTGTGAAGTATTCTCATTTGGGGCATCAAAAAAATCAATTGACAGAGATTCCGACAAGTTTGGAAGATGCTTTTTGTGATCCTGTAGTTTTGGGGTATCTGGCTCTTGAGCTGCTGATGTATATATTGTGCCCAATCCTAAATCTGTCGTCACAGGTGTAAGGGATGAAGATGAACTGTGATCAAGAAGACTTGTATTGGCCATAGAGGAAGGGGCAATCCATGGCGTCCGCACATCAGTCAACTGAATCCCTGAAAATTTCAGTGCATGATCAGTTCCGCTACTGATGCTGGCTGCATCAGAAGATTCCAGAACAGATGGCAACTGTTTCAATGGATAAATACTAGGCGGCTCTCTAGGTAGGTAGGAAGTTTGATTAGAATATTGGACATCTATATGTGATGGATCTTTACTGCCGCTTTCCGTAAACCCAGAGCCAAACCGTAAACCCTCAAGTGATGGAGCTTGAGGTCTTGTTTGAGAATTATCAACTGATCTGGTGTGATGAAGATTACGGCAAATGTCGTTCCATTTCTTTTGACAACCCAGGATCCTCTCGTTCAAACTTGTGCTTTCTTCATTAACCTGCACTGGATGATGGAGTTCATTCTTAAATAGATACATCTATAACTTCAAACCAATGAAATATTGAGAGAGCAAGACATGATATTGACAAAAACTGAGTACAAGAATTTTGATACTATAAACACAAAGGACAAGAAAATGATAACACAGGAAAATTTTTTTGTGCATTATTGCACCAGAATAATACGATATTTAAGGATCATAACCAACCTTTGCCAAATCCAATCCTCTATGAAAGTTCAAATCAGCATTTTGTAACCAAGGAAAGCTTAAGTAAACAGATGGCAGAGTAGCAGAGCCTACCTTCAAATCAGCAACTTCTTCTTCATATTTTTCATTGCATTCGTCACAACGCGCAGAAGATGCACTTGAACAGCTTACAGGAGTTTTGATTTCAGGTGGTGTAGAAAAGAACCCACCAAACGGAATGAAGGACCCCATCAAGCTGTAAGTTTATCATGAGCAGGTAACTGTGAGATCCAATAGGCACAAAACAGTCAGAAGCTAAAGTGCACATGATGTGTGAGAGAGACTTGAAAGCACCATCATCTACATAAATGAAGTATATTGTTACCCCCAAAAGTGGCAGTCAGAAAAATTATGCTTAAATTTCTTTCTAACTATCCTTAAACATATTGGTTCTCTGTACTCACAATATATAACAAGAATGGGCATCGACAAAGTGGGAAAATCACACCAATACATCTGAAAAGAATCATAGCATTCGTCACTATCGTGCCAGTGAAGGCTCATCCGTGGTGTGTTTGCCAACTCAAGTAGATAGAACTACATCTTCCTAACTACATATCCAGGTTAACAATACACCTCTTTACACTTTTAAGCACTCCTTGATACAGATCTTAGTATCTTTCAGTATCCAGCAAGAAGCACATCACCGCAAATCGCATTTTAATCATCTATCTATTGTCTGTATATGGTTTTTGAACCATGATCATTATTATATATTCTTATAAACCAATAAAGACAAGTAAGCATACTACAGAGGTTCGGGTTTTCACAAATCATTAAATCATCAATAGAAGCGTGCCTCAACCCTCAGTTCCAAGTTCCCATGCCACAAACCGGAAAACTCAAAAAACACCTTGAAAACCATACGAGCCTCGAACACAATATAATATAATAGTATTAATACAAATATAGTAATAATAATATAATAATAGTATAATACAATAGTATGGATTAATGTATATATATATCAAGGTGCAAGAACCCTGTACAGTACATGTCGGATTATTTCAACTACAAACTTCAAGCATGTCTTGTTGTAACTCCAAGATACAAATCGCCATTTTAACCAATAGAAAAGTAAAAAGACCAAAAAGAAGAAAAAGGATAAACTATAAAGAAAAGAAAGAGACGCACCTGGATTTAGGGTAGAGTCCTTCCATTGAAGGGGTAGCAGATGTCACGGTTATAGGATACAGATCCCAATCCTTTTCCACATTTGGGAACAAACCCAATAACTTCGAATACACATCACACTTCTCCGCCACCCCAACCAACCAAACCTTCCCTCCACCACCACCACCGTCCAACAACAACCTCGTTATCCTCGAAAGAACAAACCCAACAGCACCACTATCCACTCCATCTTTAACAAAAGCCCCAACATCCCCAAAGCTCACAACAACACCACCACCATTGGAGCATTGACCGGCTTCTCGGCCCAACTCCTCAAACCTCAACCCCATCTTCTCCTCACTCATGGCGCCAGAAATCAAGAATTCTTGAATCTCGTTCTCCACCGAGATGACATTAACCGCAGCCATTTCTGGTGGGAACATTGCAACACCACGACCCTTCTCGATCATCTCAACGAAGCTTCTGAGCGCGGTTTTCGCGTAAACACCCATAAGCAAAGGGTTTCTCTTGTTCTTCCGCGTTAGAATATCCGCAACCCTTCTGCAGTTCTCGTCCAGGAATGGGAACCCGGAAGAGAAACCGGGTCCGGGTTGACCCGATTCAAGACTGCAGAGGAAGAGGGGGGGCGGGTAGCGCGTTCTTGAGAAGATTCTAGAAGAAGGCGGAGGGTTAGGAGGCTGAAGAAGTGCGAGTTTTATGTCGGGGCTCCGAAAACCCGCTTCGCCGAAGACGCGACTCACGATTGGATCATCTAAGATTGAAAGAACGAAGTGTTTGAGCTCAACTTTCAGAAACGACGCCGTTCCTTGATTGAACTGAGGGTTTTGGTGATTGTGGATTTGCATCAAGTGGAAGGTATCCGGGTGGCGCCGTTGGTTCGCCTGGGAGCGTTTTATGGCCGCCATGAGGGAATTCGACACCGGAGGTCCGTCGTCGTCGGCGGTGGAGGAGATAGATGAGGGTTTGGAGGAGGGGAGGCGGTCGAGGGACACGCCGACGGAGAGTTCTAGGGCGCGCAGCTGGAGGCGCGGGGAGACGGTTACGGCTGCGGCTACGGCGGTGACGACGGTGCGAGATCGGGTGATTGCGTCGCGGAGGGAGGAGGAAGGGAGGGCCAAGAGAGCAGAGACTGCGTGGAGGGAGGTCGTCTGGGCGTGGCTCCGGCGACGCGCCACCGCGACAGCGTCGTCGAGAGCACGTGCCGCCTCGTCTGTCAAGCATTGCCTCGCTGCGCTTACCGGCGTCGGCATCGCCGGCGAGCATGTATCGGTACTAAGAGAGCTCTATATGTATAAATAAAAATAATAATATATATGCAAACTCTATAATTATCTATAAGAGTCTATAATAATAGTATAATAATGATGATGATGATGGTGATTAATTTAATTTAATTATTATGTATGTGATATATCATATATGATGATGGATGAGTATGAGGACGCTGACAAATGTGGCGTTTGTGTGTGTTTGAGAAGAAGGAAAAGGGGTTTGAGGTTTGGGTTTTTGTTGTTGAGAGAGTATGAATAATTTATTGGAGTTTGTATGTTAATTAAATGAGAGAAAGAAGAAGAAAGAATAGGCAGAGAGAGAGAGAGAGAGAGAGAGAGAGAGAGAGAGAGAGAGAGAGAGAGTGGTGACTCTGTTTTGGATGATTCTTTGATGCTGGTGCCTGGTGGTAGTCTACCAGTCTCGCAGATGATGATGTCTTTTTAGTTTTTACTGATTATTATTATTATTATTATTATTATTATTATTATTATTATTATTATTATTATGTATTTATATGATAAAAAGTACTTTTTAAATACTATGTGGATCTTAATATCGTACTTTTTTCTTTTAAAAGGAGAAGGTTAATAAAATCAAAAATATAAATTTCATTATATTTAATTAAATGATAACATAAAACTCTCCCATAATAAAATTATAAACTATAATATAATTAACTTAATTATAAATTTTATATGTCTAACTTCTTACTTTTTATTTACCGATTATTTTTTAATTTAGTCTTGATGTGGGATGAGGAAAAAAGGTTTCAATTCATATGCGAGACAGCGAGAGCAAAGATATTTTCACTTCTAAATTTTAATAGATTATAAATATAGAGTTCTGAATTGACAACGAAATCCAATTGACCATTTTTATATCTTTTAAAATGAGAATTTGATTTTGATGTATTTGTAATATAAAATATTTTATATAATTATTTAATTATTTTTATATTTTTATAATTATTTATATAATTACTGTAAAATATAATTATTTTTGTTAACATAATATTATATAATTATTTTATATTAATAGTATATTAAAATTAATTTTTTTAAAAATAAATTATTAAATTTAACAACTTTTTCTTTTTCTTGTGTAGTAACACTTTTATTTTTATTGAATTTAAGATATGGGAAATCTTTTCTAAAATTATACTCTGAATTAAATCTTAATTTGTATTTATATATAGCATTCGTATATTTTATACAATATAAATGTTTAATCATATATATAACACTTTCTTTTTATTGAAGTGATGATACGGGGAAAATTTTTCTAAGAATATAATATGTGAAAAAAAAGAATCTTAATTTGTAAGTTGTCGTCAAATAATAATTTTTTGCATCCGTAAAAGATTGTGAAGTATAGTATCACAAACATGATTGAATCTTATATTATGATTAGTAATTTGTAAGTGAAAATATTTGATTCCTTAAAATATTAAAATATCAATACATTAAAATAATTTTTATTATAAATATGATATAATAATAGATAAATAAGTTAATTAGTAAAATACTAATATATGATCATTTTGTACGAAATTATACCTACGCTACTGATATTTATAAGTTAACTCATGGTCTCTCACATTCTTTATAGGCAAATAATGCTGTTCACTTGTTTGTATAATTATTAATTAGATTTTTGACCTATATGTAACTTCATGTATATGTTATAAGTTGACGAGGAGCCCATTATCATCATTACATTAAATATATAAATAATAAACAATTATATTTTTTCTTATTTAGAATAATTCAAATAACACACCTGAAAAGAAAACAGATTTTTATTTATTTGTTTTATAGATAGTAGGACCCGTTTTTCTTCGTTAATTATTTTTTATATGATGGATGAAATGGTGTAATACATTGATATGAGTTAAAATGGGTGTATTTCACAAATGTGATGTATAATATAAATCGTTACTCACGATTTGCATAATAAAAAAAATCTTTATTCACGATTTCATAAATCACATTTTTTTAATTAAAAAATTAAAATCGTAACTCACGATTTCTTTTTTTTTTGTCTTATCTGAAATTGTAACATACGATTTCTATTAATTTTTTTTATTTTTTGTCTTATTTGAAATCATTACTTACGATTTCTTTTATCCCATATCAATGCATTACACCAAAATATCATAATATTAATGAAAAACACCCATAACAACACAATATAAAAAAAATAGCCGTTTTTCTTTACTCATTGATTGTAAATAAAACACATGGTAGGCATAGATTCTCTATTGCTCTATCTAGGCAGAGAGACGAGAAGCCAAGAACTCTGAGTTTTCCTCCTTAATAGTATCAAAAACAACTTTAACAATTATATAACATTTTTTTTATTGAAATTCGTAATTATATTGTATAGTTGTGTGTTTCAATAATTCAATCCTTTTTTGTTTAGAATTAATTTTAAAGATTATTATTGAGTGCTTGTCCTTCAGAGGTTCATGGTGAAGATTAGTGAGAGAGTGAGATAGAGATGCCGTGCCCACTTAAGCAAATGGGCCAGTGCGAGTCACTGTCAAGCTTTTGAGTCTACAGGGACATTTTGTCCTTTTTAATTGTTCTTTTTTCATCCTCCTTTTTATTTGGTGACTTTAATACTACATAACTACATATCTTAGAATTTAATTACTTCACACCTAAATGGATAACTATATTTAATTATTTATAGATCCTTTTGAAATAATAAATATTAAATAACAGAGTTGAATATTTTTATTGATTTTATGAAACACAATTAAAGTATTATATAATTTCTTTTTTCTATAATATTATTATAAATAAATTAAATCTAATATATTTATTAAAAAATATTACATGATTTAGGAACTATTCAAATAAAGATGTCTAAAATATTTTTTGTAAAAATATTTTTTAGTAATTAAAATTTAACACATATAATTGATTAAATTATGTTATTTTTGACCGAAAAAATAGTGAATCAAATTTTGAAATGATTTAAATTAATATTATTTTTTATAAAAAATAACTATAAAATCTTATTATAAAAAATAACTAAAATACTTCTATTATATATATATATATATATATATATATATATATATATATATATATATATTAGGGTAAAAAACCATAATAAGCCAACTGGCTCAGAAAATTACGTAAATACGCCAAAGCAAAAATCGTTTCAGCAATAAGCCTGATCGTATTTTTATATAATTCGAACCAGGTTGGTTCGAACTGTATTTGTTAGTAAATCGAACCAGGTTAGTTCGAATTAGGGTTTTTTTTTTGTTAGTAATTCGAACCAGCCTGGTTCGAATTAGGAATGAAGGTAATTCGAACCAAGGTGGTTCGAATTATAGAGAGAGAATGTCTGCATGTAATTCGAACCAGGCTGGTTCGAATTACACCAATCATAGTTCGAACCAGGCCGGTTCGAACTATGTGTGAGACTGACTGTATATATATGGTTCCAAACGTGAGTTACTCTCATTAGAGGGAGTAGGATGGCTAGTGAAGAGAGTTTTCTTGTTTTGGTGCACCACAGAGGATCTGTTAATAGAAAAACTCGTTCCGGAGTAAAGTTCACAGATAAGAATCCTCTATGTATTGTCATAACATCTACGACGAGTTACGATGATCTTGTTAACGCTGTACTAATGAAGCTTGGTCTGGAGGGTGCGAAGCGGGTAAAGAAGTTTTTCTATCGCATTCCAGTCACGGTGCTACAGAATACAGTGAAGTATGATTGCTTCACGATTAACAATGATGCGGACCTGCAAGTAATGTTTCTCTGTCGGCGGCAGTTTCCGGAGGTGAGGACACCGGAGTTGTTGGCCCGGCTGGTTGATGTTGTATCCAGCTCCGGCGGTTCGAACAGGAATACGAACACTATGGCGAATGCAGCAGGTTCTAGTTCCCGGCCTGCCGTTGCTTCCTCGTCCGTCCCTGTGTACGAACCAGTGGTCCAACATGTCGCCTCCCCATCTTTCGCTGTTGACCTCAATGCCACCGAAGGCGACGAGGTAGTGGAAAGGGAAAATTTGCCGAACGCTTTAGTGGGAGTTGCACCTGTTGGCGTAGGAGACGGTTTTTTGGACGATGAAGACGAGGATGACGTCGAGCCGGATATGATTGACGATGATAGTGCTGATGATATTGGAGCGACTGGGCCTGCATTGGAGGTAGGTGGTTCAAGCTCTGGCACACAGCAGTATCCACCACATTTTTCCTCGTTGGACTTGGACGCCATGAGACATGAGGGGGTTTTAGGGCACGCTGTTGGATTCGGAGCTAGAGATGCGGAAGGGACTACTGGTCTGACAGAGTTCCAGGTTGGTCAGCAATTCCAGGATAAAGATGAGGCCCTTTTAAGTGTGAAGACTTACAGCATCCGGCGAGGGGTACAGTACAAGGTGGTGGAGTCGGATCACCGCCGGTATGTGGGCAAGTGTTCCGAGTTTGGGAATGGGTGCACATGGTTGATTCGACTGAGTCTCCGGAAGCGCAAGGGCATTTGGGAGGTCAAACGGTACAATGGACCTCACACTTGCCTGGCCACATCCATCTCTAGTGACCACAGGAGTTTGGATTATCATGTGATTTCAGCTTTCATTATGCCAATGGTTAGGGCCGATGCATCCGTGAGCATCAAGGTGCTCCTGAACGCCACGGCAGCGCACTTTGGTTTTAGGCCGACTTACCGGAGGGTTTGGATGGCGAAGCAGAAATCGATTGCCCTCATATACGGTGACTGGGATGAGTCCTACAACGACCTGCCTAGGTGGGTCTTGGGTGTCCAACTGACGATGCCTGGGAGTGTTGTGGTCCTGAAGACGAGCCCGGTTCGAGTTGGAGGACAGGTGGACGAATCTCAAGCGTACTTCCACAGACTTTTCTGGACTTTCCCGCCCTGCATCGAGGCATTCCGTCATTGCAAGCCGCTAATCAGCATTGACGGCACACATTTGTATGGGAAGTATGGGGGAACGTTGCTCATCGCGATTGCACAGGATGGGAACTCCAACATTCTACCTGTGGCATTCGCACTAGTAGAAGGTGAGAATGCGGAATCCTGGACATTCTTTCTCTCACACCTTCGACAGCACGTGACCCCGCAGCCCGGTCTGCTGGTTATATCGGACAGGCACAACGGCATTAAGGCTGCGCTTGAGGCCCCTGACGGTGGTTGGCTACCGCCATCTGCGTACCGTGCATTCTGCATACGACACGTAGCGGCTAATTTTGCCCTAACCTTCAAGGGCAAAGACGCTAGGAGGCTACTAATGAATGCGGCGTATGCGAAGACCGAGGTTGAATTTGATTACTGGTTTGATATCCTGCGATCTGAAGATCCGGCGATGTGTGACTGGGCGAACCGGATTGATTACTCGTTGTGGACTCAGCATCGTGATGAGGGGCGGAGATTCGGTCACATGACGACGAACATCTCCGAGTGTGTCAACTCTATCCTGAAGGGGGTCAGAAATCTCCCTGTAGCATCCCTGGTGAAGGCAACATATTGTAGGCTTGCGGAACTGTTTGTTCGCAAGGGGAGAGAGGCTGAGGCCCAGATGGGTACAGGACAACAATTCAGTCAGCATTTGGTGAAGTGTATTGAGGCCAACATGAAGACGGCCAGGTGCTTCACGGTGACGCTGTATGACCGGGATAACTCCGAGTTCACTGTAGCAGAGACTACTCCGACTGGTTCTTTCTCCTTGGGTACTTACAGAGTATCACTTGCCTCTCGGACATGTGACTGCGGGTACTTCCAGGCTCTTCATTTCCCGTGTCAGCACGCACTTGCGTGCTGTGCATACTCACGGGTCACCTGGACCTCTTACGTTCACAGCGTCTATCAGATTAGCTCGGTCTTCAATGTGTATCGGATGGGATTCACACCTCCCATCCCGGAGGGCTTCTGGCCACCTTACGACGGGCCCACGGTGATTCCAGACCCTGCCATGAGGCGTGCCAGAGAGGGTCGTCCTAGATCCACTAGGATACGGACGAATATGGACGACGCGGATCCGAATCGGCCAAAGAGGTGCGGCCTATGTTGCCAACCCGGACACACGCGACGTAGTTGCCCACAGGTTGGAGGCTCGTCTCAGACAGGACACCGTTAGTTTGCATGTTGTTAGTGTTAGCATTATCTACATTAGTGCGCATCTTGCTAGTCTTAGAGTTATTTAGATTATATCCCATGTTGTTAGTGTCAGTATTAATAACATTAGTGCACATGACTTTTAGTTTGATTGTTGTGAGTAGTAATGAATATGGCTTTTTTAATTATGTATTTTTTTCCTTTAAAGTTCAATCATGTATCATCCTGGTTTGTACTTTTTTTGTTATGTTATAGTCTGTTTACCTATGTTTTTTTTTTTAATTTGTGTTTTGGGACATTCATTTTGTATGATCAATGAATCTTGAAACAGTTCAGCGTTTATTTTCTCTTATTCAGTCTCACACATAGTTCGAACCGGCCTGGTTCGAACTATGATTGGTGTAATTCGAACCAGCCTGGTTCGAATTACATGCAGACATTCTCTCTCTATAATTCGAACCACCTTGGTTCGAATTACCTTCATTCCTAATTCGAACCAGGCTGGTTCGAATTACTAACAAAAAAAAACCCTAATTCGAACTAACCTGGTTCGATTTACTAACAAATACAGTTCGAACCAACCTGGTTCGAATTATATAAAAATACGATCTGGCTTATTGCTGAAACGATTTTTGCTTTGGCGTATTTACGTAATTTTCTGAGCCAGTTGGCTTATTATGGTTTTTTACCCTATATATTAATTTTGAAAATTCTAAATTTTAGTCTTTTATTTTTCTGTTGTCATAGGATTTAGATTTAGAATTTTCAGAATTAATATATATATATATATATATATAAGTATTTTAATCATTTTTTGTAATAAAAATATTGTAGTTATTTTCTATAAAAAATAATATTAATTTAGACCAATTCAAAATTTGATTAACCATTTTTTCATTCAAATTAATTTATCTAATTTAATTTTAACAAAAATAATACGATTTAATTAATTATATGTGTTAAATTTTAATTATTAAAATATATCTTTAAAAAAAGACGTTTTTATTTGAGTGATTCTTAATTAATTTTTGTCCTTAACAAAAAATTCTGATTGGAACAAACAAGAATACAAGATATGTTTATGAAACGGAAATTGAAATTGCTGATATATATAAACTTGAGATGATGTAGAAAGGCGCTATTAAAAAGCAGAAGGAAAAGGATATATAGGATAAGTACCCTAACTAATGAGTTCGATATATTTATAATAAAAGAGAATTTTATTTTATTATTTTATTTAAGATACAATTGTTAGTTATGAATCTAACCAAATTGTACATTTATTCGTCTAAATGTAACATATATAACATTTTTTCCTAAGTTTTTGTACGCGTTCATAAAATTTAAAAGGCAAAAGAATAAATCCAGAAAACTGATTAACTTAGGTAATGAAGGAATTAATTGTGCTTTTAAGAATCACACGAAAAGCACCAGCTATATATATGCTAAAAGCATACTGTTGACTTTACATGATTGGCCTAATATAAAGTCATGTAAATTTTTACTCTCTTTTTTAATTTTAGTTAAAACAGGGATTAATCGAGATTCGAGATATCCATATGATAATTCGAATATCACCTTAAAATAAAAGCGACACTACTGTACAAAGATAAACATTACAATTATTTTCTCTCCTTTAATTTTCTCAAAACTAAAAATTCTTCTTTATATTATTTCCGAGTTAGAAAAAGAAGTGAATAGTGACAGAAAGGTTGCTTGGTAAGTGAGTGCGTTGGAAGCAGTCCAGCCACAATTAAAAAGAAGAGAGAAAATAAGTGAGAATTGATTATTAATTATTAAAAGGAAGATATGTAATACAAGATTTAGTTTGATGCTGAAAGATATAGTCATACTCATAGAGAAGGGGAAATTGATTTTTATAGCTGTCCACGTCAATTCAGGGTGTGAAAGGTATCGTTATCATATTTCTTAGTGGAATAAGGATTTTTTGACTAGACAAAAAAGGTGGCCGAATTTCAACGATTAAATATTTTATTAACATTATAATAACTAGTGAATTAATTGACACATTGTGTATATTTTTCCAGAAGAATATAGCAATATTAAAAATGCTTTTGTATTTATTTATATTTATAATAATGTATATAAATAGATGAAAGTGGATTATCTTTTTCTTTGATGCTTTTTGAAGTTGCATACTACACTGTTTGTCGGAAATCCACTTAGATGATGATGGCCCTTTTGAAAATGGGGGTTTTCCAATTGGTATTGAAAATGCTGGGCACAGCACAATAGCTCCATTGTGAGGACTCTGGAGACACCAAAACAAACATAACAGAAAAGTAATGGAGAGATTGAACAGAATAATGGAGAGATTAAATAGGATGTAAATTATAAGATTTAAGTAGGTTAGTCAAAATGGCAGAATATATCTGATTTTAGATGCGATAAAAAAGTGTCTTTAAAATTTAAAAGTAAATTCTATCACACTGCTATAAGACCGGCTATGCTTTATGGTACAGAGTATTGGGCAGTCAAAGGGGAACACGAATATAAGTTGAGTGTAGCAGAGATAAAGATGTTGAGATGGATGAGTGGTCATACCCAATTGGATAAAATAAGGAACGAATATATAAGGGGGAGAGTTGGAGTAGCACCCATTGTGAAAAAGATGGTTGAATCGCGTCTCAGGTAGTTTGGACATGTGAGAAGAAGACCGACAGAACACCCAGTTAGGAGGGTGGATGAGATGGAAAATGGACAAGAGGTGAAAGACAGAGGAAGACCTAAGATTAAAAAGATCATCCATGAGGTGGTAAAATAAAATCTACATGTAAACAATTTATTTGTAGACATAATTTATGACATAGCACAATGGCATCATTTGATTCATGTAACCGACCCCAACTATTAGGACAAGACTTTGTTGTTGTTATTGTTGTGTTCAAGTTGGTGAAACACACATATATGGACAAAAATAAGGTTTTACAGGAGTACAGGAGCGTTGCCGATGCAAAACATTGTTACCGATATTATTGGCAATTTGACATTTTGCCATTGGCAGATTGTTTGCGTGTGCAACACATGTTGCTACACTAAAAGTCCACGGCAACAACCTCTCTCCCTCTTAACGCCAGCACAACTCTTTCTTTCTATTTCTTTCTCTCTTTCTCATATTTTGGTTTTATCTTGAGTGATTTTTTACTAATCTTTTTTTTTTCCTTCAAACTAACTTCGCTTCTTCTTTATTTCTAACGTATATGTTAAGAGAATGAATAGCATCGAATTAAATCAATTTATATCATTTATATTTATATAGCGTATCTGTATCTTAAGATTATACATTCTAAAAAAAAATTATTTTTGTTGAAATTGTTTTAAATTTTGCTAGCTTTTTTTATCTTTTTTCATTTCACTCCTTAGGTCTCTCTTTTTGTTACTGTGTTGTGTTGTGGATGGTGTTAGTAATGTTGGTAATGGTGGTGTGATGTTATTGTTATAGTGTTAAAGATGGTTTAACACTGTTTAAATCAAAAGAAGTTAAAAGGAAAAAAATATAGAGAAAGAAAATGAATGAAAAACTTAATTTTCTTTGATCGGATAAAAAGGAAAATTGGGCGGAAAGAAATAAAATTGACGTGAAACTCATTTCCAACTTTCCACTCTATACATGTGAAGAAAACTGAGAAAAATTTGCAAATAAGGGTAAGAATCTTACCCTTTATATTATTCCACCGGAGTTTTTGTTATTATTCTTCAGCAATCATATCTTATGCCACTATATCTATGTTGGTACTAAATTTCAAAGTAAATTCCTACAAATATATATAAATATAATATGTTCAAATACACTTTGTACATTTATTCAAATATATTAATATAACAGAAATAGAAACAGCACTTGTCAATAAAGTTCTCTCTAATTTTTTATGTTTAAATACATTTTTTAGAAAAATAAAAATTTATAACAGATAATTTATATGTATATAACAGAACAGCATAAAGCCATGAACTAAAAGTAAAATCAAATTAAAAATTTGTATATGTACTTAGGCTAGGTCGAATTAAAATCAAATTAAATAATCACTAATCTAATTAAAATCAAATTAAATAATAACTTATCTAATTTGCATATTTACTGAAACAAATTTCAGTTTTCAAGGCAGATAAACATACTTTTAAGCAAAGCGAACACGGAAAGTAGGCGCTGAACGGAGGAACAAAACACAAGGTAGGGTGCAGCAGAGCCGGCAACACAACACGGACAAACTGAACGGAAGAACGAAGCACGCGAGCAAGCTGGCGACGTGAGTAGGGTGCAGCAAAGCTCACGACGAGAGTGAGGGGAGAGTTCAACAGCACCAGCGGCGCAAGTTAAGGCAGACGCGGGTAAGGTGAATAGTGCCGGCGACGGGAATGGGATAGGCGCGGCAGAGTACAACAGTGCTAGGATGCAGAGAGATTGAGATTTGAGAGAAGATGATTAGAGTTCATTGTGTTCTTCGAAGGCTGGGGGCTGTAAAATGTGATTCGCAATATGAAAGTACTGAGGCCAAGTAGGGTTGTTAATTTTGTATTTATATCTCATTAAATAAGAAATGAGTTTTATATAATTAAAAAATATTATTATTATAAATTGATAAACTTGGTTCTATGGCCAAGGATATTTTACATAGGTTGAAGGTGCAAGTAAGTCGGATAGGGTTGAGACTCAACGCGCATCCTATTCGCTTCATAGGCAAACTCGCTCTACGTCCAACAAGTAGACCCAGGTGTTTTTTTACAATCTGTATAAAACTGTATATCATACACAGAAAGTTACATTATATAAGAAATAGATAGTTCCTTGGCAAGTTGGGAATCAGAGGTGTTTTTACAGGAAGAATTCACCTTCTTATTCCTATTGAAAAACATTATTGAATATTGACCTCCATTTTTACCACTTTCTTGTGAATAAATTAAAATTTTATCAGTAACTCAACTCTATATTTCTTTTGTCTCTTCCCTGTTTGGGTTTTTATTCAAGTAGTAGAGAATTTTTTTTAAATATTTGTTATTGTTGGATGAAGTGGGTACAGTGAGAATTGAATACAGAGATAAATATGATGTTGTAAGAGAGAGATATTCTACTTCTCTCTCTCTTTTTTGTGGATTGGTTAAAGAAAAAACAATAAGGTTAGAGAAAAACAAAGAATGCTGTTTGAGTGAAAGGAGAGTGAAGTGGATGTAAAATGTAAAGGATTAAAAGTTTGTCGAATCAGATTACAATATTAGAACTACAAAAAATTAATGTGCTTTCAATGTCAACTAATCCGCGAGATGAGATTAAGAGGAAAACCGTGTTGAGGAAGAGATGAAACCAGCAACCTAAGGCGCGCGTGCTATAGCAAAAAGCAAATAGAGCCAAAGAAATTACCTAACCACCAGAAATAAAAGAGCAAGCATTGGAATAGATGGCACGGAGTGTGACACAGTGTCTGAGAAGCATAATAAAATCTTGAGCATTGTGATGATGAAGGCCGATGGGACGATGCTACAGTGATGAGGGTTGGCGGGATGAAGCGTGCTAAAACACAATCACAATCGGAAGTGAGTGTAGAGTACCTGGGATGCACCCAAACAAAATTAGGGGGAGTTGGAAAGTGAATTCAAGTTAGGTTTTGTGGTTCGGATCGAGTGTTTGTTGGTCATATTTAATCTAAAAAAAAAGAAAAAATTTACTCATCTTTTAAATTAAAAATGCATCATTTTATGTGCTAACATGTGATTTAACATGTTAGATCAGTTTTATTAACATCATTAGTAAAAAAAATAATTAAAAAATTAATGTGATTAATTTAAAATTTTGTAAAGACGGATTTAATTGAAATAATTTTTTAATTATCTATTTAAAGATTAAATGATCTTTAAAAAGATAAATTTAATTATTTACATTTGTTATAGGGTAAAAAACGCATTATGCAATTCAACCAAACCAGATTCTCATTTATCAATCAACCAAAATACACTATAATGTAATTCGAAACAACAAAATTCGAATTAGATTTGTTCATAATTCGAATCGACTTAGCTCGAATTATGACCAACCATTGCGCACAAGTAGTTCGAATCAAGTTGCCACGAATTACACAACTATAGTTCGAATTTAGTCAATTCGAATTACATGCATTTCGTGACATAGGGAAGTTGGAATAGTATCAATTCCAATTACTCTTTTTTGCATGTGTGCCACTGGCAGAGGAGAGAGACCTAAAAGTGTTGAAGATGAAGGACCGAGAAGCTGATGACAAAGCAGTGCTCTGCCTCTCACCCAATGTTCTGTGTTCTATCATAAAAGCAATTAAGAGTTAACGGCGAGAGTAATTACGTATTAATTAGAATTTTTATTTAACTTTTATTATTAAAAAAAATTAAATATTTTTATTTAATACATATAAATAAATATATTCAAAATTTAAATATTTTATATTTTTAATAAAAAATTTAAATTTATAAATTTAATATGTACTCTTAAAGTACAAAATAGATAAATCCTAAAATTTATGCTAAATTTAACAATTTAACCATTTTAAATTTTATTATAATTTTATATTTTATGTACTTAATTTATATTTTAATTTTTTATAAAATTCCAATTTTTTCTACTCTAGTAATATTTCATTAGATTCATTACTCCATGTTACGTTAGCTGAGCATTATTTTTCACATTCTTACTTGAATAGTTGGATATATATCTTACAGTTGATTCAAAAGATATTTATTGTATAATTTTATTTTTCTAAAAATATTATATATATATATATATAAATATATATATTGATGATTATATAATTTTAGAAATATTTAAAAAGTATTATTAAAATTAAAATTATATTTTTTATTATTTGACAATAAAATTAAAAATTAAAAATTAGAAATTAATATTGTTAGGTAGCCAGTAATTGTGGTGGCAAATTTGTACCCTAACAAAAATATTAGGAATTAATATTGCTAGGTAGACAAAAAAAAAACAGTCATAACTTACTTTATTTAACATTAATTATATAAACTTGGTTACAGAATATTTCATTAACAAACTTAACTATTAGGAGTTAAATAAAAATTTGATATAAAAACTTTTAAGAGGCCAGTCTTCTTTCCTAAAATAGAATAATGAATCTAATGAAATATTACCAGAGTAGAAAAAATTGAGATTTTATAAAAAATTAAAATATAAATTAAGTACATAAAATATAAAATTATAATAAAATTTAAAATGGTTAAATTATTAATTTAGCATAAATGTTAGGATTTATCTATTTTGTACTTTAAGAGTACATATTAAATTTATAAATTTAAATTTTTTATTAAAAATATAAAATATTTAAATTTTGAAGGTATTTATTTATATGTATTAAATAAAAATATTTAAATTTTTTTAATAATAAGAGTTAAATAAAAATTTGAATTAATATATAATTACTCTCGCAGTTAACTCTTAATTGCTTTTATAATAGAACACAGAATATTGGGTGAGAGGCAGAGCACTGCTTTGTCATCGACTTCTCAATCCTTTATCTTCAACACTTTTAGGTAGCGTTTGGTGGAGAGACAGATACTGAAAGACTGAGACTGAGAGACAGAGACTAAGAGACAGAGACTGAAATAAGTTTTAGTATTCTGTTTGGTGCCAAGTGAGAGACAAAAATTGAAACAAGAATAAAACTCTAATTTAATTTGCACAAAGGATAAAATTAGAATTAATTAATTAAAATGAGAGTATTTTAGGTATAAAATATTATTAAAGTTTCAGTCTCTGTTTCTAAAAATATCAGTCCCCTGTGTCCCTACATTTTGGAGGCACTGAAATACTGAAATTTTGGGGACAGAGACAGAAATTTTAGTACCAGTCTCTGAGCCAACAAACATAATACTGTATCTCAGTCTCTCAGTCTTTATCCCAGTACTGCAAAACAAACGCTACCTTAAGTCTCTCTCTCTTCCGCTAGTGGCACACATACAAAAAAGAGTAATTCAAATTGATACTATTCGAACTTTCCCTATATCACGAAATGCATGTAATTCAAATTGACTAAATTCGAACTATGATTGTGTAATTGGTGGCGACTTAATTCGAACTATTTGTGCGCAATAATTGGTCATAATTCGAACTAAGTCGATTTGAATTATGAACAAATTTAATTCGAATTTTGTTGCTTGAAATTATAGTATAATGTGTTTTGGTTGATTGATAAATGAAAATCTAATTTAACTGAATTGCATAATTAAAATCTGTCCACGATTTATATGATTTTTTACCCTCAATGCTAAATTTATTGTCTCTTCTGCGAAACTTTTGATAAATAAAAATCATGTGGATCTCATTATCTCATGTGAGCGGGGTTGACATGACTACTACTCCAAGACATAAATTAACCCTGCGGTTTCCACAATTGTAGGGATTTTACATCGTACCATGAATCAATATGGGATTGGAAACAGTAGTAATAGTGTCTAGTGTGCATGGCCCTCCACCCACAATAATCACACACCATGCTTACATAAACAACCCCCTTTTTTTTCTCTTCCTTTTTCTTAATTTGGGTTATAATGTCACTTATAAAATTGGGGTATGATGTCATTTAGCCTAGTCTAATGTCGATAATAATTATGCGCTATATTTTTAACCTTTTTCAGGAGCTTAATTATCAGGTAACAATTATTTTTACTTTTTAAAAAATAATAAAAAAATAAAATTTGGTTCGATCATTTTTTTAAAGACTAAAATATTCTTATAATTAATTCTGGAAAAAACTAAAGTATTATTTTAAATATCTTGACAAAAATATCTTTAAAAAGATTAAAATATTTTTATAAAATTAATTAAGATTGTTGCATTAATTTTTTTAATAATGATTATAGTTTTGTTCATCTCATTATATTGACTAAACTAAAATTTTAATGTTTTCTTAATGTGACTAAAATAGTTTATTTTAATTAATATTTAGAAGTACAATAAAAAATGGTTAAAATTGACATTACCTAAATAAGAGTGAGTCACATATTTTAAGGAATAATAATAATAATAATAATAATAATAATAGTGCTCAATGGTTTATATGATATCTGTTTTCATACTTTTCATCTTTTTTTTTTTCTTTATTATTTTATTATATCTTCAGAGGTTTTATGTGATTTTGTTTTATTAATTTTTTTCAATCAAGTATTGATATTTTGCTCCTACAAAAAATATCAAAAATATTTAAAAAATAAATAAATTCTATCCATATAAAGTTGTTTTAGGTATTTTATTTCATTTATTCAATCAATTTAAAATAAATAATTATGAATTTAAGAATTATATTATTTTACTTGAATTATCTATTAAGAAAATAATAAATTATATTTTAAATGGAATTATTGAAAAAAGAATTATGATTAAGATTTATTTTTTAAATATTATATTTTGAATACAAGTTATTTGAAAAGATTTATGTTTTGAGATTGTTTTAAATAGGAGAAGGGTTTATATTTTTAAATTTGATTAAAGAATCATATTCGGAGGAGTTTTAGTGGATTCAAAGGAAATTGGATTTTGATTGAATAATTCTATTTATGACGTTTTGGAAGAAGTCAAAAAATTGATTTTAAAAGTGAACTGGAAGGTGGTTTTGATTTGAATGGATTGATTTTGTTCTAAGTGATTCAGTTTGAAATTTGTTCAGAAACTTTATTTGATTAATTCAATTGAAAAAAAACAATAATTTTTAAGGATTTTGAATGAATTTAAGAAATTGAAAGTTGGCCTATCTTTCTTTAAAGTCTTGAGACTTTGTCGAGATAGTTAATTAATAACTCTGATTTAAAGTAGTTAAACGAATGATTTAAAAGTGAAGAATTTTGAGTCTTTTCAAAGAGAACTACCACTTGATATGATTTTGAAATTATTTAGAAGTTTTGGAAAATGTTACATAAAGTGGTTCCATTTTGAAAGGGAATTGATTTTGAGAAAAAGGTGGTTTATGAGCTTGAAATAACTTGAGATCAGATATGATGAGGATTTTGAAATTGAGACAAAGATGAGTTTGATTTTGGTTTCAAAGTAAAGTGATTTGAGAAAAAAGTTATATATGGCATGAATGATGATTTGACTTGATATGGATTGTTGAGGATGTGCGGAAATGATGATGAATGAATGATATGAAATTATTACTTGTCTTATGCATTTCCAGTTATCTGAGATATGAGTTTTTCTGTGTAAGATGTAGTGGCTTGCCATCACGTGCTTCAAGTCGAGACTCGATACTCTGTTGATCATACATCACAAGATGTGATCGGGCACTTTAACACTCCGAAAATTTTTCAATGAGCAGAATAATTCAAAAAAAGCTATGCATAGACTTTTGGAGATGTACACACGGGAGACTGTCTAGGGTTTAGCAGCCGGAGATGTCGGGTTAGCTTTGTAATCGACATATGAGACTCATCAGTCATAGGGTAGGAATTCATCATATGCATCTATGTGACATTGTTTGTGTGTGCATATTGTAATTGGTTTGCCTATGTGAATAATTATGTTTAACTGCTAATTGCTATACTTGATGTAACTGCTTTGATTGTGTTTGAACCTTTTTACTTGTGTCTGTGACTGAAATTGATTGGATTATGGTGAATTGGATGTTGATTAAGTTATTTGGGCCTAGGGCCGTGATCGATTATGTGATGGGTCGAAGGCCGTGATTGGTTTGTATTTTTGGTTTAGTAAAGTATGAAAAACTATACTGGTTTAGCATAAACTTAATGAACCTATGCTTGGAATAACTTGGTCATTCATACTGCCTAGGAAAAATTTTAATATTTGATATAAAAAAATATTTTGGATTTTGAAGAATTAACGGATTTCTCTTTAAAAAAATGAGATTTCGGATTTTTGAATGTAAACCTTTGATTTTTGAGAAGATACATAAGACGAGCAACGATCACTGTACCATGAAAACAATTTTATTTTACGTATTTTGTCATAACAATTCTTTAACCCCTTTGGTGAGGACCAGCGAGGACAATGTTCTCATCTCCCTACAGGTTTTCCTTTTCAGGATATGGGCGAAGAGGTCACAAAGAGTTTATTTCCTTTCTGTTTGTTTATATAATGTATTGTATTGTTTAGATATTATGTTTTCCTTCGCTTCTATCTTTACACATTTTGTAAGAGGGATAGGGTTTGTATTATGTAATGCTTGTAAGTTAATATTATATATATATATATATATATATATATATATATATATATATATATATATATATATATATATATTCTTTGTAAGTGTTGTATATGGTTTGTAACTATGTATTTATGTTTTCAACTAAAAGTCTTTTGAAAGGTTATACGGTTTTAAATTTTAATCGGGCTCCTATCTTAGTATTAAATATGTTTAGAGTCGTCGTAATACCTAAACTATCAAAGTGGCGTAGCCGGAAGCATGATCTCGCCGTAATACCAAAATTCTCAAATTTTTCTAAGGCATGCATACGTAGAGCAGTGCCCGCGTACACGAAAATGTTAATTTTGAGGCATGCGTACGCGACTTGTAACACACGATGCAGAGATTCCTTTCTATTTATAACTCTCACATACGTGGGTGAGGTGCTACATACGCGGCCATCCCTTTTTGCCATTGTGCGTATGCGGATCAGGGGCATGCGTACACATGACCCTTGTTTTGCTGAAAACTTGTTTCTTTTGCATTTTAATCGTTCTTTAACTTACTAATCTTCTCTAATTACTCTTTAAGATTCATAACTAATGATTAGGCTTTGAGTACTGGGATGTTATGATTTTCACTTTTTGAACCTCACATTTTCTATCTTTAAATTTAGAAATTGTTGGATATAGTGCAACTTGATTTCCTTCCTACTATATAACGGTTTTATGCATATTTTTGGTTAGTTGTGTACCTAAATATCTTTCCAAATATTTGGGAAAATAATTTTTACTCTTATCTTTTTTCAAACTTCACATAATCTACTTCAATCTGAGTTTGTATTAAAATAATATCACATTTATACTTTTGTCATTCTTTTACAATATGTTTGTTGCTTTAGTTTGGAATATAAAATATTTTTTCTTAAGTTTCTCATTCTTTATAGGCAATGCATTTGAAAATGTTTTTAATCGTACTCGAGTTTTGTGAGTTTTGTCTTTGGTTTTAGATTTTCTCCTGTTGTAAACCTCACACTTCTTTGACTCAACTTGATTTTGTTTCAAACTGCCATGCTGCTTTTCCTTTTAGTTTCTATGGTTTTCTCTGATTCGGGATTCATTCCTGAGATTGTCAAACTGAATTTCTTTCTGGCACTCTTCGTAGCTCGTATATCCTTGTTTACTTATAGTTACAGCAATTCTTTCAAAACTCTTGTGGATACTATCTTTTTTTTGTCCTCCTTTTTCAAAGTCTTGTATCCTTCTGAATAAACTTGAGAATTGCTTTAATGTCACGTGTGACCTTAGGCATAGAAAGCGATACGTTATTTTTTCTAGGATGTTGTTTGTAGACGTGGAAAGTAAAGTTTATAAATGCACAATATCACAGGAAGCTGTGGAGCTTTAGTTTTCATGCGAAAGAGTTTTGTGAATGTTAAGCTTATGATCAGTAGTAGGTGTGCTAGGTAATTGACGAGGTTGAGGACCCTCGGGCGAGTTGCTTGATAAATCATGGTTGGAAAAGGTAAAGATATGTCATGGTGGAGTTAGAAGGTTAAAGTTTTGAAGTTGGTACGAGATCTGTGCGCAAACGTTATCCTAATTATTTATACCAACCTGTTTTTCAAACTTTTGCCACATTGATAATCACTTTGTATCTGCAAACTTCTAACTTGAACATTTGCACCTTCTGGTGTTCAAGTTTTGATAAAATAATAACCCAAGTGATATCTTTGTTTTGAGTCTATTTTGTAACTTTTGTTTTACACCACACTTTTTCCTTACACCTAAGTCTTATGGTTTATCTGGTATTTGAAAAATTATATATGCCAAGACCTCTGCTTTTCTAAAGTATACAAAAGTAAAGTATTAAAAAACTATTAACTATCTTATGTATTATTTTAATTTTCGAGGACAAAATTTTTATAAGGTGGGTTGAAAGTAAGACTCATAACTTTTGAAAAATATTACTATGAATTAATTTCAAATCATTCAATTATTAACAGCTTTAATTTCATAAATTATTTTATTAAAGATGATTAACGCAAACTTTGATGAATTAAATTTAAAATAAATTAAGGTTTTTATCCAAACTCTATGATTATTGAATATTTTTCTATTTACAACTTAAAGTCTTAGAAATTCAAAAATAATAAAGTTTAGCTATTTAAGTTAGAATTTTTATCTAATTTTACAATTATCGAATACTTTCTATATTTAAATTATAAAGTTAGTAATCCTAAAATAATAGGAATTTTATATGATTTGATTTAAATAATTGATATTTTTATAATTCAATACTTTAAATTTTGGAAATAAAGAAAATTAATTATGATATCTTATATTTTCAATTAGAGTAATTGATTAAAAATCAATTAATATTTTAATACAACAAACAATATTTTAAAGTAATTTTATGGATTTAATTAGATTTCAAATTAATACTCTTTATACCCAAATTTTATTAAAATTACGTTACTCTAATTAATTCCAAAATCTCCAAAATCTAACTCTAACTCTAGTTTTTCATCTAACCCTTACTCACACAAACACACACACACGCCGCACTTCCCCCCATCCCTCACCCACAACACTCACCCTCACTAACACATACACACGAGTCTGAGAAGAAGAAAGAAAGAAAAGAGAAATGGACATCATAGAGTTAGGGAAACAGAGATGAGAAAGGGAGAAGAAAGAGAAGAGGAAGGAGACGGGGGGAGACCGCGCCGGCGGAGGCCACTACTGTTTACCGTCGCGTCGCTGCTGCAGAGCTCATTGTTATCATCGTTTCCCACACCGTCGTGTCGTCGTTTCCCACGCCATCGTGTCGTCGTTCATGGAGAGGAAGCTGCGAACCTTAGCCACAGGATGGAGAAGAGAGAGCACGCATAGGAGAGGAGAAGCCGCCATTATCCTCGCGTTCGTTGTTGTCTTCGCGGGGTTCATGTCGCCGCCGCTACTATGTCTGTGCCGTCGTCGCCATTGAAGCCGAAAATAGAAAACCCACAAAGAGTGAGAGAGATCGACGAGAGAGTGTATGCACCAGAGGAAGCCGTCGCGGAGCTACCTCTGCCGCTATGCCCAGTCGCCGTGGCAAAGTCCCGCTGTTAGAGATATAATAAAATAGGTTATAAATTAACTATATCCGTAAATAAAATATTTAATTTATTTATTTAAAAAAATCTTATCAGGTACCCATATTTTTATGGGAATAAAATTTTATATTTTAAGCATAAAATTTATTCCTATAAATAAGTTATTTTAAAAATTAAATTTTAAAACTTCAAACACACATAAAAATAATTTATTTCATGAACAATTTCCATAAATAAAAAGAAATTTCTTAAAAATATCCACTAAAATTAAAAATTTATGTTTATGAATTAGCTAGCAAGTGGATAATCGTCAAAAGTGTCCTAGGTTAATCATTAAAAATTTTCATTATATTTATTGTTCGGTTAATAAAATAAAGAGTTGCTTAATAATATGTGATCTAAAATTACTTTGTTAAGGAAGTGAAAAAGGATTTATATTAAAATTTAAGTTTTTGATATTTTTAATATACTTAAGTAGAGTCCTTATGAAATTTATTAACTAAAACAAAAAACTAGAAAAACTTTTAAAATACAATAAATAAATACTATATTTACACAAATATGTATTTTTTCATAAATTTACTTTTTTTTATTTGGTGTATCATATTTCGATTATATTATGTAACAAAATGTATTTTATTTACATTACAAATGAATAAGAAACATAAAATGCTCACCCATATTTTTGGTGTTGTTTGTAAATAAGATAAGAATAAATAAGTATTTATATAAGTATTTATTTTTTTAAGTGGAAAATGTTTGGGAATCAAACTTAGGAATTAAAATCAGTCAAAATCTTTTATTTTTAACTTTATTTAATGAGATGAGAAAAATTTAACTGTTATCCTTCCACACGCATTATTTTTAACATACATACGTTTTTTTATATAAGTTATATAAATTATTTATATTTATGCACTTTCACATTTTTCTTTGTAATTTTTCTTTCTCATTATCATTGTCATCAAAACTACCTCTTCCTCTTTCTCCTTTTTTTCATTGAAATTTCTTCTCCTCTTTTCTTTTTTCTTTCTCCTCCATCATCAGTTATCTCGTTGTTGAAGATAATAAATAATTCAAGTTTAGATTGTCAATTGAACCATAACGAAATTGATTATTGTTTTGAATCCAATTAAGTGGCTGAAGTATGATTCAATTCAGAAGAAAAAATATAGCATTAGAGAAAATATTTTTCTGTATTTGCAGCAAATTTGGGTGTAGCACGAAGATATTTGAGTGTAAGACGAAGATATTTGTGTCTTTTAAGAATTTTTGGGTGTATTTTTTTCTGATAAATTCTGCATAATTCAAAACTCTTCCTCTTCCTCCTCCTCATCTTCTCCTACTTTTTTTAACATCATCAACATCTTTTTCTTCTTTTTTTCTTATTCATCTTTTCTTTTTTATTTTACCTTCTCAAGTTTCTTTTTGTTTTATTCTCTTAATAAGAATAAAAACAAAAAAATCAAACAAAGAAGAAGAAGAAACACAAAATTTTGCAAAATTACTTGGAAGAGAATGAACTTACATTCATTTAACTAAAAGAAAGAAATACCACATCGATTAGGGAGCAGAACGAAACATGCTTTATAAGAGTGTGGATACCTCTCCCTAGCATGACGCGTTTTGACGAATGAGTGTGTGGAGTTTCGGCTATCATCCCTGTCGTCAAAGGCAAAACCGTGAGGCCTTGTGTGCCAAAGCAGATAATATCGTGCTAGCGGGTGGTCTGGGCCCTTACAAATAAGGAGAAAAAAGAAGAAGAAAAAAAAATGCAGCATTAGAGAAAATATTTTTCTATATTTACAGCAAATTTGGATGTAAAACGAAGATATTTCGGTGTATTTAAAAAATTTTTGGTGTATTTTTATTTTGATAAGTTCTGCATAATTCAAAACTCTTCCTCTTCCTCCTTCTCATCTTTTACTACTTCTACTTCCTCATCTTCTTATTTCGTTTTTTTATAATTCTTCTTGGGAGAAAAAATTAAATAAAGAAAAAAAATACATAATGTTGCAAAATTAATAGAAAGAGGGGGAGGAAAAAAACGCAGCAACAATAACAATAATAAAAAAAAAAACAATGAAGATTAAACACGCGAAGAAAAAGGAGGAGAAACACAAAGAAGAAGGAGAAGATGGAGGAAAAGGAGGAACGCGAATAAGAAGAAGCGTCTTCCATAATGGTGAGTGAGAGCATGCTTTGGAAACAGTTGAGTAACGCGCGTGTTATCACGCTCCAGTGGGTAAATGTAGTTTTTGTTAGACTTGACCCAACTTGTAAGACTTATAAACCAAAAAAACTTGTATGTGTAGCATAACTCATAACATCTATATATTCATACACATAATTTTTATAATTAATATAATTTTACAATTAATATTATTCAATTCTAAACTATATTTTATTATATATTTCAAATTATTTTACATATGCACTAATAAATCATGATTCAAAATATTTTAATATTTTCTTTTTGAAGACATTATACATTTAAATTAATATTAATGTATACTTTTTTAAATCACCGTCTTTTGATAATTTAAAAATTTGTTTCATGTTTTTCAAAGTGAAAATGATTTATTCTAATTCACATATATTTTAAAATTTTACTATAATTATATTTGGAAAAGAAAATGTCAAATACCTAAATTAATTTATTCAATTTATAAATTTATTCATAATATCTATAAGTTCATACACATAATATTTATAGTTAGGTAAAGTACACATAACATCTAAAATTTTATATTAATTAATAATATCCATAATTTTATACTCAAAACATTCATAATTTCATACATATAATATTTATAATTAACAAATTTTTACAATTAATATTACTAAATTTTAAACTATGTGTCTTGTTATATATTTTAAATTATGTTACATGTACATCAAAGGGTCATAATTTTAATATTTTTTATTTACTATTCATATGTATGCTTATTTATTGATTTTAATATGATGAGTTAATAATTATTTTTAAAATTTTATTTCTTAATTTTTGTTTATATTTTATATTTTTATTTTATAATAGTCTATATATAAAATATGAGTTGTATAATAAAAATTGTTAAATAATTCTCTAATTTAACATCTATATTTTTATACATATAATATTTATAATTATACACACACATATATACATATATATATATATATATATATATATATATATATATATATCCATAATTAATAAATTAGTGTTAATTTCTTATTATTTATTATTTTATTTTGTAAGTCATGAACCAACCATTTTAAAAGTTTTTAATTTTTAATAAATAAAAATTAATCAAATTTAAGATGTTTTTATTTTTTATAAAATGTGTTGAGGTGATTTGAGATTTTTTTAAATTAAAAATATAAAAATTTAAAATTTTTATTTGAGAGAAAAAAAAATCATAGAATCATAAATTCATGTAGTAATAATGAAGGAAAATTAACTTTTAGTATAATTAAATAAAAAAATAATTAATTATAAAAAAATTAATTACGTTAATTAAATTAGAAAAGTAATTCACACTCTATTTATAAACACAAATGTTATTAATTATATATCTTTATTTATTATCTATAATATTTTAAGCATCCGATTGCATACGAGATAACTAACTATAAGTAACGAAACGTTGTTATTTATTTAATTTGATTGACAATATAAACAAGATGAGCTTAGATGGTAGAGAGCTATGAAACATATATATTTTATTGATTTGTCATGTTTGTATATCAGACATAGATATGATATATTTTACATTTGTTCGACACACGTGTCTTCTATATTTAATCGTGTCTTAATAAAAAATAATTTTTTTAAACATGTTTAGACACACTTAAATACCATCACGTATCGATATATCTAACTTTATTTTTCACATATATTTTTAAAATGAGTTTAGAATAGTATATATTATTAATTATTAAAATAAATAATATTTTAAATATTTTTAATTAAAAATAATTAAAAAATTAATTTATATTTTAATATCAATAAAATACTAAAATATCATTATAATTGATTTAAAAATTATTTTATATTATATATATATATATATATATATATATATATATATATATATATCAATGTTCTGAAAACCGGACCGGACTGGTCGGTTCAACCGGGTTAATCGAAAACCAGTCACCTAACTGGTCCGGTCCACCAACAGAACCGTCCTGTAAAAAATTGATTAAAAAACCGGCCGAACTGGTGGTTAACCGGCGAACCGGACGAACTGACCCGGTTTCTGCAGGTACCGGTTTTCTCTCCTGATAATGAAATGGCGCCGTTTTGCTTTAAAAAAAAAAAGTTAAGAAGTAAAAATGCGTGATGACTGATGAATTAATGAGCCAGCCCTAATCTGCTAATCCAAGAAGCCTGCCACCAAGCCTAGCCTCGAGCCCTCCACCACCGCCTTGTGCCTCTATTGCCGCCGCGCCGTCCGTCGCACCGACCCCTGTTCGCTCTCAGACTCACCGGCACGCTGTTTCTTCCTCGAGCGTCCGTCGTCTTCCTCTTCCCCTGGAGCTGCTGCATGCCTGTATACGAAAGAGGAAGGACAACCAACCTGAATCGAAACCAACGCCGGAGCTAGGGCCACTCACCGTCGCGGGTCACTCACCGTCGCGGGCCACTCACCGTCGCGGGTCACTCACCGTCGCGGGCCACTCACCGTCGCGGGTAAGTTCTGTTCTTCAGACTTCAGTTCTTCTGTTCTGTCTTTTTTTTAATTTTTTTAATTTTTTTAATTTTTTTATATGATTAATCAAATATTGAATAAATTTGTTATATGTTGAATTTGAGAATAAATTTGATGTATGTTGAATTTGAGAATTCTGCTCTGCTCTGTTTAATTTTTTTATCTTTTCAATTCCATGAACTATGAGTTGATATTGAATTCTGCTTTGTTCTTCAATTTTTTTTATCTTTTCACTCTTCAATTCCGCTATGCTCTGTTCTTGAATTGTATGAACTATGAACTATGAATTGATATTTGGTCTGGATTCAGGGTTGGTGGCATTCTGAATTTAGATGGAACACCCACAAAATGATCAATCACAACAACATAATAATCACAATCAGTTTCTAGTTTCCCTAATAATCACAATCAGTTTTCAGTTTGCTCTGTTTGCTGGTTTTACTGTTAATAATTGAGTTGCTAATTTAGGGTTTGTCATTCTGAGTTACTGATTTTGTTAATTTGTGCTTATTTTGTTAAATTTTCTGGAAAGAATTTGTTGTTGATCCTCAGATATTGTGTTACTAATTTTGTGAATTTGTTATTTTATTCTGAGTTGCCAATGTTTATGAAATTGGAGTTGATTATAATGATCCTCAGATTCTGAATTGCTCTTCTGTTGAATTTGGAGTCTGATTTCTGGACAGAATTTTTGTTGCTGTTGCATTTTTTTTGGTTGATTGTAACCATTATGAGTTGCTGTTTTTATTTTTTTATTTTATTTTTGTTGATTATAATTATTCTGAGTTGTTTGTTAGAATGATTTTGGAATAATTTGATATTTTTTGGATTAAGTCTGAGTGGTTGTTAATTATAATTTGTGATGAAGAGTTTCTTTATTTTGGTTTTACAAAGCATGAAATCCAGAACTGGTAAAAAATTATAGGATGAATATATATGTTTAAAATTATAAATAATTTTTTAATAATTTTATTTAATATTTAATTAAACCGGTTGAACCCCGGTCGAACCACTGAACCAATGAACCAGTAACTTTACCGATTCATTGACTGGTCCGGTTCTCGCAACCTTTATATATATATATATATATATATATATATATATATATATATATATATATATCATATTCTCGTATTTTATATCAGTATCAGTGTCTGTACATCATAAATAAAGAAAATTTTTTTTTGATCGAATTAGATTAAAATATAAAATATAATCGATAAAATACAAATAGTTTAGTTTGAATTTAATTAGATTACGTTAAAAAAAATTAAACCAAAAAAATTTAAATCTTAATAAATTATATTAATTTTATCTTTTAAATAAATTTAAATTACATTGCAAATACCTTTTTTCTCTCTCTTTATTATTTAGCATTATCTCATTTTCATTGCTTACTAAATAAGTAATAATAGTTTGGTATTTATCTCGTCTGCAACCGTAATATTTTAAAACATTTATTTATGCATATATTCTATACCCGAATGAAGTCATTGAGAATTTTATATTATTTATTTTATTTACAATCATGCACAATATAAAAGAGACTGGATATAAAATAAAAAAATATAAATTATATATTATTTATTTAAAAAATTCTATTTAAAAATAAGTTATTTTGAAAATTAGATTTTAAAATTTCAAACAAACATAGAAATAATTCATTTCATGAACAATTCCCATAAATAAAAAGGAATTTTTTGAAAATACCCACTAAAGTTAAAGATCTATGTTTATGAATTAGCTAGCAAGTGGACAATCGTCAAATGTAACACCATACCACACTAAACTTTACGCTTAAGTCGTAAAACGAAAGTGGTGTGGTATTACGACCTCTAAAATAAAATGAGTACATATAATAGCAGAAAAATTATAATATGCTAGGAGCCTTGAAGAATAGAGGAAATAAAAATCGCGAGATAAAAGCGCAACGCTCAAGAAACGAGTTAACTTGCGTGCTAAGAAAACCGTAACTATCAAACATAAGATAACAGAAGTAGGAATAGAGTGCCAAAGATACAAAATAACAAGCTCTTAACTCAGCCTGCGAAGTCAAGACTGGCCGGAGAATATTTACACATATATACATACATATTCCAAAAATACAAAAGTACATATACACAATCCTGCCTCTCCATAAACCTCTAGGAGGATCAAAGGAACAAGTTATGCAGAGAGAAAGCTAAGTACATATATACACATCATAGCATAACAAAATAACCCTGTAACCACTCCGCTTCAAGGGTCCAGACGCCTAACGAGATGCCTTTCGACCTGCATCTGAAAAACAACAACATAGTATGGAATGAGAACCAGAGGTTCTCAGTATGGTAAAGATGCCACACACATAATATATAAGACCCTGGGAATGCCAGAGGCAATCTTAGAACGCCAACTTTCAGATTATAGAGCTTAAAGTATTAAATAGAAGCCATAAAAGGTGGTTTCCTAAGAATATGTAAACCTGACTTAACTTAACCTCAAACCTAAATCTCATACTGCCATTCCACCATACCTCCATCTCCTTCAGTATTTCACAGACAAATAAATAGATAAAGGCAAGTACAGGAAGGTTACAAATACCGCAGGTAACAAATATACATTTAGCATGACAAATACATTTAGGCACACCCAATTAAAGCACAAGCAAGTAGTTCAAGTAATATGCATATGATGCATGCCTGTCCTATGGCTGATGAGGCTCATCTGTCGGTTATCCAGCCAACCCGACAAGTCTGAATTGTACTTAGACTATCCCCTGACGTGTATCCCCATGAGTCTATGCATAGTTTTATCTCAAATAATCAATATTACTCATTGGGGGTAACATTCCCGGGAATTTATATAGTGCCCGGTCACACTTACGTCGTAGGGTCAACAGAGTATCGAGTTTTCTACCTAGTACACGTGGTGGCAAGCCACAAAACTTTATCCAGGGAATCTCGTATCTCAGATCATTCAAATTCAGAAGCCATATAAATAATTCAATTATAATTCACCAACATCCACATCATTCTCAATTGCATCTCATTCATCATTATACATTAAACATATTCAGTCCTTATCCTTCATTATCACACCTCTCATATCGTCCATCAATAGTTCCAATTCAAAACATAATTCTTTCTTTTCTAAGAATCAAACTTCAAACTTAAAACATACTCATTTTCTTAATAACTCAAAATCAAACCATATAACCTTTAAATCTAAATCTCATTTAAATAATCATCTAAACAAAATCTCTAATTTTTATAAAATTTCGGCAGCATCTCCTCTAAAACTCGGACTTTGCCACCCTTTTCGGGTCCAAACCTGCTTTCTTTTCAATTCAACATACCCTTTCTCATCATCATAACAGTCACCACAATAAATCTACCTTAGATCAACAATTATACTCATACAATATTCAAATCCAACAACCAAAATTCAACTAAGGATCATAGTTCACTAATCCTAGGCTTCTAACACAAAATACCTCATTATCATAACAACTTCCACAATAGTTATACCTCAAATCAATAATTCACCAAATCATTAGTTAATCAACAAGCACCAAACCAACCATGTTCATCAACAATAACATTCAAACATAATTCTCTCCAAATTAACATAACATTCACCATCTGATGATTGGATTTTTGATGATTTAGAATTTCACAAATGAATTCTCGTTGCAAGTATAGTTCCTAAACCAAACAATAATCTTTTCATACAAAAAGTTGTTTGTCACTTAAACAAACCCTTAAATTTATAAACCGAAGTATTGAAACCTCGGGTCGTTCTCCCTAGGAATTACAATAAAGTGTCTTGTTATTGGTTATGAGATATTTTGGGGGTTTTGAGATTTTAGACAAGAAATATAAATGGCAAAGAAATTAAAATAACAAATAACAAAACTCTTGGCAATATATGAGAACTAGAAATCCTATCCTAGTTATCCTCCTCAATCATGACCACAAATTGTTCATTGCTCCCACTTAGTTAACCTCTAACCATGGAGGAAAGTCAAGTGGATGAATCAATTTGATTCCTCAAGTCCTAATCAACTCCTAAAGGAGAGACTAGCATTAGAGGCATTCAAATCAATTAGCAACTTCTAATTATCAATCAACAAAGGAATTAGATAACTCAAGAGTCATTAATTACTCTACCTAGGCCAAGAGGAACAAAATCTATACTGAAATCCAACCAAGCATTTCATCAAACACTTGGAAGGTACAAAAGAAAAGCAAAGAAAATTGAGAACAAGAATAGAATTTAACAACAATTATTGCAAGTAATTAACAACAACAATCAAAAGAAATACATTTATTATGAATTACCTTGATTGAATTGAAAGAGAGTAGAAGAAACAAAAGTAGATCTACAACAAAACACAAGAATAACATAAAAGAGATTACAACAAAAGAATGGAAGAAGAATGAATGTAACTACAATGAATTGAGAAGAAGAAGTAGAAGAAGATGAATCAAAAACCCAGATCAAAGAACTAACATAATCCTAATCCTAATCCTAGAGAAAAGTGAGAGCTGCTCTCTTTAAAACTAACTTTCTCTCCAAAACTAAGCTAAACTAAACTAATGGTAACTAGATGTCTCATCCCTCTTCAATCCTTGGCTTAAATAGCATCAGAAATGAGTTGGATTGGGCCCACAAGGCATCTAAAATTGCTGGCCATGAGTTGCATTAAGTGGATCATGTGCCACCATCGGCGCGTCCGCATACCGTGCGTGTGCGTGCCTCTATGCGCGATGTAACTATGGCGAATCTTATATCATTTCAAAGCCCCAGATATTAGCTTTCCAACCCAACTGGAACTGCATCATTTGGACCTTTGTAGCTCAAGTTATGGTCAATTAAGTACGAAGAGGTCGGCTTGATAGCTTTTGCGATTCCTACATTTCTTCATGAGTTCTCCATTTTTACATGCTTTTCCTTCATTTCCTTGATCCAATCTTTGCCTCCTAAATCTGAAATCACTTAACAAATATATCAAGGCATCTAATGGAATCAAGGTGAATTAAATTTAGCTATTTTAAGACCTAAAAAGCATGTTTTCACTCTTAAGCATAATTAAGGGAGAAGTTATAAAACCATGCTATTTCAATGGATAAATGTGGGTAAAAGGTTATAAAATCTCCTAAATCAAGCAGAAGATAAACCCTACAAATGGGGTTTATCAACTTCTCCACACTTAAATCAAGCATGTCCTCATGCTTAAACCAAGAGAAGGCAAAGGGCATCAACATTTGTTCAATGGAAACTAACTAAATGCAATCTACCTATATGCAACTATCTAAATGAATGCAATTGCTTGGTCAAAATAAATTAATTCCCAAGAAGCATATATGCACAAGGGCCAAAGGTATTAACAACATGTCAAACCATAATTGAATTGAGCTATTAAATATTTTTACAAACTTGCATGAAAGGAGATGATCATGGGTGGAAGCATGTAATTGAGCATCAAACCCTCACCGGATGTATTTGCACTCTATTCGCTCAAGTGTTTAGGGTTGATTCTCTCAATTCTCTCCTAATCATGCTTTCCAAGATTTGTTCTTCTTCTAATAATCGACATATATTTCATGCATGCATACAAGTATCATGAGGTCTTTTCTTTAGGTTGTAATGGGGTTAGGGTCAAGGTAGGATGCATATATGGTCAAGTGAGTTTGAAATTTGAATCTTTGATAAGCTTAAACTTCCCACCTAACCTATGACATCCTATACAATTAAATTCTAACCTAACTACCCATTTTTCACTTTTCCACATACTCATGTATCCCTTTTCATTTCGCAACACTTATGCATCGATTTCTATTGAGCTACACTTTGCTTTGGGGCATTTTGTCCCCTTTTAATTTCTTTCTTTTTCTATTTTTTCTTTTCTTTTCCATATTGTTTTTTTCTTTTTCTTTTCTTTTTCTTTTGTTTTTCTCATTTTTTTCTTTCTATATACAAGAACCTCAATGCATAAGGTCTATACATTTTATCAATACATGAGCATGTACCCAATTCTCAATAATTTCAATAAAAATACAAAACTACCATTTTATTCCCCCAATGTCCCAAGATTCCCCACACTTGAATGATACTCACACACACTAGTCTAAGCCAATCAAAGATCCAAATAAGGACATTTATTATTTTTCACTTTAAGGCTTGTAATGTGCTAAATTAAGAACAAAGTGGGTTAATTGTAGGCTCAAAGTTGGCTAACAATGGATGATAAAAGGTAAGGCCATTTGGGTAAGTGAGCTAGATAAAATGATGGCCTAAATCATATAAATGCATGAATACACAAAATAATGGACATAAAGAATCAAACAAATCAAAGATTACAATCATAGAAAGAGAATAATGCACACAAGAAGGAAAAATAAGTGGTTATAAGATGTAACCACACTATTAGGCTCAAAACTCACTTGCTTGTGTTCTTAGCTCAAAAACATGATCCACAATATATATACTTCAAGCAAGTTTTATGAAAAGTTTTCACTCAAATCAATTGGTGTCCTATAGATAGAAATCCTTGAAAAATTTCATTATTTTGACTAAGCTTATTGTGTATATGTATGCAAAAATAAGAAAATGCAAGTAAAAATCCTAAAATCCTAGAATGAAATGCAAAAGTGTTGGGATTAGAAATTTGTCACCCAAAATCGCTGATCGGTCGAACGACCTCCCCACACTTAAAAGTTTTCACCGTCCTCGGTGCACTCAAAGATGAGCAAGGGGGTACGGCGAATCTCCGGATTGCTACCTTCAGCTGGTAGGTCAACCGGTGCTGTGTGTTCTTAGTCTTGCTTCCGTATTGCTTGTGGTGCATCCATCATGAAAAATAGAAAATAACACCATAAGATGAGAAGATATGAAAGCAAGGAAACATACATTGTTGGAATGAGGTACTAATTCTAGGATTGAGGTGAGTGAATGAGTTGTGACATTCATAAGTAAGTGTGTGAATTCTAAATTGCACGGTTTAAAACACACATTAGCATAAAAGTTATGTCACAAAAGAAGCATGCACATCACTTATCCTAGTGTGCTTGAGATGCTTTACGAGAACTTGTAAGGTAAGACAAGCATTGAAGAAGCATAAAAGTATTCAAGCTAAAAACATATGGATGCATATGAACATGAAACACAATGCATTAAGGTAAATACATAACAACATCCATCAAGAGGTTGCCTAATCACAGAATAAGTCTCAAATCACATGGTGGCCAAATCATGTAATTCAAGAAGAGTTACAAGCTCGAAGGCAATTCTCATCACTTGGTGTTTTTAAAAGGTGAGCATGAAAAACTCAAAACCAAGTAGCAAAATATAACCTCAACAATAGAATCCAACAAAGATTATTCTCAAAACATTCATGCTAAAATAGCATTTAGGCAATAAGGGGCAACAATGTATAGTAAACAAAGTCAATAATCCAACACTTATAATGAAAAGAGAGAAAATAAAATGAAAATTAAACTAAAACTAACTAATTAACTAACTAAAATAAATGGTTATCAATGGTGTTTGGGAGTGTTGGATGAGGGGTAGGGGAAGGGAAGAAGAAAGGAGAAGGAAAAAAATAGAAAGAGGAGAAGAAAAGAAATATGGTGAAGGAAGGAAATCCGCGTGTACGCGGGCATGCCACGCGCGCGCGGATGGTTTATTTCGAGAGTTGTGCGTACGCGTCATGTGCGCGTACGCGCGAGTGGGGTTGTGCTAGAGGCACAACGTTGGCGCAGTGCAGGCACAACTCCCTGAAAAATGTATGGAATGTGGAACTTCTCAATCGACGCGTACGCACGCATGGCGCGCGCGCGTGGATGGTCGAAAACACTTGATGCACGCGCACGCGCACAATGCGCGTACGCGTGGATGGTGCTCTATTTTTCAAAAAGTTTTACTATGTTTTTGCACCAATCCAAGCATTCTAAACCTCCAAACAGCTACCAAAACACCCTAAAACCTTATTTAACATGATAAAATGCTAATTAAACTCAACAAACTAATCAAAACATGAAATTAAACTACTTTTACCAATATGTACAAAAAAAAAAAGAAAATGAAAAGAAGTTACCATGGTGGGTTGTCTCCCACCTAGCACTTTTGTTTATTGTTCTTAAGTTGGACTTATGGGGAGCTGATGAACGGATAATTTATACGCTTTTTGGCATTGTTTTTATATAGTTTTTAGTAAGTTTAAGCTACTTTTAGGGATGTTTTCATTAGTTTTTATGTTAAATTCACATTTCTGGACTTTACTATGAGTTTGTGTGTTTTTCTGTGATTTCAGGTAAATTCTGACTGAAATTGAGGGATTTGAGCAAAACTCTGAAGAAGGCTGACAAAAGGACTGCTGATGCTGTTGGAATCTGACCTCCCTGCACTCGAAATGGATTTTCTGGAGCTACAGAACTCCAATTGGCGCGCTCTCAACGGCGTTGGAAAGTAGACATCCAGGGCTTTCCAGCAATATATAATAGTCCATACTTTATTCGAAGAATGACGACGTAACTTGGCGTTAAACGCCAAGTTCATGCTGCTGTCTGGAGTTAAACGCCAGAAAAACGTCATGATCCGGAGTTGAACGCCCAAAACACGTCATAACTCGGAGTTCAACTCCAAGAGAAGCCTCAGCTCGTGGATTGATCAAGCTCAGCCCAAGCACACACCAAGTGGGCCCCGGAAGTGTATTTATGCATCAATTACTTACTCATGTAAACCCTAGTAGCTAGTCTAGTATATATAGGACATTTATCTATTGTATTAGACATCTTTTGACCACTTTAAGTCTTTGATCATTCGGTCACTTGATCATGGAAAGGGCTGGCCATTTGGCCATGCCTGAACCTTTTACTTATGTATTTTCAACGGTGGAGTTTCTGCACACCATAGATTAAGGGTGTGGAGCTCTGCTGTACCTCAAGTATTAATGCAATTCCATTGTTTTCTATTCAATTCTCTCTTATTCTTATTCCAAGATATTCATTCGTACCCAAGAACATGATGAATGTGATGATAAGTAACCCTCATTATCATTCTCACTTATGAACGCACGTGATTGACAACCACTTCTGTTCTACATGCAACAAGAGCTTGAATGTGTATCTCTTAGATTCCCCAACAGAATCTTCGTGGTATAAGTTAGATAGATGGCGGCATTCATGAGGATCCGGAAAGTCTAAACCTTGTCTGTGGTATTCCGAGTAGGACTCTATGATTGAATGACTGTGACGAGCTTCAAACTCCTGAAGGCTGGGCGTGATGACAAGCGCAAAAGAATCAAGGGATTCTATTCCAACCTGATTGAGAACCGACAGATGATTAGCCGTGCTGTGACAGAGCATAGGAACGTTTTCACTGAGAGGATGGGATGTAGCCACTGACAACGGTGATGCCCTACATACAGTTTGCCATGGAAAGGAGTAAGAAGGATTGAGTTGAAGCAGTGGGAGAGCAGGCGTTCTTGAGCCATACAGTATCTCCATTCACTTATCTGAAATTCCCACCAATGAATCTGCATGAGTATTCTATCCCTTTTATTATTTATTTTCTTATTTCTATTTCCAAAAACCCATAAACCAATTTAATCTGCCTAACTGAGATTTACAAGGTGACCATAGCTTGCTTCATACCAACAATATCTGTGGGATCGACCCTTACTCACGTAAGGTTTATTACTTGGACGACCCAGTACACTTGCTGGTTAGTTGAACGGAGTTGTGAATTCAACCAGTGCCATAATAATGATTTCATACAAAGACAAACAACTTGAAGAGAATTGATCACAATTTCGTCCACCAAGTTTTTGGCGCCGTTGCCGGGGATTGTTCGAGTATGGACAACTGACGGTTCATCTTGTTGCTCAGATTAGGTAATTTTCTTTTCAAAAATCTTTTTCAAAAATTTTTCTTTTATTTTTTGTTTTTCCAAAAGTATTTTCGAAAAAAAATAATAAAAATACAAAAAAATCATAAAATCATAAAAACCAAAAATATTTTGTGTTTCTTGTTTGAATCTTGAGTCAATTTTTAAGTTTGGTGTCAATTGCATGCTTTAAAAATTTTTTCTTGCATTTTTTTCGAAAATCTCATGCATTCATAGTGTTCTTCATGATCTTCAAGTTGTTCTAGACAAGTCTTCTTGTTTGATCTTGATGATTTCTTGTTTTGTGTTGTTTGTTGTTTTTTATGTGCATCTTTGCATTCATATTTTCCATGCATTAAAGATTTCTAAGTTTGGTGTCTTGCATGTTTTCTTTGCATCAAAAATTTTTTCAAAATTATGTTCTTGATGTTCATCATGATCTTCAAAGTGTTCTTGGTGTTCATCTTGACATTCATAGTGTTCTTGCATGCATCTTGTGTCTTGATCCAAAATTTTCATGTTTTGGGTCATTTTTGTGTTTTTCTTTAAAAATTCAAAAATAAAAAAAATATCTTTTCCTTATTTTCCTCCAAATTTTCGAATTTTTGGGTTGACTTGGTCAAAATTTTTTAAAATTAGTTGTTTCTTACAAGTCAAGTCAAAATTTCAATTTTAAAAATCTTATCTTTTTAAAATCTTTTTCAAAAATTATATCTTTTTCATTTTTTTTCGAAAATTTCAAAAATCTTTTTCAAAATATTTCCAAAATCTTTTTCTTATCTTTTATATCATATTTTCGAAAATTAGCTAACAATTAATGTGATTGGTTCAAAAATTTGAAGTTTGTTACTTTCTTGTTAAGAAAGGTTCAATCTTTAAATTCTAGAATCTTATCTTGTAGTTTCTTGTTAGTTAAGTCATTTTTAAAATTAAATCTTTTTCAAAATATCTTTTTCAAATATATCTCTTTATCTTTTATCTTATCTTTTTCAAAAATTTTATCTTTTTTTTAAAATTTGATTTCAAAATATCTTATCTAACTTCTTATCATCTTATCTTTTTCAAAATTTGATTTCAAATCTTTTTCAATCAACTAACTAACTTTTTGTTTGTTTCTTATCTTTTTCAAAACCAACTAACTACCTATTCCTCTCTAATTTTCGAAAATTCTCCCTCTCTTTTTCAAAAATTCTTTTTAATTGTTTTAAATTTTAATTTTAAACTTATTTTATTTCTAATTTTCGAAATTACTAACTTCTTTTTCAAAAATTATTTTCGAAATCTTCTTTCTCTTTTCTTATTCTATTTAATTATTTAATTACTAACACTTCTCTTCACCTCTCTTCATCCAAATCCGAATCCATCCTTCTTCTTTCTTCTACCCCTTTCTTCTTCTACTAACATAAAGGAATCTCTATACTGTGACATAGAGGATTCCTCTTTCTTTTCTTGTTTTCTTCTCTCTTTCTTATGAGCAGGAACAAGGATAAAGGCACTCTTGTTGAAATTGATCCAGAACCTAAAAGGACTCTGAAGAGAAAATTAAGAGAAGCTAAATTACAACAATCCAGAAGCAACCTTTCAGAAATTTTCGAACAAGAGAAGGACATGGCAGCCGAAAATAATAATAATAATAATGCAAGGAGAATGCTTGGTGACTTCACAAAGCCAACGTCCAAGTTTGATGGAAGAAGCATCTCCATTCCTGCCATTGGAGCCAATAACTTTGGGCTTAAGCCTCAACTAGTTGCTTTAATGCAACAAAACTGCAAGTTTTATGGACTTCCATCTGAAGATCCTTATCAGTTTTTAACTGAGTTCTTGCATATCTGTGAGACTGTAAAGACTAATGGAGTTGATCCTGAAGTCTACAGACTCATGCTTTTCCCTTTTGCTGTAAGAGACAGAGCTAGAATATGGTTGGATTCACAACCTAAGGATAGCCTGGACTCCTGGGATAAGCTGGTCACTGCCTTCTTGGATAAATTCTTTCCTCCTCAAAAGCTGAGCAAGCTGAGAGTGGATGTTCAAACCTTCAAGCAAAAAGATGGTGAATCCCTCTATGAAGCTTGGGAAAGATACAAGCAGCTGACCAAAAGATGTCCATCTGACATGTTTTCAGAATGGACCATATTAGATATATTCTATTATGGTCTCTCTGAATTTTCGAAAATGTCATTGGACCATTCTGCAGGTGGATCTATTCACCTGAAGAAAACACCTGAAGAGGCTCAAGAACTCATTGACATGGTTGCAAACAACCAGTTCATGTACACCTCTGAAAGGAATTCCGTGAATAATGGGATACCTCAGAAGAAAGGAGTTCTTGAAATTGATGCTCTGAATGCCATATTGGCTCAGAATAAAGTGTTGACTCAACAGGTCAACATGATCTCTCAAAATCTGAATGGATTGCAACATGCATCCAACAGTACTAGAGAGGCAGCTTCTGAAGAAGCTTATGATCCTGAGAACCCTACCATGGCAGAGGTTAATTACATGGGTGAACCTTATGGAAACACCTATAACCCATCATGGAGAAATCATCCAAATTTCTCCTAGAAGGATAAGCAAAAGCCTCAACAAGGCTTTAACAATGGTGGACGCAATAGGCTGAACAATAGTAAGCCATATCCATCATCTTCTCAGCAACAGACAGAGAACTCTGAACAAAATACTTCTAATTTAGCCAATATTGTCTCTGATCTGTCAAAGGCCACTTTCAGTTTCATGAATGAAACAAGATCCTCCATCAGAAATTTGGAGGCACAAGTGGGCCAGCTGAGTAAGAAAGTTATTGAAACTCCTCCCAGTATTCTCCCAAGTAATACAGAAGAGAATCCAAAAGGAGAGTGCAAGGCCATTGATTTAGTCAATATGGCCGAATGCACAAAGGAGGAGGAGGACGAAAATCCTAGTGAGGAAGACCTCCTGGGACGTTCCTCAAGCAAGAAGGAGCTTCCTATTAAGGATCCTGAGGAATCTGAGGCTCATACAGAGACTATAGAGATTCCACTAAACCTCCTTCTGCCATTCATGAGCTCTGAAGACTATTCATCCTCTGAAGAGGATGAAGATGTGACTGGAGAGCAAGTTGCTCAATACTTAGGAGCTATCATGAAGCTGAATGACAAGTTGTTTGGTAATGAGACTTGGGAAAGTGAACCTCCCTTGCTCATTAGTGAACTAGATACTTGGATTCAGAAAACTCTACCTCAAAAGAAACAAGATCCTGGCAAGTTCTTAATACCTTGCACCATTGGCACTATGAGCTTTGAAAAAGCTCTATGTGATCTGGGATCAGGGATAAATCTGATGCCACTCTCTGTAATGGAGAAGCTTGGGATCATTGAGGTACAACCTACTTTGTTCTCATTACAACTGGCAGACAAGTCAATGAGACAAACCTATGGAATGGTAGAGGACGTTTTAGTAAAGGTTGAAGGCCTTTACATCCCTGCTGATTTCATAATCCTAGACACTAGGAAGGAAGATGATGAATGCATCATCCTAGGAAGACCTTTCCTAGCCACAGCAGAAGCTGTGATAGATGTTAATAGAGGTGAGTTAGTCCTTCAATTGCATGGGGACTACCTTGTGTTTAAGGCACATGGCCATCCCTCTGTGACAGAGGAGAGTAAGCATGAAGAGCTTCTCTCAGTTCAGAGTCAAGAAGAACCCACACAGTCAAACTCTAAGTTTGGTGTTGTGAGGCCACAACCAAACTCTAAGTTTGGTGTTCAAATCCCATATCCAAACTCTAAGTTTGGTGTTGGGACCACACTAAATTGACCTGATCACTTTGTGGCTCCATGAGAGTCACTGTCAAGCTATTGACATTAAAGAAGCGCTTGTTGGGAGGCAACCCAATTTTATTTATCTAATTTTATTTTATTTTGTTTCTTTGTTATTTTTGTGTTTAATTAGGTACATGATCATGAGGAGTCACGAAAAAATCAAAAAAATTAAAAACAGAGTCAAAAACAGAAGAAAAAAATTTTTCACCCTGGAGGACGCACGGGCTGGCGTTCAACGCCCAGAAGGTGCATCTGGCCGGCGTTTAACGCCAGAACAGAGCACCATTCTGGCACTGAACGCCCAAAACAAGCAACAACCTGGCGTTAAACGCCAGGATGGTGCACAGAGAGGACAAACTGGCGCTGAACGCCAGGAACAAGCATGAAACTGGCGTTCAACGCCAGAAACATGCATCACATGGGCGTTGAACGCCTAGAACATGCACCAATGGGCGTTTGAACGCCAGAATGATGCATGAAGGCATTTTTCATGCCTATATGGTGAAGGAATGGTATTTCTTTTCACCTCAGGATCTGTGGACCCCGCAGGATCCCCACCTACCATATTCCCACCTTCCCTCCTAATCCTATTTTTGTGATTTGAATTCCCCATGTCACAATTCCCAAATCTTCTTCATCAATCACCTCAAATCCTCTTCCCAATCACCCCATTCACCATTCACATCAACCTCCTCTTTCCCATCCAACCCCACCCATATAGCCGAATCCATCTCCCCTCACTCACCTCCATCTTCTTCTTCTTCTCTTCTTTCTTTTCTTGCTCGAGGGCGAGCAATATTTTAAGTTTGGTGTGGTAAAAGCATAGCTTTTTGCTTTTCCATTACCATTAATGGTACCTAAGGCCAGAGAAACCTCAAAGGAAAGACAAAAGCTTCCACCTCTGAGTCTTGGGAGATGGAAAGACTTATATATAAGCTGGAATAGCTCAGTTGGTTAGAACATGTGGCTGCAAATCAAGAAGATCCCTGAGATACCTCAGGGGATAAGTTGTCCTCCACACAAATATTGGAAGCAATTAAGGGTGGAACACCATGAGCACTCCATCATTCTCCAAGAAATAAGAGAAGATCAAAAAAGCAATGAGGGAGGAGCAACAAAGGCAAGGAAGGGACATAGAAGAGTTGAAGAACATCATTGGTCCTTCAAGAAGAAGACGCCACTAAAGGTGGATTCATTCCTTGTTCTTTATTTTCTTTCTGTTTTTCGGTTTTTAAGTATCATGTTTATCTATGTCTTGTGTCTCTACTTCATGATCATTAGTGTGTAACCATACCTTAAAGCTATGAATAAAATCCATTAGTCCTTCACTTATCTTAAAAGAAAAATGTTTTAATTCAAAAGAACAAGAAGTACATAATTTTCGAAATTATTAGTGAATTTAATTTAATTATATTGATGTGGTGGCAATACTTTTTGTTTTCTGAATGAATGCTTGAACAGTGCATATTTTTGATCTTGTTGTTTATGAGTGTTAAAATTGTTGGTTCTTGAAAGAATGATGAACAAAGAGAAATGTTATTGATGATCTGAAAAACATCATGAAATTGATTCTTGAAGCAAGAAAAAGCAGTAAAAAAAAAAATTTAATTTGTGGCGAAAAATTCTAAAGCAAGGATCCAAGGCTTTGAGCATTAATGGATAGGAGGGCCCAAGGAATTAAAGTCCAGGCCTAAGCGGCTAAATTAAGCTGTCCCTAAACCATATGCTTGTGTCATGAAGGTCCAAGTGAAAAGCTTGAGACTGAGTGGTTAAAGTCGTGATCCAAAGCAAAAGAGTGTGCTTAAGAGCTCTGGACACCACTAACTGGGGACTTTAGCAAAGCTGAGTCACAATCTGAAAAGGTTCACCCAGTTATGTGTCTGTGGCATTTGTGTATCCGGTGGTAATACTGGAAGACAAAGTGCTTAGGGCCACAGCCAAGACTCATAAGTAGCTGTGTTCAAGAATCAACATGCTTAACTAGGAAAGTCAATAACACTATCCCAAATTCTAAGTTCCCAGAGACGCCAATCACTCTGAACTACAAAGGAAAAAGTGAGATGCCAAAACTGTTCAGAAGCAAAAAGCTACAAGTCCCGCTCATGTAATTAAATTAATATTCATTGATATTTTGGACTTTATAGTATATTCTCTTCTTTTTATCCTATTTGATTTTCAGTTGCTTGGGGACAAGCAACAATTTAAGTTTGGTGTTGTGATGAGCGGATAATTTATACGCTTTTTGGCATTGTTTTTATATAGTTTTTAGTAAGTTTAAGCTACTTTTAGGGATGTTTTCATTAGTTTTTATGTTAAATTCACATTTCTGGACTTTACTATGAGTTTGTGTGTTTTTCTGTGATTTCAGGTAAATTCTGACTGAAATTGAGGGATTTGAGCAAAACTCTGAAGAAGGCTGACAAAAGGACTGCTGATGCTGTTGGAATCTGACCTCCCTGCACTCGAAATGGATTTTCTGGAGCTACAGAACTCCAATTGGCGCGCTCTCAACGGCGTTGGAAATTAGACATCCAGGGCTTTCCAGCAATATATAATAGTCCATACTTTATTCGAAGAATGACGACGTAACTTGGCGTTAAACGCCAAGTTCATGCTGCTGTCTGGAGTTAAACGCCAGAAAAACGTCATGATCCGGAGTTGAACGCCCAAAACACGTCATAACTCGGAGTTCAACTCCAAGAGAAGCCTCAGCTCGTGGATTGATCAAGCTCAGCCCAAGCACACACCAAGTGGGCCCCGGAAGTGGATTTATGCATCAATTACTTACTCATGTAAACCCTAGTAGCTAGTCTAGTATATATAGGACATTTATCTATTGTATTAGACATCTTTTGACCACTTTAAGTCTTTGATCATTCGGTCACTTGATCATGGAAAGGGCTGGCCATTCGGCCATGCCTGAACCTTTTACTTATGTATTTTCAACGGTGGAGTTTCTGCACACCATAGATTAAGGGTGTGGAGCTCTGCTGTACCTCAAGTATTAATGCAATTCCATTGTTTTCTATTCAATTCTCTCTTATTCTTATTCCAAGATATTCATTCGTACCCAAGAACATGATGAATGTGATGATAAGTAACCCTCATTATCATTCTCACTTATGAACGCACGTGATTGACAACCACTTCTGTTCTACATGCAACAAGAGCTTGAATGTGTATCTCTTAGATTCCCCAACAGAATCTTCGTGGTATAAGTTAGATAGATGGCGGCATTCATGAGGATCCGGAAAGTCTAAACCTTGTCTGTGGTATTCCGAGTAGGACTCTATGATTGAATGACTGTGACGAGCTTCAAACTCCTGAAGGCTGGGCGTGATGACAAGCGCAAAAGAATCAAGGGATTCTATTCCAACCTGATTGAGAACCGACAGATGATTAGCCGTGCTGTGACAGAGCATAGGAACGTTTTCACTGAGAGGATGGGATGTAGCCACTGACAACGGTGATGCCCTACATACAGCTTGCCATGGAAAGGAGTAAGAAGGATTGAGTTGAAGCAGTGGGAGAGCAGGCGTTCTTGAGCCATACAGTATCTCCATTCGCTTATCTGAAATTCCCACCAATGAATCTGCATGAGTATTCTATCCCTTTTATTATTTATTTTCTTATTTCTATTTCCAAAAACCCATAAACCAATTTAATCTGCCTAACTGAGATTTACAAGGTGACCATAGCTTGCTTCATACCAACAATCTCTGTGGGATCGACCCTTACTCACGTAAGGTTTATTACTTGGACGACCCAGTACACTTGCTGGTTAGTTGAACGGAGTTGTGAATTCAACCAGTGCCATAATAATGATTTCATACAAAGACAAACAACTTGAAGAGAATTGATCACAATTTCGTCCACCAGGAGCTCCTCTCAAGGTAGCTTGTGCTTGAATTCATCTTGGAACTCTCACCAATGCTTGGTTCTTCATTGTGCCCCAAGATTTCGTATGGATTGAGCCGAGTGTTGATGGAGTTCTTCACAAGCTTGGGGCTCCCAAAGTTGATCCTCTTTTTCTAATTCGAGATCCCACATTTTGTTTTCACACCCGTCTTGAGGTTGATCATCATTATTAGTCTATCCGGGTGGTGAACAAGGTGAATTCTCTATGAAGTGCCTAACAATTCTCCTAGACCCATCTATTTGAGCACTATTCCCACCTTTGTATTCAACTCTTGAAGTATCAACCAAAATGGGCCTTGATTTGCAACGCCAACCACGAAACATCTTTCGCTTACGCTTCATCCCACAAAGCATCCTAAGTTGACCATCCGTTTCAAGCAAGCCATACTCAAGTGGGACAATGAAGCTAATAGAAATGAATTTTACCCACTCAAGTGAAAGGGTAGATGACAACCTAGACAAAGATGCTTCCAAAGATCTTGACAAAGCATAACCAACCCCCGTTCTTCTATTTCTAGGGACTTCCACCTCTTCATAAGATCTCTTAATCCCAATTCTTGGTTCATCAATTTTATCTAAACATTTTCCCTTACTCAAATCATAATAGGGAGGGTGAGAAAAATTTACCTCCTCTACGCCTTCAAATCCAACGGGAGAAGGTTCTTCATGCTCAAAGGATTCTTCACCACTAAGACTTGATGCTTGATCTTCATACTAAGGGAACTCAATTCTTGCTCTATCCCATCCAAGTCTTCATATGGAATATGCCTTGGAAGGTGTGCACTTTCCTCCCTAGCATCAATTTCAATCATCTTGGAGGGGTTTTCTTCAACTCTATATTCCCATGGAGGCTCCGCATCTCCTAAGTCTTCTACCACTTATTCTTTGTCTTCAACAGTTAAAGCTTCCTCCAATTGTTCCAATACAAAGCAACTTCCCTCATTTTCCACCAGAGTTTCTAATCTCTCCTTCATGCTATGTTCATTCGATTCTCCACATGTAGCCATGGGAGTTCCTTGAGTGTTCAAGCATTGGGAGGCTAATTGATTTGTTACCGCATCCAAGGTGGCCATGAAATTTTGCACATCCCTTTTCATTTCTTCTTGCCCTTGAACAAGAACACTAAGGGTTTCATCCATTAGATATTGGGGTGGATGGAAGGGTTCCTCATTTTGGGGAAATGGTTCATAGTAGGAAGGTGGTTCTTCTTGGTAGAGTTGTGGTGGTTCAATATTTTCTATTCTTTCCACTTGTTGCACAACACACTCCATGGTTGCTTGAAATTGATCCAATACTTCCTTGAGATGATCCCTTGACTCTTGTTCCTCTTGGATATCATGAGTAGGATCATAGGGCTCTTGGATTGAAGGACATAAGTATTCTTCCATGGGAGGTTGTGGTAGAAAGTAGTATTCATCTTGTGGTTGGAAATTTTCATATATTGGAGGTGGTTCATCTTGGTAATAATATAGAGGGGATAGCTCTTGAAAATGTTGATGTTGGAATGGTGGTGGCTCTATATGTGGTTCATATGGCTCGTATGGTTGTTGGTAGGATGGATATGGATTAGGGTCATATGAAGGTGGTTGGTAAGAAGGGGCTTGTGGGTATGGTTGAGAGTTATGTTGAGGGTATAGATCATAGGCATATGGTGGTGGTTCTTGAAAGTCACAAGGTGATTCACCATAGCCATTAGATTGATATGCATCATAGAATGGTTCTTCTTCATAGTGCATTGGTGGAGGTTGTTGCCATGAGGATTGATCATAAGCATATGGCTCTTTCCACCCTTGATTATCCCATTCTTGATACACATTCTCATTGAAGCTCTCATTACCTACAATATAGTTGTAACTACACTCGTAGCCAAAGTGAGAATTCATAATGAAAAGAGAAAATAAAATTCAAAAGCTAATAGAAATCAAGAGAAACAAAATTCTACAACTAGTAAATAAAGCAAAAGGCAATATATTCACAATATTCACATATATACAATAACCAATAACACAACACCATTGCAACTCCCCGGCAACGGCGCCATTTTGATGATTGGATTTTTGATGGTTTAGAATTTCACAAATGAATTCTCGTTGCAAGTATAGTTCCTAAACCAAACAATAATCTTTTCATACAAAAAGTTGTTTGTCATTTAAACAAACCCCTAAATTTATAAACCGAAGTATTGAAACCTCGGGTCGTTCTCCCTAGGAATTACAATAAAGTGTCTTGTTATTGGTTATGAGATATTTTGGGGGTTTTGAGATTTTAGACAAGAAATATAAATGGAAAAGAAAATAAAATAACAAATAACAAAACTCTTGGCAATATATGAGAACTAGAAATCATGTCCTAGTTATCCTCCTCAATCATGACCACAAATTGTTCATTGCTCCCACTTAGTTAACCTCTAACCATGGAGGAAAGTCAAGTGGATGAATCAATTTGATTCCTAAAGTCTTAATCAACTCCTAAAGGAGAGACTAGCATTAGAGGCATTCAAATCAATTAGCAACTTTTAATTATCAATGAACAAAGGAATTAGATAACTCAAGAGTCATTAATTACTCTACCTAGGCCAAGAGGAACAAAATCTATACTAAAATCCAACCAAGAATTTCATTAAACACTTGGAAGGTACAAAAGAAAAGCAAAGAAAATTGAGAACAAGAATAGAATTTAACAACAATTATTGCAAGGAATTAACAACAACAATCAAAAGAAACACATTTATTATGAATTACCTTGATTGAATCGAAAGAGAGTAGAAGAAACAAAAGTAGATCTACAACAAAACACAAGAATAACATAAAAGAGATTACAACAAAAGAATGGAAGAAGAATGAATGTAACTACAAGGAATTGAGAAGAAGAAGTAGAAGAAAATGAATCAAAAACCTAGATCTAAGAACTAACCTAATCCTAATCCTAATCCTAGAGAGAAGTGAGAGCTTCTCTCTCTAAAACTAACTTTCTCTCCAAAACTAAGCTAAACTAAACTAATGGTAACTAGATGTCTCATCCCTCTTTAATCCTTGGCTTAAATAGCATCAGAAATGAGTTGGATTAGGCCCACAAGGCTTCTAAAATCGCTGGCCACGAGTTGCATTAAGTGGATCATGTGCCACCATCAGTGCGTCCGCGTACCGTGCGTGTGCGCGCCCCTATGTGGGATGCAACTATGACGAATCTTATATCATTTCAAAGCCCCAGATGTTAGCTTTCCAACTCAACTGAAACCGCATCATTTGGATTTCTGTAGCTCAAGTTATGGTCGATTAAGTACGAAGAGGTCGGCTTGACAGCTTTTGCGATTCCTACATTTCTTCATGAGTTCTCCATTTTTACATGCTTTTCCTTCATTCCCTTGATCCAATCTTTGCCTCCTAAATCTGAAATCACTTAACAAACATATCAAGGCATCTAATGGAATCAAGGTGAATTAAATTTAGCTATTTTAAGACCTAAAAAGCATGTTTTCACTCTTAAACACAATTAAGGGAGAAGTTATAAAACCATGCTATTTCAATGGATAAATGTGGGTAAAAGGTTATAAAATCCCCTAAATCAAGCACAAGATAAACCCTACAAATGGGGTTTATCACCATCCAAAATTAATAACTAATTATCCGATAAACTTCAACCAAATATATTCATCGACAAATTACTAAACATTAAACATACACCTGCATTCCAACTTATCCTATGGTCGTCTAGCCTAAGTTTTCACAGAACATTATATATTAAATACAAGAAACCTAAACCATACCTTAGCCGATTCCCAAGTATTATTCCAAGACAATTTTTCTAAAAGAACTCAGCCCTCAAAACCTCAACTAATCCGCTTCTTCCAAGTTCTAGTATTCACAATTTCAAGCTCCAATTATTTATTTTCAACCTAATACACATTTATAACACATATATATCCAATTTAATACTCAAAGCTCAAATTCAAAGAAAATAAAATTATCATATCCTCACCTTACCCAAGCTTCACATAAGCAAGAGTGAACGTTTCCCTCAAGCTAATTGGATCCTAAAACATCAGAAATCAAAGAAATTCAACATTCCCACTTAAAATTTGAAAATTGGGGGAAAAGAGGGCTGAGAGTGATTAAATAAGTTACCAGTGAAATTGTTCCAGTAAAAATTTAGAGCTCGACGCGGTGGACGCGTGGCCGCAAACGGTGCGGCAATCGGAGCTCGGGCGGGGAAATTACGGGGATCGGAACCATCGTAAGGGTTTTCGGCGAAGTTCTCGTCCTTCCCTTCCCTGGAAGCTGAAAGCTTCGTTTCTGTTAAAGTGAAGGGAAGAAAGGCTTTGGGTTCACTTAAAAAGGCTGGTCCGGTTGGACCGATAGACCGGTTCGGCCCGTTCGATCCAATTTTGGACCGTTTTCTTCAAAATTGGTGTCAAAATTTTTGTTTCGATGAGCTCTATCCTAATTTGATATAATATTCACATTTCTAATCCTCCTTATTAAAAACTAGTTTATTTACTAATTTAACCGGGCTTTACATCCTACCCACCTAATAAAGAATTTTGCCCTCAAAATTCAAATCTAGTTACCTGAAAAGAGATGTGGACAATCCTTTTGCATATTTGATTCAAGCTCCCATGTATGTTCCTCGATACCAGCTTGACTCCAAGCTACTTTTACCAATGATACTTCCTTTCTGCGTAATCGTTTAATATTAGTATCATCGATTCTCACTGGAATTACTGGAAGTGTTAGATCTTCTCTCACTTGGATTGGTTCTGGTTCCAGAACATGACTTGCATCAGGAGTGTACTTCCTAAGCTGTGACACATGGAACACATTGTGCAAATTCGAAAGATACGGTGGTAAGGCAATTCTATAAGCCACTGGCCCAATTCTCTTCAGGATCTCAAACGGTCCAATATCACGGAAATTCAGTTTCTTAGTCTTAATAGCTCTTCCTACCCCAGTGGTTAGTGTAACCTTCAGAAAGACATGTTCTCCTTCTTCGAATTCCAAAGGCTTTCGCCTCTGGTCAGCATAGCTCTTTTGGCGGCTTTTTGACTGTAAGCATTCGACTACGAATCTTCTTTATCTGCTCAGTCGTTTCAGCTATCATCTCAGGCCCTAATAGACTCCTTTCTCCAGTTTCATACCAACACAACGAAGATTGACATTTTCTGCCATACAGAGCCTCATATGGAGCCATTCTGATGCTCGCATGATAGCTATTATTATAAGCAAATTCTAATAATGGCATATAGCGATCCCAGCTCGCTGGCTGGTCCAAAACACAAGCCCTTAGCATATCCTCCAAGGTTTGAATAGTTCTCTCTGATTGACCATCTGTCTGAGGGTGATATACAGTACTCAAACTTAGCTGCGTTCCAAATGCACGCTGAAAAGCTCCCCAGAACCTTGATGTAAAGCGAGGATCCTGACAAACCCCATTTTGACGGTTTATCTTGTATTGATTTTTGGGGATTTTATAACCTTTTACCCACATTTATTCAATGAAATAGCATGGTTTTATAACTTCTCCTTTAATTGTGCTTAAGAGTGAAAACATGCTTTTTAGGTCTTAAAATGAATAAATTTAATTCACCTTGATTCCATTAGATGCCTTGATATGTTTGTTAAGTGATTTAAGGTTTAGGAGGCAAAGATTGGATCAAGGGAATGAAGAAAGAAGCATGAAAAGTTGGAGAACTTATGAAGAAATGAAAGAACCGGAAAGCTGTCAAGCCGACCTCTTTGCACTTAAATGACCATAACTTGAGCTACAGAGGTCTAAATGATGCGGTTCTAGTTGGGTTAGAAAGCTAACATCCGAGGCTTCGAAACGATATAAGATTTGCCATAGTTGCTACAAGTATGGTGGCACGCACGCGCATAGTACGCGCACGCGCCGTTGCTGCCACCTAGTCCACTTGAAGCAAAACGTGGCCAGCGATTTTAGAAGCCTTGTGGGCCCAATCCAACTCATTTCTGATGCTATTTAACCCAAGGAGTGAAGAGGGAAACACATGTTAGTTACCATTAGTCATAGTTTAGTTTTAGAAGTAGTTAGAACTAGTTTCTAGAGAGAGAAGCTCTCACTTCTCTCTAGAATTAGGATTAGGATTAGGTTTAGTTCTTAGATCTAGATTTAGATTCATCTTCTTCTACTTCTATCTTCTCAACTCCTTGTAGTTACATTCATTCTTCTCCTATTCTTTTGGTGTAATCTCTTTTATGTTGTTCTTATATTTTGTTGTAGATCTAGTATTGTTCCTTCTACTTTCTTTCAATTCAATTCAAGGTAATTCATAATAATTGTGTTTCTTTTGATTGTTGTTGTTAATTTCTTTCAATAATTGTTGTTAGATTCTCTTCTTGTTGTCAATTTGCTTTGCTTTTCTTTTGTGCCTTCCAAGTGTTTGATGAAATGCTTGGTAGGATTTTAGTGTAGCTTTTGTTCCTCTTGGCTTTGGTTGAGTAATTAGTGACTCTTGAGTTATCTAATCCTTTTGTTGATTGATAATTAGAAGTTGCTAATTGATTTGAATACCTCTAAAGCTAGTCTTTCCTTTAGGAGTTGTTTAGGACTTGAGGAATCAAATTGATTTATCCACTTGACTTTCCTCCATGGTTAGAGGTTAACTAAGTGGGAGTAATGGATAATTTGTTATCACAATTGAGGAGGATAACTAGGATAGGACTTCTAGTTCTCATATCTTGCCAAGAGCTTTATTAGTTGTTAGGTTATTTCCCTTGCCATTTATAATTCTTGTCTATAATCTCAAAACCCCCAAAATAACTTACAACCAATAACAAGACACTTTATTGTAAATCCTAGGGAGAACGACCCGAGGTTTAAATACTTCGGTTATTAATTTTAGGGGTTTGTACTTGTGACAAACAAATTTTTGTATGAAAGGATTATTGTTTGGTTTAGAAACTATACTTTACAACGAGAATTCATTTGTGAAATTCTAAACCATCAAAAATCCATTTATCAGATCCCGATCAGATATAATGGTAGAAGGCATGCCATGCAACCTGACAATCTCTTTAATATACATTCGAGTTAATTCCTCCATTGTGCAACTTATTCGGATAGGAAGAAAGTGAGCTGATTTTGTTAGTCGATCCACAACCACCCAAATAGCGTCACAACCTGATTGGGTTATAGGCAAACCTATCACAAAATCCATTGCAATACTCTCCCATTTCCATTGTGGAATCTCCAAAGGCTGAAGGGTCCCTGATGGTCTCTGATGCTCAATCTTAACCTTCTGACACATTAAACATTTAGATACATGAAATGCCACATCATTTTTCATACCTGGCCACCAGAACATCGCTTTCAGATCTTGATACATTTTAGTACTCCCCGGGTGAATTGAGAATCCACTCTTATGAGCTTCCTTCAAAATACTCTGTTGCAGGTCTCCAATATTTGGCACAATAATCCGGTTCTTGAACCTCCACAAACCATCCTGTCCTTCTGATACTCTCCACTGTTTTTCCTGTTCAACTACTGGTAATACCTTACGTAACGCTTCACTGTCTCGATGAGCCTTCAGAAGTTCTGATTAAAATCACTTAAAATCTGTAACTGACTCAAACACAAAATTCTAGATTCTTCTCTAATTCCCAAATTCAAACCTTGAAATGCCTTCAGTAACTCTTCCTCCTGTAGCATCATCCAAGCTGCATATAAAGACTTCCGACTCAAAGCGTCCACCACAACGTTCGCTTTTCCTGGATGATAATTCAATTCAAAATCATAATCTTTCAGAAGCTCCATCCACCTCCTCTAACGCATATTCAACTCTTTCTGCTCAAAAAGATACTTCAAACTCTTATGATCTGAGAAAACATGAAACCTAACGCCATAGAGATAGTGCCTCCAAATCTTTAAAGCAAACACAATAGCAGCAAGTTCCAAATCATGTGTCGGATAGTTCATTTCATGCGGCCTTAATTGCCGTGAGGCGTATGCTACAACATTCTGGTGCTGCATCAAAACGCACCCTAAACCTTTTAGCGATGTATCACAGTACACTTCAAACGGTTCACTTGGTTCAGGTAATACCAATACAGGTGCAGTAGTCAACCTATGCTTTAATGCTTGAAAACTCTCTTCACACTCCGGAGTCCAGATAAAAGGCGTATCCTTCCTGGTCAATTTAGTTAAAGGTAAGGCGAGCTGTGAAAATCCCTTAATGAATCTACGATAATACGCGGCCAGACCTAGGAAACTTCTGATCTTTGTTACTGAAGTTGGTCGCTCCCAATTCATCACTGCTTTCACCTTAGCAGGATCCACAACTATTCCCTGCTTACTCACCACGTGGCCAAGAAACTTCACTTCACTCTTCCAGAACTCGCATTTAGATAACTTAGCATATAACTTCCTGTCTCTCAGAATTTGCAGCATAGTTCGCAAGTGATCAACATGTTCCTCTTCAGACTTCGAACAAACAAGAATGTCATCAATGAAGACAATAACAAACTTGTCCAGGTACAGTTGGAAAATCCTGTTCATATAATCCATAAATACTGCCGGGGAATTAGTTAACCCGAAAGACATCACTGTATATTTATAATAACCATAACGGGTTCTGAAAGCAGTTTTTGGAATATCCTCGTCTCTAACCCTTATCTGATGATACCCGGATCATATCAATCTTAGAAAACACACCGGTACCCTGTAACTGATCCATTAGGTCATCAATTCTAGGCAATGGATATTTGTTCTTCACAGTGATCTTATTCAATTGCCGATAATCGACACAAAATTGCATACTACCATCCTTCTTCTTTACCAGTAACACTGGCACTCCCCATGGAGAAACACTTGGTCAGATAAGATACTTACCCAACAGATCTTCCAACTAAGCCTTCAGTTCAGCCATTTCTAAAGGTGACATCCTATAAGGAGTAATTGAATTGGACCGGATCCAGGTACCAACTCAATTGCAAATTCAACCTCTCGGTTAGGTGGGAATTCATTAATATCATCCAGAAACACATCTGGAAATTCACATACAACCGGAATCTGCTCTAAACTATGATCATCACCTGATACTCCCGCAGTTAATAACATAATACCCTGACATTCAGTTCCAGAACAGTTTACTATCATAGAATTCAAATAGTAACTATTCACCACAACCGGTGCTTCTGACCCTTCCGGCATAAACTGTACTTACTTCTCAGAACAATCAAGCAAAAACATGATTCTTGGATAACCAATCTAATCCCAAAATGAGATCAAGACCAGTCATAGGCAAACAAATCAAATCATGCACAAATTCACGCTGTTGTACTCGAAAAAGAACTTGTGGACATCCTATCCTAGTCACCATAGCTTCATGAGTAGCATTATATACTTTCAAATCATAACCTAAAACCACCATTCTCAATCCTAACTAATGGGCATTTTCAAATGCAATAAATGAATGACTTGCTCCTGATTAAAATAAAGCATTTAAGATTTTATCAGCCATTTCACAGTTACCTCTAATCAGTGTCTCAGATCTCTCAGCACCTATGGTAGAAGTAGTGTATACTCTCCCTGGCTGCTGCCCCCTTCCAGTCTCATACTTCTTCTTCTCTGGGAAATTAGTGGCCATATGTCTGGGCTGTCCACAGGAATAGCATACTCCAAGTCCGACTCTGCACGGAACTCCAGGATGATACCTTCTGCACCTCTGACAATTCAGATCCTGCTGTGGCTGCTTCCCAAACCTTCTTCCCTGATTAACATTGGTATTCAGCCTTCTGTAATTACTTTGACCCTGAGTCTGCTGTGGAACAAAGCCTCCACGCTTGAAATTCCTACCTCTCGGAGCAAAGTTCCTTCCTGAAGGTCTCTGAAAAGGCACCCTCAAACTCCCTTTCTCTGCTGTCGCCTTTCTCACACAATCCTTAGCCACCGTACTTGGTGGACGAAATTGTGATCCTTAATTAAAGGCTCCTTGGCATGTGCCAAAGAGAACTAATTTCACTAACTGATTACTTTCTTTTCACAATTCCGTTCAACTAACCAGCAAGTGTACTGGGTCGTCCAAGTAATACCTTACGTGAGTAAGGGTCGAATCCACAGAGATTATTGGTTTGAAGCAATCAATATTTATTTTATTAACCTTAGTCAGGATGTCAACAAGGATTATTTGGATTAAAAGTGAAATTACTAGATTTGATTATAAAAATAAAAGAGGGAACAATGTTACTTTGATTTGCAGTACTGGGGAATATGTTGGAGTTTTGGAGATGCTTTGTCCTCTGACTTCAACTCTTCCTTGAAATCCTCTTCTCACACGCAGGTTCCTTCCATGGCAAGCTCTATGTAGGGTGTCACCGTTGTCAGTGGCTACTTCCCATCCTCTCAGTGAAAACGTTCCTATGCTCTGTCACAGCACGGCTAATCATCTGTCGGTTCTCAATCAGGTTGGAATAGAATCCATTGATTCTTTTGAGTCTGTCACTAACGCCCAGCCCTCAGGAGTTTGAAGCACGTCACAGTCATTCAATCCCAGAATCCTACTCGGAATACCACAGACGAGGTTTAGACTTTCCGGATTCTCATGAATGCCGCCATCAATCCGGCCTATACCACGAAGATTCTGTTGGGGAATCTAAGAGACATTCATTCAATCTAATGTAGAACGAAGGTGGTTGTCAGGCACACGTTCATAGATTGAGGAAGGTGATGAGTGTCACGGATCATCACCTTCTTCACAATTAAGCGCGAATAAACATCTTAGATAAGAACAAGCGTGTTTGAATGGAAAACAAAGGAATTGTATTAAATCATCGAGACGCTGCAGAGCTCCTCACCCCCAACAATGGAGTTTAGAGACTCATGCCGTCACAAAGTATGTAATTCAGATCTGAAAAATGTCATGAGGTACAAGAAATGTCTGTAAAAGTTGTTTAAATAGTAAACTAGTAACCTAGGTTTACAGAAAATGAATAAGCTAAGATAATTGGTGCAGAAATCCACTTCTGGGGCCCACTTGGTGTGTGCTGGGGCTGAGACTAAAGCTTTCCACGTGTAGAGGCCTTTCTTGGCGTCAAACTTCAGGTTATGACGTGTTTTGGGCGTTTAACTCCGGATAATGACGTTTTTCTGGCGTTTAACTCCAGACAGCAGCATGAACTTGGCGTTTAACGCCAAGTTACATCGTCTATCCTTGCGCAAAGTATGAACTATTATATATTGCTGGAAAGCCCTGGATGTCTACTTTCCAACGCCGTTGAGAGCGCGCCAATTGGACTCCTGTAGCTCCAGAAAATCCATTTCGAGTGCAGGGAGGTCAGGATCCAACAACATCAGCAGTCCTTTTTCAGCCTAAGTCAGATTTTTGCTCAGCTCCCTCAATTTCAGCCAGAAAATACCTAAAATCACAGAAAAACACACAAACTCATAGTAAAGTCCAGAAATATGATTTTGCCTAAAAACTAATATTATTTTACTAAAAACTAACTGAAACATGCTAAAATCTACATGAAATTACCCCCAAAAAGCGTATAAAATATCCGCTCATCACAACACCAAACTTAAACTGTTGCTTGTCCTCAAGCAACTAGATGAATAAAATAGGTTCTAACAGAAATAAAGAAATAATAATATTCTCGAGTTTTAAATGAGGCTCAGATTCTTATTAGATGAGCGGGGCTTGTAGCTTTTTGTCTCTGAATAGTTTTGGCATCTCCCTGTATCTTTAAATTTTCAGAATGATTGGCATCCTTAGGAACTCAGAATTCAGATAGTATTATTGACTCTCCTAGTGTAGTATGTTGATTCTTGAACACAGTTATTTTATGAGTCTTGGCTGTGGCCCTAAGCACCTTGTCTTCCAGTATTACCACCGGATACATAAATGCCACAGACACATAACTGGGTGAACCTTTTCAGATTATGACTCAGCTTTGCTAGAGTCCCCAGTCAGTGGTGTCCAGAGCTCTTAAGCACACTCTTTTGCTTTGGATCACGACTTTAACCACTCAGTCTCAAGCTTTTCACTTGGACCTTCATGACACAAGCACATGGTTAGGGACAGCTTGGTTTAGCCGCTTAAGCCTGGATTTTATTTCCTTGGGCCCTCCTATCCATTGATGCTCAAAGCCTTGGATCCTTTTTACGCTTGGCTAGTGCCCATGGCTTGTGAATATTGTGTTTTTTTTTTTGACTGCTTTTTCTTGTTTCAAGAATCAATTTCATGATCTTTCAGATCATCAATCAATATTTTTCGTGTTCCTCATTCTTTCAGGAGCCAATATTCATCAAATTCAAAGTACATATTATGCACTGTTCAAGCATTCATTCAGAGAATAAAAAGTATTGCCACCACATATAATTAATTATAAATTTTATTTATTAAGAACTCGAAAAATATAATTTACTTCTTTATTCTAAAAGAAAATCTACTACTTTATTCATGCCTAATGATGATGAGAAAAATAAATTATAACTTAATTGGAAATAAAATCAAAATAGACATCCTAATTACTACTAAATATCTTCTAAGGTCAATTTCTAAAAGGAATAATTATCACTAAGTTAAAACAGAAAAATTGGAACTCAGCAACCTGTTGTTTTGAGGAGTGGATGCTCCTCTAATTCTTTGGGGTGTGGTTCAAGGATTAATTTTTGGCGCTTCAGCTCCCTTAGATCACGCCCTTGCTCCTCCTGTTCCTTGAGCAGTTTGCAAATCATGCTACCTTGATTATTCTGTTCTTCCTTTATTTGATCCATAGCTTCTTGCAATCTGGAAATAGAAGCCTCAAGCTGTTCCCAATATTCGAATTGGGGCAGTTCTGGGAGGGCTTCTTGTGCTCTCCTTCTGGTGGAATCCTCTTGTTGCTGTTGCCTGACCATTGATGTTCCAGTAATGGGCTTTTCAATTAGGATATATTCAGTTATTCCCATCTTTACTCCAGCATCTTTGCAAAGCATAGAAACCAGGCTTGGATAAGCCAATTTAGCGTCCTTAGAATTCCTGTTTGCTATTTTATATAGCTCACAGGAGATCAGCTGATGGACTTCCACTTCTTTTCCCAACATGATGCAGTGAATCATGACAGCTCTTTTGATGGTAACTTCAGAATGGTTGCTGGTAGGCAATATGGAACGACTAATAAAATCCAGCCAGCCTCTGGCTACTGGTTTTAGATCTTCTCTTTTGAGTTGAACTGGGATGCCAGTTGTACTGGTAGTCCACTTAGCTCCAGGGATGCATATATCCTCCAGAACCTTGTCCAACCCTTTATTGACCCTCATCATTCTCCTATTAAAGGAGTCTGGGTCATCTTTCAGTTGAGGAATCTTGAATATCTCCCTGATCTTGTCAAAATTGGTATGAATGATCTTCCCTCTGACTAAGGTCTTATGGTCAAAGAGAGCAGCTCCAATGATTCTTTGTCTTTCTGTCTGCCATAGATTAGCATAAAATTCCTAAACCATGTTCTTCCCCACTTTAGTTTCAGGATTGGCCAGAATTTCCCAATTCCTGTTTCGAATTTGCTCTTGGATCTCCGGATATTCATCTTCTTTCAGATCAAATCTGACTTCCGGGATCACTGATCTGTGACTCATTATCTTGTAGTAATGGTCTGAATGTTCTTTAGTTAAGAACTTCCCTTGATTCCAAAGTGGCTTTGGAGCGCTTTCTTTCTTCCCTCTTGGGGCGGTTTGCTTTCCTTTAGGAGCCATGATCTTAAGTGAGTATGTTTTTGTGATCACGGATAAGCACACCAAACTTAGAGTTTTGCTTGTCCTCAAGCAAAGGAGAAGAAAGAAGAGGGATAGAAGGAGAGCAATTGTGGAATGGTGATGGTGGGGGGACGCCGAACACAATATATAGGGAGGGGGTGGGAAATTTTCGAAAAAAAATAAGAAAGAGATAAAATAGAAGATATGATTTTAAAAAATATGATCAGAAAAAGATATAATTTTGAAAAGAAAAAGATATGAATTATAATTTAAAAGATAGATTTGAAATTTAATTTTGAAAAAGATTTTAAAAGATAATTGATGTGTTGAAAACAAATTTGAAAAGATGATGGATTGAATTGGAAAGCCATTTGTTCTTTTGGGTTAAGATAAATCTAAAACATTTGCAATCATTGGATTTTAGAAATTAGGATAAACTTTTTGGAATTGAAAGTGATAATTTGAAATATGTTTATGCAAGAAAGTATGAATTGAAACATAAAAAGTTAGAAAAAATGTGAAGAAAAACGAATTTTACCTCCTTCCCACCATCCTGGCGTTAAACGCCCAACTGTTGCATGGTTTGGGCGTTTAACGCCCAAATGTTGCTTCTCCTGGGCGTTCAACGCCCATGTGATGCTTCTTTCTGGCGTTGAACGCCAGGAAGTCCTTCTTCACTGGGCGTTTTTCTAAACGCCCAGAATGCTAGCAGATTGGCGTTAAACGCCCAGAAGGTGCATCTTTCTGGCGTTTAACGCCCAGAAGGCTACCCTTACTGGCGTTAAACGCCCAGTGGGTGCTTCTTTTGGGCGTTTAACGCCCAAAGTGTTTCTTACTGGCTTTTTCATGCCAGTGAGCTTCCAAATTTTTCTGTAACTCTTGGGACTTCAATAAATTTGCTATTTCACCTTTGAAGATACTTAGACCTAAACCTGTAAAGAAAGAAAATTTATTTAATTAGTAATTAAACTTTGTACATGGCTGGGTTGCCTCCCAGCAAGCGCTTCTTTAATGTCATTAGCTGGACTATCACTGATCTTCAATTAAGTCTCAGTTTTGAGCATTCTTGCTCGAGATTACCTTCAAGATAGTGTTTAACTCTTTGTCCATTAACAATGAACTTTTTGTTAGAGTCACTATCCTGAAGTTCTATGTATCCATATGGTGATACGCTTGTGATTACATATGGACCTCTCCACCGGGATTTTAATTTCCCAGGGAATAATTTGAGCCTTGAATTAAATAGCAGAACTTTCTGTCCTGGCTCAAAGACTCTGGATGACAATTTCTTATCATGCCATCTTTTTGCTTTCTCTTTGTAAATTTTTGCATTTTCGAAAGCATTGAGTCTAAATTCCTCTAGCTCATTTAACTGGAGTAATCGTTTTTCTCCAGCTAACTTGGCATCAAGGTTCAGGAATCTGGTTGCCCAATAGGCCTTGTGTTCCAGTTCCACTGGCAAGTGACATGCCTTTCCATACACCAGCTGGTATGGAGAGGTCCCTATAGGGGTCTTAAATGCTGTTCTGTATGCCCATAGAGCATCATCCAAGCTTCTTGCCCAATCCTTTCTACGGTTAATTACAGTCCGTTCCAGGATTCTTTTAAGTTCTCTATTTGAGACTTCAGCCTGCCCATTAGTTTGTGGGTGATATGGAGTAGCCACCCTGTGGTTGACTCCATAACGTACCAGAGCAGAGTAGAGCTGTTTATTACAGAAATGAGTGCCCCCATCACTGATTAACACTCTAGGGATACCAAATCTGCTGAAGATATGTTTCTAGAGGAATTTTAACACTGTTTTAGTGTCATTAGTGGGTGTTGCAATAGCCTCCACCCATTTGGATACATAATCCACTGCCACCAGAATATAGGTGTTTGAGTATGATGGTGGGAAAGGTCCCATGAAGTCAATGCCCCATACATCAAACAACTCAATCTCCAAGATTCCTTGTTGAGGCATGGCATAACTGTGAGGCAGGTTGCCTGATCTTTGGCAACTATCACAGTTAAGCACAAATGCTCGGGAGTCTTTATAGAGAGTAGGCCAGTAGAAGCCACTTTGGAGGACTCTTGTGGCTGTTCGTTCACTTCCAAAATGTCCTCCATACTGTGATCCATGGCAATGCCAAAGGATCTTCTGTGCTTCTTCTTTAGGCACACATCTACGGATTACTCCATCTGCGCATCTCTTAAAGAGATATGGTTCATCCCAAAGATAGTACTTTGCATCTGTGATTAATTTCTTTGATTGCATCTTACTGTATTCTTTGGGTATGAATCTTACTGCCTTGTAGTTTGCAATGTCTGCAAACCATGGCACTTCCTGGATGGCTAGTAGTTGCTCATCCGGAAAGGTTTCAGAAATTTCAATGAGAGGGAGGGACGCCCCTTCCACTGGTTCTATTCGGGACAGGTGATCTGCTACTTGATTCTCTGTCCCTTTTCTGTCTCTTATTTCTATATCAAACTCTTGCAGAAGCAACACCCATCTGATGAGTCTGGGTTTTGAATCCTGCTTTGTGAGTAGATATTTAAGAGCAGCATGATCAATGTACACAATCACTTTTGATCCTACTAAGTAGGATCTGAATTTGTCAATGGCGTAAACCACTGCAAGTAGCTCTTTTTCTGTGGTTGTGTAATTCTTCTGTGCATCATTTAGCACACGGCTGGCATAGTAAATGACATGCAGAAGCTTGTCATGCCTTTGTCCCAATACTGCACCAATGGCATGGTCACTGGCATCACACATCAGTTCAAATGGTAATGTCCAGTCTGGTGCAGAGATGATTGGTGCTGTAACCAATTTAGCTTTCAGAGTCTCAAATGCCTGCAGACACTCTTCATCAAAGATAAATGGCGTGTCTGCAGCTAGCAGGTTGCTCAGAGGTTTGGCGATTTTTGAAAAATCCTTTATAAACCTCCTATAGAACCCTGCATGTCCCAGAAAGCTTCTGATTGCCTTAACATTAGCAGGTGGTGGTAATTTTTCAATTACTTCTACCTTAGCTTGGTCCACCTCTATCCCCTTGTTCAAAATTTTGTGCCCAAGAACAATTCCTTCAGTCACCATAAAGTGACATTTTTCCCAGTTTAAAACCAGGTTAGTCTCTTGGCATCTTTTCAGAACAAGTGCTAAATGGTTAAGGCAGGAGCTGAATGAGTCTCCAAATACTGAAAAGTCATCCATGAAGACTTCCAGAAATTTTTCCACCATATCAGAGAAAATTGAGAGCATGCACCTCTGAAAGGTTGCAGGTGCATTGCACAGGCCAAATGGCATCCTTCTGTATGCAAATACTCCAGATGGGCATGTGAACGCCGTTTTCTCCTGATCCTGGGGATCTACTGCAATTTGATTATAACCTGAATATCCATCCAGGAAGCAGTAGTATTCATGACCTGCTAGTCTTTCTAGCATCTGGTCTATGAATGGTAAAGGAAAATGATCCTTTCTGGTGGCTGTATTGAGTCTTCTGTAATCAATACACATACGCCACCCTGTAACTGTCCTTGTAGGAACCAGTTCATTTTTTTCATTATGAACCACTGTCATGCCACCCTTCTTAGGGACAACTTGGACAGGGCTCACCCAGGGGCTGTCAGAAATAGGATAAATAATCCCAGCCTCTAGTAATTTAGTGACCTCTTTTTGCACCACTTCTTTCATAGCTGGATTTAGCCGCCTTTGTGGTTGAACCACTGGCTTGGCGTTATCTTCCAACAAGATTTTGTGCATGCACCTGGCTGGGCTAATGCCCTTAAGATCACTAATGGACCACCCAAGAGCTGTCTTGTGCGTCCTTAGCACTTGAATTAGTGCTTCCTCTTCCTGTGGCTCTAAGGTAGAGCTTATAATTACAGGAAAGGTTTCACCTTCTCCCAGAAATGCATATTTCAGGGATGGTGGTAATGGTTTGAGCTCGGGTTTTGGAGGTTTCTCCTCTTCTTGAGGGATTTTCAGAGGTTCTATTATCTTCTCTGATTCCTCCAAATCAGGCTGAATATCTTTAAAGATGTCCTCCAGCTCAGATTCGAGACTCTCAGCCATATTGACCTCTCTTACCAGAGAGTCAATAATATCAACACTCATGCAGTCATTTGGGGTGTCTGGATGTTGCATGGCTTTAACAACATTCAACTTGAACTCCTCTTCATTGACTCTCAAGGTCACTTCCCCTTTTTGGACATCAATGAGGGTTCGGCCAGTTGCTAGGAAAGGTCTTCCTAGAATGAGAGTTGCTCTCTTGTGCTCCTCCATTTCCAGCACCACAAAGTCAGTAGGAAAGGCAAATGGCCCAACCTTGACAATCATGTCTTCAATCACGCCTGATGGGTATTTAATGGAGCCATCAGCAAGTTGAAGACATATCCTGGTTGGTTTGATTTCTTCAGTCAAACCAAGCTTTCTGATAGTAGATGCAGGTATTAGGTTGATACTTGCCCCAAGATCGCATAAAGCTTGCTTGGTACAAACACCTTCTAATGTGCATGGTATCATAAAGCTCCCAGGATCTTTAAGCTTCTCAGGTAAGCTTTTCAGAATGACTGCACTGCATTCTTCAGTGAGGTAAACTTTTTCAGTTTCCCTCCAATCCTTCTTATGACTTAAGATCTCCTTCATGAACTTAGCATAAGAAGGTATTTGCTCAAGTGCTTCTGCAAACGGAATCTTTATTTCAAGAGTCTTGAGATAGTCTGCAAAGCGGGCAAATTGCTTATCCTGTTCCGCCTGGCGGAGTTTTTGAGGATAAGGCATTTTGGCTTTGTATTCCTCAACCTTAGTTGCTGCAGGTTTATTACCTACAGAAGTGGGTTGGGAAGCCTTTTTAGAAGGATTGTTGTCAGCACTTGTATGTGACTGATCACTTACTGGCATTTGAATGCCAGGTGTGGAAGCTGGGGTGGCGTTAAACGCCACCTCCTTGTTTGTTACTGGCGTTTGAACGCTAGAACCATGTTCCTTTTGGGCGTTCAACGCCAGATCCATGCTTGTTTCTGGCGTTGAACGCCAGGAATGAGCATGGTTTGGGCGTTCAGCGCCAACTTTATCCCTTTCTGGGCTCTGCCTGTCCTCAGAGGGATTTTGAGTAGCTATTTGTTCATTTCCTGTCTTTTTGCTGCTTTGAAGTGAGGTATTTAATATTTTCCCACTTCTTAATTGAACTGCTTGACATTCATCTGCTATCTATTTTGACAGTTGCTTTTCTGTCTGTTTTAATTGCACTTCCATGTTCCTGTTAGCCATTCTTGTTTCCTGTAACATTTCCTTGAATTCGGCTAGCTGCTGAGTTAGGAAGTCTAATTGTTGATTAAATTCGTTAGCCTGATCCACCAGACTGAGTTCTGCAGTTACTGTTTTAACTTCTTCTTTCATGGAAGATTCACTGCTTAGGTACAGATGCTGATTTCTGGCAACTGTATCAATAAGCTCTTGAGCTTCTTCAATTGTTTTTCTCATATGTATAGATCCACCAGCTGAGTGGTCTAGAGAAATCTGAGCTTTTTCTGTAAGCCCATAGTAGAAGATGTCTAATTGTACCCATTCTGAAAACATTTCAGAGGGGCATTTTCTTAGCATCTCCCTGTATCTCTCCCAGGCATCATAAAGGGATTCATTATCTCCTTGTTTGAAGTCTTGGATGCTTAGCCTTAGCTGTGTCATCCGTTTGGGAGGGAAATAGTGATTCAGGAATTTTTCTGACAGCTGTTTCCATGTTTTTATGCTGTTTTTAGGCTGGTTATTTAACCACCTCTTAGCTTGATCTTTTACAGCAAATGGAAACAGTAGTAATCTGTAGACATCCTGATCCACTTCCTTATCATGTACTGTATCAGCAATTTACAGAAATTGTGCCAGAAACTCTGTAGGTTCTTCATGTGGAAGACCAGAATACTGGCAGTTTTGCTGCACCATGATAATGAGCTGAGGATTCAGCTCAAAGCTACTAACTCCAATGGAGGGTATACAGATACTACTCCCATATGAAGCAGTAGTGGGGTTAGCATATGACCCCAGAGTCCTCTTGGACTGTTCATTCCTACTTGCTTCCATTATGGAATACAAGTTGAGAATTTATATGTTGAGAATTATTTATTTTATAGTAATGGAATAAATAAAAATGGAATAAATAAAAGGAAGTTAAAAATATTTTGAAACTGAAAATTGAATTTTTAATATAAAATTTTCGAAAAGAAAATGTGGTTCAAAATTAGTTAGAAAAATAATTTTTTTTTTGAATTTTGAATTTTATGATGAAAGAGAAAAGCACACAAAAAACACAAGACTTAAAATTTTTAGATCTAGTGCTCCTTATTTTCGAAAATTTTTGGAGGGAAAACACCAAGGAACACCAAACTTAAAAATTTTAAGATCAAGACACAAGAAAAACTCAAGAACACTTTGAAGATTCACAAGAACACTCACACGAAAATTTCAAAGAAAAATATAAAAGATGCAATTGACACCAAACTTAGAACAAGACACTAAAACTCACGAAAATTAGCAATTAATTAAAAGAAAATAATAAATTTTAAAAAGAGATTTTTGAAAAGAAACTATCCTATCAAAATTTAATGACTCTTTAACAATAAAAATAAGACTAAAAATAAAAATAAATTATTCCTAATCTAAGAAATAAAATAAGCCTTCAATTGTCCAAACTCAATAATCCCCGGCAACGGCGCCAAAAACTTGGTGGACGAAATTGTGATCCTTAATTAAAGGCTCCTTGGCATGTGCCAAAGAGAACTAATTTAACTAACTGATTACTTTCTTTTCACAATTCCGTTCAACTAACCAGCAAGTGTACTGGGTCGTCCAAGTAATACCTTACGTGAGTAAGGGTCGAATCCACAGAGATTATTGGTTTGAAGCAATCAATATTTATTTTATTAACCTTAGTCAGGATGTCAACAAGGATTATTTGGATTAAAAGTGAAATTACTAGATTTGATTATAAAAATAAAAGAGGGAACAATGTTACTTTGATTTGCAGTACTGGGGAATATGTTGGAGTTTTGGAGATGCTTTGTCCTCTGACTTCAACTCTTCCTTGAAATCCTCTTCTCACACGCAGGTTCCTTCCATGGCAAGCTCTATGTAGGGTGTCACCGTTGTCAGTGGCTACTTCCCATCCTCTCAGTGAAAACGTTCCTATGCTCTGTCACAGCACGGCTAATCATCTGTCGGTTCTCAATCAGGTTGGAATAGAATCCATTGATTCTTTTGAGTCTGTCACTAATGCCCAGCCCTCAGGAGTTTGAAGCACGTCACAGTCATTCAATCCCAGAATCCTACTCGGAATACCACAGACGAGGTTTAGACTTTCCGGATTCTCATGAATGCCGCCATCAATCCGGCCTATACCACGAAGATTCTGTTGGGGAATCTAAGAGACATTCATTCAATCTAATGTAGAACGAAGGTGGTTGTCAGGCACACGTTCATAGATTGAGGAAGGTGATGAGTGTCACGGATCATCACCTTCTTCACAATTAAGCGCGAATAAACATCTTAGATAAGAACAAGCGTGTTTGAATGGAAAACAAAGGAATTGTATTAAATCATCGAGACGCTGCAGAGCTCCTCACCCCCAACAATGGAGTTTAGAGACTCATGCCGTCACAAAGTATGTAATTCAGATCTGAAAAATGTCATGAGGTACAAGAAATGTCTGTAAAAGTTGTTTAAATAGTAAACTAGTAACCTAGGTTTACAGAAAATGAATAAGCTAAGATAATTGGTGCAGAAATCCACTTCTGGGGCCCACTTGGTGTGTGCTGGGGCTGAGACTAAAGCTTTCCACGTGTAGAGGCCTTTCTTGGCGTCAAACTTCAGGTTATGACGTGTTTTGGGCGTTTAACTCCGGATAATGACGTTTTTCTAGCGTTTAACTCCAGACAGCAGCATGAACCTGGCGTTTAACGCCAAGTTACGTCGTCTATCCTTGCGCAAAGTATGAACTATTATATATTTCTGGAAAGCCCTGGATGTCTACTTTCCAACGCCGTTGAGAGCGCGCCAATTGGACTTCTGTAGCTCCAGAAAATCCATTTCGAGTGCAGGGAGGTCAGGATCCAACAGCATCAGCAGTCCTTTTTCAGCCTAAGTCAGATTTTTGCTCAGCTCCCTCAATTTCAGCCAGAAAATACCTAAAATCACAGAAAAACACACAAACTCATAGTAAAGTCCAGAAATATAATTTTTGCCTAAAAACTAATATTATTTTACTAAAAACTAACTGAAACATGCTAAAATCTACATGAAATTACCCCCAAAAAGCGTATAAAATATCCGCTCATCAGTACTCTTATTCACCAATTCAGAAAATACCCTGATCTCCATTGGGGCAACAAAGCTCAGAATATCACTCTGAAGACCTCTCTCATACTTAATACACTTCCATTCGGCAAAATCTTCTAGTGCCCCTTGACAGATACGAGAAAAGCGATACAACTCCTTAAACTTACTAGTATACTCAGCAACAGTCATCTACCCCTGTTTTAACTGCATTAATTCAAGTTCCTTGGCATTTCTAGCTAAATTAGGAAAGTATTTCTTATAGAACTCTGTCCTGAAAACTTCCCAAGGAATCGCAGCACCATTAGGATGCAGGATACGTCATGTTCCCTGCCACCAATACTGAGCTTCACCTTGCAACTGATAAGTTCCAAACTCAACCCATTGCTCTTCAGGAACCTGCTATGCCTGTAATGACCTTTCCATAGCCTGAATCCAATTATCTGCATTAGTAGGATTTGAGGTTCTCCTAAAAGTCGGAGGGCGAACTTTCAGAAATGTAGCAAGTGTCATAGGACTGTCCTCATCATTATTGTTCCCATGATTACCCTGGTTTATCTGATTTCCCAATGCCTCAGCTTTTGCCTGCATAGCTGCAGCCATATTTCCCAGGGCAGCCATAAAGTCTACTGGATCAGTCCCTATAGGGGCAGGAGTAACAGTGCCTGTCCTACCTCTACCTCGCCCGCGACTGCGTCCGCGAGTCGACATCTGGTCCCTATACACACTAAACAAGTGATATTAAGTTGATCAGTCTCAATATCGCAGGTCTAATGCTTTAAGTTCCAAATGCATGCTCACAAATGTTTATGCCATATATATCAATCAGATATCCTAATAGCACATAAACACATATACAAAGAATGCACAGAAGTACAATCAGTTCGTCTCTCAGGCTCTATAGGAACGAACTGCTCTGATACCATAATGCAACACCCTACCACACTAAGCTTTACGCTTAAGTCGTAAAACGAAGGTGGTGTGGTATTACGACCTCTAAAATAAAATGAGTACATATAATAGCAGAAAAATTATAATATGCTAGGAGCCTTGAAGAATAGGGGAAATAAAAATCGCGAGATAAAAGCGCAACGCTCAAGAAACGAGTTAACTTGCGTGCTAAGAAAATCGTAACTGTCAAACATAAGATAACAGAAGTAGGAATAGAGTGCCAAAGATACAAAATAACAAGCTCTTAACTCAGCCTACGAAGTCAAGACTGGCCGGAGAATATTTACACATATATACATACATATTCCAAAAACCCAAAAGTACATATACACAATCCTGCCTCTCCAAAAACCTCTCGGAGGATCAAAAGAACAAGTTATGCAGAGAGAAAGCTAAGTACATATATACACATCATAGCATAACAAAATAACCATGTAACCACTCCGCTTCAAGGGTCCAGAAGCCTAACGAGATGCCTCTCGACCTGCATCTGAAAAATAACAACATAGTATGGAATGAGAACCAGAGGTTCTCAGTATGGTAAAGATGCCACACACATAATATATAAGGCCCTGAGAGTGCCAGAGGCAATCCTAGAACGCTAACTCTCAAATTATAGAGCTTAAAATATTAAATAGAAGCCATAAAAGGTAGTTTTCTAAGAATATGTAAACCTGACTTAACTTAACCTCAAACCTAAATCTCATACTGCCATTCCTCCATACCTCCATCTTCTTCAGTATTTCACAGACAAATAAACAAATAAAGGCAAGCATAGGAAGGTTACAAATACCGCAGGTAACAAATATACATTTAGCATGGCAAATACATTTAGGCACACCCAATTAAAGCACAAGCAAGTAGTTCAAGTAATATGCATATGATGCATACCTGTCCTATGGATGATGAGGCTCATCTGTCGGTTATTCAGCCAACCCGACAAGTCTGAATTGCACTTAGACTGTCCCCCGATGTGCATCCCCATGAGTCTATGCATAGTTTTATCTCAAATAATCAATATTACTCAATGGGGGTAACATTCCCGGGAATTTATATAGTGCCCGGTCACACTTACGTCGTAGGGTCAACAGAGTATCGAGTTTTCTACCTGGTACACGTGGTGGCAAGCCACGACACTTTATCCAGGGAATCTCGTATCTCAGATCATTCAAATTCAGAAACCATATAAATAATTCAATTATAATTCACCAACATCCACATCATTCTCAATTGCATCTCATTCATCATCATACATTAAACATATTCAATCCTTATCCTTCATTATCACACCTCCCATACCGTCCATCAATAGTTCCAATTCAAAACATAATTCTTTCTTTTCTAAGAATCAAACTTCAAACTTAAAACATACTCATTTTCTTAATAACTCAAAATCAAACCATATAACCCCTAAATTTAAATCTCTTTTAAATAATCATCTAAACAAAATCTCTGATTTTTATAAAATTTCGGCAGCATCTCCTCTAAAACTCGGACTTTGCCACCCTTTTCGGGTCCAAACTTGCTTTCTTTTCAATTCAACATACCCTTTCTCATCATCATAACAGTCACCATAATAAATCTACCTTAGATCAACAATTATACTCATACAATATTCAAATCCAACAACCAAAATTTAACTAAGGATCGTAGTTCACTAATCCTAGGCTTCTAACACAAAATACCTCATTATCTTAACAACCTCCACAATAGTTATACCTCAAATCAATAATTCACCAAATCATTAGTTAATCAACAAGCACCCAAACTAACCATGTTCATCAACAATAACATTCAAACATAATTCTCTCCAAATTAACATAACAACATTCACCATCCAAAATTAATAACTAAATATCCAATAAACTTCAACCAAATATATTCATCGCCAAATTACTAAACATTAAACATACACCTGCATTCCAACTTATCCTATGGTTGTCTAGCCTAAGTTTTCACAGAACATTATATATTAAATGCAAGAAACCTAAATCATACCTTAACTGATTCCCAAGTATTATTCCAAGACAATTTTTCTAAAAGAACTCAGCCCTCAAAACCTCAACTAATCCGCTTCCTCCAAGTTCCAGTATTCACAATTTCAAGCTCCAATTATTTATTTTCAACCTAATACACATTTATAACACATATATATCCAATTTAATACTCAAAGCTCAAATTCAAAGAAAATAAAATATAATTATCGTATCCTCATCTTACCCAAGCTTCACATAAGCAAGAGTGAATGTTTTCCTCAAGCTAATTGGATCCTAAAACATCAGAAATAAAAGAAATTCAACATTCCCATTTAAAATTCGAAAATTGGGGAAAAAGAGGGCTGAGAGTGATTAAACAAGTTACCAATAAAATTGTTCCATTAGAAATGTAGAGCTCAACGCGGTGGACGCGTGGCTGCAAACGGTGTGGCAATCGGAGCTCGGACGGAGAAATAACGGGGATCGGAACCACCGTAAGGGTTTTCGGCGAAGTTCTCGTCCTTCCCTTCCCTAGAAGCTGAAAGCTTCGTTTCTGTTAAAGTGAAGGGAAGAAAGGCTTTGGGTTCACTTAAAAGGGCTGGTCCGGTTGGACCGATAGCCCGATTCGGGTCCGATTCAACTGATTCGGTCCGTTCGGTCCAATTTTGGACCGTTTTCTTTAAAATTGGTGTCAAAATTTTCGTTTCGATGAGCTCTATCCTAATTTGATATAATATTCACATTTCTAATCCTCCTTATTAAAAACTAATTTATTAACTAATTATTTACTAATTTAACCGGAGTTTACATCAAAATATCTAAGGTTAATCATTAGAAATTTTCATTATAGTTATTGTTCGGTTAATAAAATAAAGGGTTGCTTAATAATATGTGATCTAAAATTACTTTCTTAAGGAGGTGAAAAAGGATTTATATTAAAATTTAAGTTTTTGATATTTTTAATATACTTAAGTAGTGTCCTTATGAAATTTATTAACTAAATCTTAAACAAAAACCTAGAAAAACTTTTAAAATACAATAAATAAATACTATATTTACACAAATATGTATTTTTTTTATAAATTTACTTTTTTTTATTTGGTGTATCATATTTTGATTATATTGTGTAACAAAATGTATTTTATTTACATTACAAATGAATAAGTAACATAAAGTCCTCATCCATATTTCTGGTCTTGTTTGTAAATAAGATAAAAGTAAATAAGTATTTATTTTTTTAAGTGAAAAAAGTTTGGAACCAAACTTAGGAACTAAAATCAGTCAAAATTTTTTATTTTTTAACTTTATTTAATGAGGTGAGCAAAATTCAATTGTTATCCTTCTACACGTATTATTCTTCACATACAAGCATTTTTTCAATACAAGTTATATAAGTCATTTATATTTACGCGCTTTTACGTTTTTTTCGTTTTTCGTAATATTTTTTTCTCGTTATCGTCGTCATCAATACCACATGTTCCTCTTCCTCCTTCTTTTTCATTGGAATTTCTTCTCCTCTTTTCTTTTCTCTTTTTTCTCCATCATTAGTTATCTCGTTGTTGAAGATAATAAATAATTCAAGTTCAGATTATCAATTGAACCAAAACAAAATTGATTATTGTTTTAAATCCAATCAAGTAGCTGAGGTATGGTTCAATTTAGAAGAAAAAATATAGCATTAGAGAAAATATTTTTCTGTATTTGCAGCAAATTTGGGTGTAGCATGAAGATATTTGGGTGTAACACGAAGATATTTGGATGTCTTTTAAGAATTTGTTGGTGTATTTTTATTTTGATAAGTTTTGCATAATTCAAAACTCTTCTTTTTCCTCCTCCTCATCTTCTACTACTTCTTCTTTTTTTTTATCATCATCACAATCTTCTTCTTCTTTTTTTCTTATTCATCTTTTTTTTTTTTTTTTACCTTATCAAGTTTCTTCTTATTTTACTCTGTTAACAAGAATAAAAACAAAAAAAATCAAACAAAGAAAAAGAAGAAACACATAATTTTATAAAATTACTTGGAAGAGGATGAACTTACATTCATTTAACTAAAAGAAAGAAAGAAATAAGGAAAAGAAGAAGAAGAAAAAAAATACAGCATTAGAGAAAATATTTTTATGTATTTGTAGAAAATTTGGGTGTAACACGAAGATATTTGGGTGTATTTTTAAAATTTTTGGGTATCATTTTATTCTAATAAGTTTTGCATAATTTAAAACCCTTTCTCTTCCTCCTCCTCTTCTTCTACGACTTCTTCTTCCTCATCTGCTTATTTCGTTTTCTTATAATTCTTCTTGGGAGAAAAAATTAAAAAAAGAAGCAAAAATACATAATGTTGCAAAATCAATAGAAAGAGGAGGAGAAAAAAATGCAGCAACAACAACAGTAATAAAAAACAATGAAGATGAAACACGCGAAGAAAAAGGAAGAGAAACACAAAGAAGATGGAGAAGAAGAAGGAAGAGGAGGAGGAGAAGGAGAAACGCGAAGAAGAAGAAGCCTCTTCCATAATGGTGAGTGAGAGCATGCTTTGGAAACGGTTGAGTGACGCGCGTGTTATCACACTCCAGTGTGAATGTAGTTTTTGTTAGACTTGACCCAACTTGTAAGATTTGTAAGCCAAAAAAACTTATATGTATAGCATAGCTCGTAACATCTATATATTCATACATATAATTTTTATAATTAATATATTTTTACAATTAATATTATTCAATTCTAAACTATATTTTATTATATATTTCAAATTATTTTATATATGTACTAATAAATTATGATTCAAAATATTTTAATTTTTTTAAGACATTATACATTTAAATCAATGTATAATTTTTTAAATCACCGTCTTTTGATAATTTAAAAATTTGTTTCATGTTTTCCAAAGTGAAAATGATTTATTCTGATTCACATATATTTTCAAATTTTACTATAATTGGATTTGAAAAAAAAATATTAAATACCTAAATTAATTTATTTAATTTATAAATTTATTCATAACATCCACAAGTTCATACAAATAACATTCATAATTAGGTAAGGTACACATAATATCTAAAATTTCATATTAATAATATCCATAATTTTATACGGATAACATTTATAATTTCATACATATAATATTCATAATTAATAAATTTTTATAATTAATATTACCAAATTTTAAACTATGTGTCTTGTTATATATTTTAAATTATCTTACATGTACACCAAAGGGTCATAATTTTAATATTTTTTATTTACTATTCATATGTATGCTTATTTATTGATTTTAATATGACGAATTAATAATTATTTTTAAAATTTTATTTCTTAATTTTTATTTATATTTTATTTTTTATTTTATAATAGTCTATACGTAAAATATGAGTTGTATAATAGAAGTTGTTAAATTTTTTAATTTAACATCCATATTTTTATACGTATAATATTTATAATTATACATATATATAATATCCATAATCAATAAATTGGTGTTAATTTATTATTATTTATTATTTTATTTTGTAAGTCATGAACCAACAATTTTGAATATTTTTAATTTTTAATAAATAAAATGAATCAAATTTAAGATGTTTTTATTTTTTATAAAATGTGTTGAGGTGATTTGAGATTTTTTTTTAAAAGTATAAGAATTTAAAATTTTTATTTGAGAGAAAAAATATCATAAAATCATAAATTCATGTAATAATAATGAAGGAGAAATTTTTGAAATTTGATTCACATTAAATTTAGAATTAACTATTAGTATAATTAAATAAGAAAAGATAAATAATTATAAAAAATTTAATTGTCTTAACTAAATTAAGAGTGATTCACACTCTCTTATAATGTTTATTAATTATATATCTTTATTTATTATCTATAATATTTTAAGCATCCAATTACATAGGAGATAACTAACTATAAGTAACAAAACCTTGTTATTTATTTAATTTGATTGACAATATAAACAAGATGAGGTTAGATGGTAGAGAGCTATGAAATATATATATTTTATTGATTTGTCATGTTTGTATATCAGACAAAGATACGATATTTTGAACATTCGTTCGATACACGTGTTTTTTATATTTAATCATGTCTTAATAAAAAATAACAAAATTTTTAAACACATTTGAACACACTTAAATACTATCAGGTATTAGTATATCTAACTTTATTTTTCACATATATGCTTAAAATGAGTTTAGAAATATTTTAAAAAATATTAAAAATAATTAAAAAATTAATTTATATTTTAATATCAATAAAATACTAAAATATCGTTATAATTTATTTAAAAAATATTTTATATTTTATATATATGTCATATCTTCGTATTCTATATTCGTATCAATATCTGTACATCATAAATAAAGAAAAAAAATTTGATCGACTTAGATTAAAATATAATGGATAAAATACAAATAGTTTAATTTGAATTTTATTAGATTACGTTAAAAAAAATTAAACTAAAAAAATTTAAATCTTAATAAATTATATTAATTTTATTTTTAAATAAATCTAAATTACATTGCAAATACCTTTTTTCTCTCTCTTTGTCATTTAGCATTATCTCATTTTCATTGCTTACTAAATAAGTAATAATATTTTTGTATTTATCTCATCTGCAATCGTAATACTTAAAAACATTTATTTATGCATATATTCTGCACCCAAATGAAGTCATTGAGAATTTTATATTATTTATTTTATTTACAATCATGCACAATATAAAAGTGACTGGATATAAAATACAAAAATATAAATTATATATTATTTATTTAAAAAATTCTATTTGTAAGGTCCCACATTAGTTGGGGAGGAAAACGAAACATGTCTTATAAGAGTGTGAATACCTCTTCCTAACATGACGCATTTTGACGAGTGAGTGTGGGGGGCTTCGGCTAGCATCCCTATCCGTGAGGCCTTGTGTGTCAAAATGGACAATATCGTACTAGCGGATGGTTTGAGCCGTTACAAATGGTATCAGAACCAGTGCTTAGATTGTTACACTATTGAAAAGAGAAAGAATTTGAGAATAGATTTTTTGGATGAAAAAAATATTATAAAAAATATTTTTATTTTTTATTATAAAATATATTAAAAAATAAGGATAATATTAAAATAAAATAACATAATAAATTTTTTATTATTTTTTATTAATATTAGAGAAAAAAATTGATAGATTTCATCGATTTTTTTATACTGTTTAATTAATTTTTTTTTTCAATCAAATAATAAAAAATAATTATTTTTTTTCAACTTCTTTCTCTCTTTTTTCTTTTTTTTTTTATTCCCCACTCAAATAAAGTCTTAATGAAAAGTGGGCATTTCTTATTTTGGAAAAAAGGCAAACTTATTTGAGAAATCACAAGCACTGTTGTGGGCTTGTGGCTGTTATGGTTGATTATTGGGTCATATAAGCTTTATGAAGGCCTATTCTATGGTGGCTATGGCTATAATGGCTAAAGGTGGCTAAGGTTACACTTAAAAGCGTATCCTTTCGCAAAAGAAAAGCGTCACATAATGGAAAAAAGTAAATTAGAAGATTTAAGAGAAGAAATAATTAATCTATCAAAATTAATAGATCAAAAATTAATGATTTTAACCAATGTCAATTGTAATGACACTGAATTTTTAAAATCAATACAAAACGATTTTTCTCAAAATCTTAATTTTACTTTAAGTTTTATTGAAGGAATTCAAAAACCTGAAAAAACTTATATTTCACACGGAGTATCTAAAAAATGTTATCATGGAGATAATTATCCCCATCTTCATCATACTTTTAATCCACAATTAAATTCTATAATAGATATGCTTGAAGAAATATTAGTTTCTATAAAATTTCAGAAAAATAAAGAAAAAGAAAAGCCTAATATAATAAATAAATTTGAACAGATACTTGATAAACACTTCCAAAAAGAAATTCCTAAGAAAGAAGAAGTCCAAAATAAAATTGATACAATAAATCTAAGGGTTAGACCACCTCTAAAATTATGAATATTGACGAAAAATTAGAAGAAGTTACAATGCTTTTTAAACAATTAAAAATGGCTCAGGAAGATAATTCTATGGAGCAAGGTTTTCAAATTAAAGAAGAACCAGAAATTTCTGAAAGAGAAGAATATGTCTTAGACTATTCAAGTGATGAAGAACCTGTACATCCAGTACAAGTAAAAGATGAAGCTGGAACATCTAGTAATAATAATCAAACCCAATTTAAATGGGAAACAGGTTTTGAAAATTATGCCTTCAAAAAAGGTTTTATAAGAAAAAATTCGAAATATACTAAAATACCATCTAAATATGTTCCTAAAATTCAAGAACTAGAAGGAGAAAAAATGCTTGATCTAGATTGCAAAAAGAACGAAAAAGAAATTTTCGAAGATTGGATGAACTCTTTTCTATTAGAAGCTTATACCAACCCAAAATTAAATGAATTATCTGAAATGGATATCTGGAACTTCATAGGTTTCCACACTAAAGGAACCATAAGAAATTATATGTTATCAATAGATAATAAAATAATAGAAGAATTAGCAGAAAAAACAACAGCTTATGATAGAATAGCACACATAATGAGAGTTCTATACAAAGAATTTTTTGGAAAAAATGTCATAAATCATAGAAAAGAAATTTCTGAAAAAGAGTATTTAGAGGCAAAAAATCATTTGGCCAATATTCAGATATTCGATCTTTGCTATATAGAATCCTATATCTGTGAATATAGAATATATTATTATAAATTAAAAGAAGAAGATAAAAATCATTATCTTAGCATGTATATCACAAAACTTCCATACCCTTCTAATGAAATTATTATGGGAAGGTTTATTAGAGAAATAAATAATAAAACAATTGAAAATAATTTTGGTGGAGCAACATTTGCTATAAGAGAGGAAATAAAAGAACGCTGTATGCAAGAAGCTACTCAAAAAAGATTTAATAATATAATTAGAATTTGTTGTCAAGATAACGAAGAAATTCCTCAAAAATATGGTTCTAATAAAAATATTCGGAAATACCATCCTTATAAAAATATCCAAAGAAAAAGAAAATATCATTTTAGAAAAAGAAAATATTATCCAAATTGGAGAAAAAAGAGATATTTTAGGGAAAGAAGTATCAATAAAAAACAAAAGAACTATTGCCCAAATAAAAAAGAAAACTGTAAATGTTGGTATTGTCAAGAAGAAGGACATTATGCAAATGAATGTCCAAAAAAGAAGGATAAAAAAGACCTAACTAAACAACTGGAAGTCGCAAAAACTTGTTTTATGGAACCGCTAGAAGAATCTGATAATGAACTAAAATATATTTTCGAATATGTCTCAGAAACAGACTCAGAGACAAACTCAGGAACTGAGTAATAGCGCTACGTTTATTACTGTAAAAATTACAGAAAAATTTATTAATGCCTTCATAGACACAGGGGCAACAAAATGTTTTGCAAGTTCAAATATAAGACTTAACTGGAAAAAGTTAGAAAATCCGCTAAGAATTAGAATAGCCGATAAATCTATACACAAAATTAATTTTAAAGCAGAAATGATTGAAGTCTTCATTCAAAATTACAGATTCATCGTTCCATCTATATATAAATTAGAATCTGGAATAGATTTAATTATAGGAAATAATTTCCTAAAACTATATCACCCTTTTATCCAAGAATTAACATATATAGTTCTAAAAGCCCCATATGATTCCTCCCTAAATCAAAAGGCAAAATTAATAAAAATCCCAACTACTACTATAAACGAAATTTTAAAATTCAAAATATTTTCAATTCTAGAAGAATGTTATTTGAACTTATATTTCCAGATAAAAACTCCAAAAAATGATCTTGAGATTAAAATAGAAGAACTTTTAAATGAAGTTTGTGCTGAAAATTCTTTAGATATTAAAAATACAAACAAAGAATTAATAAGTATTAAACTAAAAGTTCCTACAAGGGAAATAAATGTTCCAAATAGAATTCCTTATTCAGCTAGAGATAAAGAAGAATTTTCATCTGAATGTAAGGATCTTTTGGATAAAGGAATTATAAGACTAAGTAAAAGTCCTCATGCGGCCCCAGCATTCTATGTTGAAAACAATAACGAAATTAAAAGAGGAAAACGAAGAATGGTTATTAATTACAAAAAAATGAATGAAGCAACTATAGGTGATGCTCATAAGCTCCCAAGAAAGGATTCCATTCTAGAAAAAATCAAAGGAGCAACTTGGTTTTCATCGCTCGATGCAAAATCAGGATATTGGCAACTTCGTTTAGACGAAGAAACAAAGAAATTAACTGCCTTTACTTGTCCAACAAAGGAATCAACAGGAGTATTACTCTACGAATGGAATGTCTTACCATTTGGACTAAAACAAGCTCCAGGTATTTATCAGAGATTTATGGAAGAAAATCTAAAAGATTTAAATGAATTTGTTCTAGTTTACATTGATGATATACTAATTTTTACAAAACAAGATAAAGAAGATCATCTTCAAAAATTACTAATTGTCTTAGAAAGATGTAAGGAAAAAGGTTTAGTCCTTAGTAAAAAGAAAGCTAAGCTAGCAAAACAAGAAATAGAATTTCTTGGATTAATTCTATCTACTGAAGGGAAGTTAAAACTTCAACCAAATGTATTAGAAAAAGTAGATTTATTTCCTGATAAAATGGAAGACAGAAAGCAATTACAAAGATTTTTAGGATGCATAAATTATATATCTGATCAAGGATTTTTAAAGAATATAACAGATTATACTAAAAACTTATTTTCAAAAATAAGTATAAAAAAGATTTGGAAATGGGAAGAAAAGGATAGCCTGCAGATTCAAAAAATTAAAGAACTTTGTAAAAATCTTCCAGAACTTTATATTCCAGAAGAAGATGACTATTTAATAGTAGAAACAGATGCTTCAGACAAGACCTGGTCAGGCTGTCTAAAAGCTAAAAAAGCTGAAAAAAGCTTGAACAAAGAAAAAGAATCACTAGATTCTAAACATTCCTCAAAGGAACTACTATGCAGATATATTTCTGGAACATTTACACCAACAGAACAGAGGTATACTACCCATGAAAAAGAAACTCTAGCAGCAATAAAAACTATTAAGAAATGGAGGATTGATTTACTTCCAAAGGAATTTACTTTACGTACAGACTCAAGTTATTTAACAGGTTTTATTAGATATAATTTACAATCTGATTATAATCAGGGTCGTCTGGTAAGATGGCAAATGTTTTTATTACAATATCCGATAAAAATCGAGTACATTAAAGGAAATAAAAATATTATTGCAGATACATTGACAAGAGAATGGAGTTCATTGTCAACACAATGAATCAAGAAATCCAGAAGCTTGAACAAGAGCTTGAAAAGTGCAATCACTGTCAGCAGCTAAGAGCTCAAATTCAATCCATCAAGAAGGCCATGGAAGCAATGAAAGTAACCCAACAAGCAACATTACCCACTTCAATACCAATGCTGACAACACCATCAGAGTTCAGCCAGCTAAGCGTGGTGGACCAGCCACAATCAAAACTAATTTTTTCTGAAAAAATCCCTGAAAATAAAACTCTGGCAGAAATAGTTAAAAAATCAACTCAGGACAAAAAATATTATGTCATCTACAATGGCCCAATGAAAGGAGTCTATGACGATTGGGCCAAAGCAGCCCCATTTACTCATCAACCCAGAACTATTCACAAGGGAGGATTCTTAACAATAGAAGAAGCAAAAGAATCCCTCAGAGAATATGAAGTGCTCCATCCAGAGTAGATTTTAAAAAGAGCAGAAAAAGCTCCAGTCCAAATCCAAAGAACAGCCCAAGCCCAAAGGACTGGACTAATGAAAAATATTCCTACAAGAGCTGAAATAAATGACAAGAAAAGGGTCTGCAGATCAAACTGTAGAGAAACCTTAAATCTGGTCTTAAACTGGACTCTAGACAAAAGAGCAACATTGGGATATTATCCCATTAACAAAGAACAGCTAACAAAGCTGGTAATCTTCCCAGAGGCTTCACCCTCTGATACATATCAGTTTTTCCAATACGGATTAATTGATACGATCCTAATTTTTGACAATTTAAATATCATTAAAGAATTTCCTGCAGGTTTTATAGATGCGGTGAAAAAATTTAAAAATATGATTGATACAAGAGAACCTAGGGATATATCCCTAAAATTCACAAGTAGTCAGCCAATCTTCAATGAAGAAGGAGAATGTTTGATCCCAGCATTTCAAGTAGTTTTCATGTCAGTCTTCCCAGGAGACTTTCAACCAATAGAACAAGTTCAAGATCTATCAATTTACAGTGACGAAGGTAGATTGGCTAGCACATTGGCAAGAGTCTTCGAAAGAGCCCAAAAAATAAACAAAGAATCCAGAACAAGAATAAACTACAAAAGCAGAAACACTCTAATTGTTTCTAGTAAAAGAAATCAAATTGAATCAAGAGAAATGAGACTCCTAGTGGATTTTGAATCAGCATTTTACAACTTCTCTGGATTATTGGAAAAACTTCCTGACAAGATAAGGAGGAATCTATGCCATTTACTAAAAGACAAAGAGGACCATAGGTGCCAGCTATGCACCTCAGAAATGTCTGAAGAAAACAACAATGCTGAAGACCCCACCCACGTGGAAAAAGAAGAGGATGAGACATCTGAGTCATCCATCAACATTATTGTTGAATAACGTAAGAGCTTACGTCACAGAAGCACCAATAATGTAATTGGTGCAAACTAAGTGCTCAGTGACGCATGCAATGACGTCACAAGAAGGGTAAGGATGGGATTTGTCCATCAAACCCAACCATTATAAATAGATTGCTAAGTCATTTGAAAGAGGCATCAGAAATCAGAAAGCAGGAAGCTTAGAGTACTCACAGGCCAGGAGGGCAAAGAGGAAGTAGCTGAGGCGATTCTGGAGTCTGATCAACTAGAAAAATCATTCTAAAAAACTCCCCTCTGGAGTTAATTTGTAAAAACTCCCCTCTGGAGAAATACCTATTGTAAAATAGCATTAAATAAAAGTTCATCTCCAGAAAGGTACATCCTTATCTTAATCTTTTCATGAATTATTTAGAAGATTTGGAAATAACTGAAGAATCTGATTATTACAAAATAACTGCTTTACTTGATAATGAAAAACAAGCTATTTTAAAATCAGAACTAGATCTCAAAGCAAATGAGAATTTTAAACAAAGCTTTTTAAAAGAAATTTTTAATAGAAAAAACATAATATATTATGGAAAAATGCAGTTTGAAGCACCTGTAAAAATAGAATCTGCTAATGGAGAACTTGAAATAGCTCTAATAGATGAAGAACAAATAAACGAACAAATAAAGAAAATTAAAGATCAACAAAAAAGATCTAAGATTGGATGGATTCATATTAGTACTATCCAAGTTTTGGTAAAATCAACATATATGAAAGGAATTAATTCACCAATAAGTTTAGCAATTTGTGATAAAAGAATTATTGATCCCACAGATCAAATAATTGGAATTATTCATGGAAATTTGGCAAATGTAAATGTTAAATTTAATACCCATATTGGATATGCCATCCCCTTATCAACAAAGAATTTTGATAGATCCATAAGCTTAGCCTATAAGTTTCATAGACAAAGTTTAATGGAACAAAACGACGAACCTTTTTCAATTACATATGCAATAAACTATGCATTAACCAATAGTCATCATAGTATAGAATTTAAAAACAAAGAAGGAATTTATATTGATGATTTATTCCAAAAGGTTGTTAAAACTGAAACACCAAAACGCAAGCCTATTGAAAAACCAGTTTTATTATTAAGAGAACCATCAAGAAAATCGTGTTCCTCTAGTTTTAGAATAAGAGAATCCAAAATCAATAGTCTTTTAAGTCTATCCCATTTAAAAAATGATGACAAAGATTCTGAAATAAGAGAATTAACAAAAAAGATTGAAACTTTAAATGAAACTTTAAAAAACAAACTATGACAATAAATAAAGAAGAAATATATGTGTCTTATCAAAATAAGAAACAAGAACTCTTTGAAAGAGAAAATCATTTAACATATTTAAGGTTTTCTGAAATAAATCAAAGAGCTTTCGAAGCTCTAGTATTACTTTATAATAATCTGAAAAAAGAAGTCGAAAATCTGGAAAGAATAATAGAATCTTTAGAAAATAACAATGAAGCTATGACAGAAGATGCGGAAATTTTAATATGAAAGATTTTCAAAAAAGTCTTATTTCTTTAAAAACAATTAAAAGAAATATGAAAACAAGAATAATGGCCATAGCCATAAAAATAAAAAATTTGACAACTGAATCTTCAGATTTAGAAGCAGAAATCAAAAGGGTAAATAAAAAGATAATTAAAACAAGAAAATTAATACAACGTTTTAAAACTAAAAAATCAATCAAAAATCTAAAAAAAAATATCAAGAATAAACAGATTTATCGTGCTCGTAGATTGCATTATCTTCACATACAAAATATGATTGCATTACAAGCTTTTGAATCAAGAATACATGTTCAAAATATTCAAGTTATACAACCTCTACAGGTTGAACCCCTAGAACAAGTACAAAATCTGAACAAGAATTACAAGTATCTTTATCACCTTTACAAAATCCCATAATCTAAAAAACATATAAAATGCCCGGTTTAGCAAATCAAACATTACAAGATTTAAAAAATGATTTAGATCTTTAGAAAAGTCAAAAAAGATATTATGAAGTAAGATTACAGAATAGTAATATTTACACAAAAAATAGAGAAGAAGTAGAACAATTCTGTAAAAATTGTATAGAATGTATAACAAAAGAAATAGAAAAGTTGTTAAAAGAAATAGAAGAATTTAATAATGCAAACCCAACCCAAGAAAAATATTTTAAAAATTAAAATTTCTAATATGAGCAAAATATAATTTTTATTTGCAAAAATTAAAACAGAATTTTTAAATGGTAATGAAAAAATTGGTATCAGAGCTAAGATAACGATCAAGGGTAACACTTTCTCTTTAAACAATACTTTTTTAAATGCCAAATGGCTACAAATAATTGGTTGTGGTCACCTTAGCCACCACAAAACATGGTCACCACAGAAGGCACCCTTTATGAATTATGAGTATACTATTTTAGAGCAAACCAGGAGACAAAATAAGATACCTGGGACACACTTAGTGAATACTGATACTGCTCATCCCTCCTTTATAAATAACTGCATTTCTTGCTTATTATTTATCTATAAAATTAAAATCAAGATTAAATACGAGCAACTGTAAATTGAACCATGTGTGTGTAAATTTAAAAAATCTAAATTCTCATTATAATCATTTTAAAATTATTTTTAAAATTTAAATTCGGTTCATGAATTGGCTTATTTAACTTATTTTTTCACCAGAACTAACATAATCATTTATTTTTTATATATATAAACGCGAGATTAAAATGACTAATATTTTTTTTCTTTTGAGAATTAATCCCAACTTGGCTGCATTGCAGATAGAGCCAAGAGAAAACGTGTCGATTTGTGCGTATGATTAAACATTTAAAATTTTCTTAGCTTAATTAATCGTTGACTTCGATATATGGAACACGAATGATGCATGGTTGTACAAACTAGACATCTCATATGCAGTGAAAGTGGGTGCTAACTATCAAGTGCAAGTAAATGACAAATTGAAAAATGGTCCTAATGTTTTACAATATTAGACAAATTAATTTCAGATGAAATAAAATGACAAATTAGTTCTCAAAATTTTTAAAAAGTGACAAATTAATCTTTCACTTTTTTTTTAAAAAAATAAGAACATTATTAAGGACTTGAATATTGTTTACAGTTTTAATAGAAATGGAATTACTTTGTCTATTTATTTTATTAGGGATTAATTTGTCTAATATTCTAAAATTCTATAAGACAAGGGAAAACATTTTCCAAATATTTTTAAGAGTATTTTTCTGATAAAATATTGTTAGGAACCAATATGGAGTTTCACCTTTTTTCTGTTTTTGAAAAAAAAAGGTATATTTAAGGTTAAACATAGAAAATAAATTATAACTCAAACCAGTAACTTTAAGTTAAGAAATAGTTTATAAGTAAAAATAAAATTTGAAGTTTATAATTAGATGAAAAACTAATTCATTTAGAATCTTAATGATTTTATCAATCTGATTTCAAATATTAAATAATATAAATAACAACCATTTCTTATTTAGTTTTCTAATATATTTTAAATATAATAAACCATCAGAAATTTAATTTTCAACTAAAATATTTAAATTAAAATTATTTTTCATATAATTAATTAATTATTTTAAATATCTATTATACATACAGATAAATAATTATTAAAATAAATTTATATTTTTAGAATTTTGAAACATATCTTAAGAGTGTGTAGGAGGAATTTTTGTACGTCCATTTCTAATTGATCTTACCGTTAAAAAATAGACAGGTGGTCATCTTTTTATTTTTTTAATTTTCAAAAGGCAAGGGGTTATTCTTTACTTTTTGGTCTTGATGCCATGAATGGACTCTTGATAACTTTAAAGATAAGATAGAGATTGTGTTTGGTTTGATGTGACACCCCTTGTCAATGGAAGAAAAGGATTTTAAAGGTGGGGACGGTAAAGATATGGTAAAATGGAAGCAAATGGGGACGAATTTTTTTTGGTAAAATATTTTAATATGCTTGATTAGTGGGTGAAATTTTTGAAAATCTGGATTACAAGAAATTTATAGAAATATCAGGAACTTTTTTTATTTTTCACAAGACAAATTCACTAGGAGTGACTTATATTTAAAATTTTAATTCTTGAAAACTACAACATTGAAGACGAATTGATTTTTTTAAATTTTTAAAATGTTTTAAAAATACACTTAGTTGGATGCGAATCGACAAGATACAATTTACTCCTGGTTTTTTTATGAATTCTCAGATTAATTATATTTACATAAATAATAAAATTATATATTATTTTGATGAATTCTCAGATTAATTATATTTACTCCTGGTCTTTTGACAATTTCAATTTTTCTTATTACTCCTACCATGACTTTTTTTAACATTGCCAAAATTCTTCCTTCAATAACAATAATAACAACACCAACAACAATTAATTTATTTTAATTAAACAATACGAAACAAAAATTGAGAGAAAGAGATAACTAGGAAGAAGTGAGCTGAGATAGAGTGATGGTAGCAGCAGTGGAGAAAAGAAAAGTAAAATTGGAAGCAAGAGAGGGAAGCGAAATTAGAAGGAGAAGAGTATATTGAGTATTATTGACTAAGACTTTAGGAACAACAAAAAAAAGTTGTTAATATCTAGTTACTACTATAACTATAAGAGTCTATTGACTGGTGTGTATATCGGATGTAGCTAGATTTAATTATTGATCTTAAACTAACTTAAAAAAAGACCGAGTTAACTTGAATTAATCTAAAAATTTAATTATTGGATATAATTTTATATATTATACATAATAAAATAATAACACGTAAAAATGGGCTAATTTTTTTGGATACAAAAAAAAAATTGGTATAACACTTAATTATTTGATTTTATGGATTAAAAAATACCATAAAATCTAATAATTGAGTGTTGTACTAAAATTTTATCAATATCTAAAAATTAAATGGTAAAAGATAAGAATATAGAAAACTTATATATAAATAATTTATTTTAATAAAAATATTATATATATATATATATATATATATATATATATATATATATATCTTTTATTAAAGATGGGGAGATTCGAATTCCCAACATCTAAATGAATATGGAGAAATTATATCATTTGAGTTATAACTCATTGACCAATAAAAATATTATATATTATTAAAATATTAATAAAAAAAATATATTTCGAAATATAAAATTTCAGATTAGGTTAATTAGTTTATTCGGATGTATGATTTGGAATTTTGGATTAGGTCAAGTTTTGAACGCATTACTTTATAAATAAAACTTTATAGGTTCTTTCCAAAATTTACTATAGGAACAAATTATACTGATTTTTTTTTTGTTAATTAATACTATCGCTTAATTTATTACTATGCTTACACTCAATGTTATATTTACAAAGAAGATTAATATTACATTTTATGAAATAAAATCTCAAAAAATAGTATAATCTGAGTGTATAAAATAGTACAATAATGATCCAAATTATAATGTCTTTGTCACTATACGTAATTATTAATGTCCTGAAAAATAAGCAGGTTGAAAATTTCGAATTCTCCACTTAGCGTTTATCTGCAAACAAGTAATAATTAACAATTAGTAGTTAACATGCATGCATGTATATGCAGCTAATAACAAATTGCATTGCCTTATTGGGTTCCATTCTTATCTAAAAATACTTGTGTGTGTGTTTTATATAAACCACAATAATTTCGAATGCTTACTAGGATCATTGTCAAATGCTCTTCTCTACACTGCTTTTAAGCAAGGCTTAGCTTCCTGAGTTTGTCAAGCCAAACTTCGATCTTATCAATTACTATTACTTTTGGTTATGGATCATTCTCTTCAGCTATATCTATCACTTCATAAAAGTTCTTCTTTTGAATTATTCGTTTTTAATTTATCCGCATAAATAAAATAAATTGAAAAAAAGTGTATAAACAAGAATTACATAACCATGCGTTAATTAAAAATTAAATAGAACTTTAATTTAATTATAATAATAAAATAAGCATTAATGATATATTTTCATTATATTTAAGAATAATTAAATCTATTACACAACTATCAGATTTATTTAATTTATTCATTTTTTTAATATTATATGCTTTTATTTTTTATCAATAGTTTTGAAAGGAATAGAACAGTTTTAGTTTTGGTTTTGGTTTTAGTTGAGCCCCACAAATAAAAAAAAAATAGTAGTACTTTTTTAAAATATAAAAAATAATTTAATTAACTCAAATATTTTACTATAATTTAAAATATTTAGATTCAATTCTCATCTCTTATTTTTATTACATACTAATTTTGTCACGGATGGAGTCCTCAACATAAGAAAAAATGTAATTTTTAACAAAATATAAAAAAAAAGAAAATCATTAACAAACCAATATAAATCTTTGAGGAATTGCTTCTTCTTTTTTTTTTTTTTTTTTTTTTTTTTTTTTTTTTTGCCTTAAGCCGCTTTCTTTTAAAAGTGTATTGCGAAGCTATATACATCGGATAATAGTTTTTTTTTTTTTTTTTAAACTGGGATTGAACGAATTTCTTTTTTTATGTAAACCACCTGACGCATTATGTTAGGTAGGTATGACTTAGGGGTGGTAAAGCGGGCCGGCCTGTCCCAACCCGCCCCGCTCCGCCTAGGCTCGCTTTATAAACGGGGCGGATCGGTCCGCCCCGCCAACTAAAATGGGTTCAAAATGCTAGCCCGCCTCGCTTTATGGCGGATTGGCAGGTTGGCGGGCTAGCCCGTTTGACTTTTTTTTTTTTGAAAAATAAAATTTATTAAAAATAACCAAAAAATAATAATTAAAAAATAAAATACAAATAAAAAATAGTCAAATTATAATATAATTTTTTTACTATTTTTTTTATTTTTAACTTCAATAAAATTGTTCAAAATAATATTTGTCAATAAAATCATCTTTATTTTAAAAAATAAGTCACATAATTTGAGCATATATACGAAATTGTAAAATAAAATAAATAAAGTTAATAATTAAAAGAAGAATAAAAACAAAAAATGAAAAAAAAGTGTTTAAAATTTCTATAATTATTAATTTTATAATAGTAACCATTATTTTATTTAATAAAAAAAAAATATAAAACTTCGGCCCGGCGAACCGGTCCGTCCCACCCCGCCAAAACCCGCCAATTTGGCGGTGCGAGTTTGGCGGATTTTTTTAATTTAGCGGGCTCGAAATCCTAGCCCGACCCGCCTTTTTTAGCGGGTTTTGTGGATCGGTCCGGCGGGCTCAACCCATTTTGCCACCCCTAGTATGACCCAAGCATGATCACATTGGCCAATGAGAATAATTGCTTAGCCCATTGGATTGGGCTGGCCATGATTTATTCATTTCTTATTATTATTAATTTTTTTTAATTGTCTTGAATCTTAATTATTACCATGGTTCTAAAAAACATATCAATTATTGAATCATTTTAGTTATTAATTTATTATCTAACTAATTCAATTGTGGTTCAAAAAAAATAATTTTATAATATAATAATAAATAAAATATAAATAAATATCCTAAACCATAATTATAGTTTAATATAAATTTTAAAATACCTTTTAAATTTAAAGTACTACATAAAATATTATTAACTAAAATCTTAATCAAGTACAAGCTTAAAAATTAAATAACAAAAAATATCTAAATATAAAATAACAACATAAAAATTTGTCATAATATTAATAATTTAATATCCATTATATTACTATTGAAATTTTTAATACAATCACATATTAAGCACAATTAAGTTCAAAGCATAAACACAACACAACATAATATTTCAATAGGACATTATTATGCCAAAAAAAAGCACAAAACACAAAACAACAACACAGACAACCAAAGCTTAATCAATAATCAATAAATCATTCAATAAAAATACAAAACATTTAATAAAAATATAAAACATTCAATAATCATTCAATAAAAATACAAAATATAATATAATTTTTGAATCGAGTATAAAAAAAAGTAAAGAACAAGTACTAGCAGTAAGCATTACATTTTTTAACTTCAAAAGGAGATCATACAACAATTGTTTCTATGAAAGTTTAATGGATAAACAAACAAATTACAATAATATGCAATGTCAAAAATAGGCCAATAATAAAATAATAAAGGATTTTTTTTTAATTCTATGTTCAAATTTGTAGGAGACCAAAATAACCATAGTAGTACCATTAGGATAGTCTTGTGCATTCATATACACCTCAAATGATTTTCTATAAAATAAAAATTGAGCACAAAATACGACATTAAAATAAAAATAGAATAACAGTCAGAAATCAATCGTCTCTTTTAAATACAACCTTAAAACAAAATAGAACAACATTCAAAATATGAGCATTGATCACAAAAAGCACAGCAAAACCAGCAGCACATCACTAATCATAATCAATAATCAAAAGACATTTAATAATCAATTATCACATGATCTTCAATAATCAAGAATCAGCAAAATTACAACACACAAAACAGCAACACAGTAGAACCAGAACAAATCAATAATCAAATAATCATTCAATAAAAATTAAAAACACAAAACATTCAAATAATCAGTAATCAAATAATCATTGAACAGGGCATAAAACAAACGCAGAAGAAGTAAGCAGTGAACTGACCTTTGAAGTCTGGGGTTTTGAATAGAGTACGTTGCTGCAACGGACAATGCTGACCACACGACGGCGAGCAGATGAAGACGACGGATGGGTCGAGCTCGTAGAAGAAGAGAGCAAGGACTAGAGACGCAGAGAATAGGACGAAGAGAGAAGCTCTGGCATACGATGGACGACGGCAATGGTTCGATGGATGGACGGATGAACGACGGTAGAGGCTAGGATTTTTGACTTTTTCTTTGGTTGAGGACTTGAGGTTGAGTTCTGGTTCTGGAGAAGGAGAGAAGGGGCTTGGCTCAGCACTAGTGAAGTGTTTCATTTTCTTTTTGGGTGTAAAAGAAATGGCATCGTTTTGGGAGAATAAGTTGATTTTCGATCGGATCCGACTAACTAGTTTAACTATTCACAACCGATTTTAAAGACAATAATTTTACAATGCAAACCAAACTATTTGAGCTGTCAATTTACAATTGGACCAATTCAACTAATCGATCCGGTCTAATTTCAGAACCATAATTATTATCAATTTTTCATCATCATCAGTATTATCCTCAAAATAATTGTAGAAAAGGTTTGTCACCTTCCTACCAGAATCAAGTGTCTATGGAGAAATTAAATGTAAAACCCGGTTAATTAATGACTAATTAACCCAAAAATTTAAAATATATTCTAGAAAGTAACAAATGAGATTTTTATTGTCTAATATAATAGAGAAAATTAAAACGAGAATTTTGACACAAATTTTAAAAAAATCGGCCCAAAATTGGGCCAAATGGGCCAAACTGAGCCAACCGGACCCATGTTGGGCCCAAGGCCCAGCCAAGCTCTCTTTTAATTAGAGAGCTCAGCACTCTGTCTCCTCTCAAACAACACACTAACGCGGAAAGGAAGGGGGGGAACAAGAAACCCTTTTCCAAATTTATTCCAAACTTCAATGGATCATAACTTTTGATCCGAAACTCCAATTGACGTACCGTTTGTAATCACGCGACCACGGTGTCGAGCTCTACAAAAATCATACAATCATTCTTGAAGTAATTCACAGTCTCTTCTTCGAATTTATAGCCCTTAACTTCAAAAATTTTGGGCAAAAATATTGAAATTGTGAGTTTCTTTGTGTTATAGGATCTAATTAACTTGAAGGGATGGCTTGTTCTTGCCTCCTTGATCCTTGGGTAAGGTAAGAGGTCTCAAATCCTAGTAAAATTCTGAATTTAAGGTATTGGGTATTGAGTTATTGTGTTTGAGTATGATAATTGTGGTTTAGGAAGTGTGTATGTGCATATTGAAGCTTGATTGATATCTTGAAAAGGAACTTTTGTGCTTGGAAATCTGATTTTGGAAGCCTTGAGACATCGAAAGTTGAGAAAAAAGTGAAATTTGAAGTGTTTCGGGTGGAACGAAAATCGGCCAAGGTATGGTTTCGGTTTCCTGTATCTAAAATGTAATGTAGTTGTGAAAACGTAGGCTAGTGACCCTAGGATAGAATTTTGAAATGTTGATGTAGTTATTGAATGAATTGGATTGAGTTGAATATATGAATAATGGTGGTATGTGATGAGCGGATAATTTGTACGCTTTTTGGCATTGTTTTTAGTGTGTTTTTAGTATGATCTAGTTAGTTTTTAGTATATTTTTATTAGTTTTTAGTTAAAATTCACTTTTCTGGAATTTACTATGAGTTTGTGTGTTTTTCTGTGATTTCAGGTATTTTCTGGCTGAAATTGAGGGACTTGAGCAAAAATCTGATTCAGAGACTAAAAAGGACTGCAGATGCTGTTGGATTCTGACCTCCCTGCATTCGAAGTGAATTTTCTGGAGCTTCAGAAGCCCAATTGGCGCGCTCTCAACGGAGTTGGAAAGTAGACATCTTGGGCTTTCCAGCAATATATGATAATCCATACTTTGCCCAAGATTTGATGGCCCAAACCGGCGTTCAAAGTCACCCTCAGGATTTCCAGCGTTAAACGCCGGAACTGGCACAATGATGGGAGTTAAACGCCCAAACTGGCACCAAAGCTGGCGTTTAACTCCAAGAAGAGTCTCTACTCAAAAGTGCTTCAATGCTCAGCCCAAGCACACACCAAGTGGGCCCGGAAGTGGATTCTTATGTCATTTACTCATCTCTGTAAACCCTAGGCTACTAGTTTTCTATATATAAGACCTTTTACTATTGTATTTTAATCTTCTGATCTTTGGAATCTTTTGATCTTTAGATCTTTTGATCATTGGGAGGCTGGCCATTCGGTCATGCCTAGACCTTGTTCTTATGTATTTTCAACGGTGGAGTTTCTACACACCATAGATTAAGGTGTGGAGCTCTGCTGTACCTCGAGTATTAATGCAATTACTATTGTTCTTCTATTCAATTCCGCTTGTTCTTGTTCTAAGATATCACTTGTTCTTCAACTTGTTGAATGTGATGATCCGTGACACTCATCATCATTCTCACCTATGAACGCGTGCCTGACAACCACCTCCGTTCTACCTTAGATTGGGTGGATATCTCTTGGATTCTTTAACCGGAATCTTCGTGGTATAAGCTAGAACTGATGGCGGCATTCAAGAGAATCCGGAAGGTCTAAACCTTGTCTGTGGTATTCTGAGTAGGATTCAATGATTGAATGACTGTGACGAGATTCAAACTCCTGAAGGTTGGGCGTTAGTGACAGACGCAAAAGAATCACTGGATTCTATTCCGGCCTGATTGAGAACCGACAGATGGATAGCCGTGCCGTGACAGGGTGCGTTGAACATTTCCACTGAGAGGATGGGAGGTAGCCACTGACAACGGTGAAACCCTTGCATACAGCTTGCCATGGAAAGGAGTAAGAAGGATTGGATGAAGACAGTAGGAAAGCAGAGAGACGGAAGGGACCAAGCATCTTCATACGCTTATCTGAAATTCCTACCAATGAATTACATAAGTATCTCTATCTTTATCTTTATGTTTCATTCGTATATCACCCATACCCATTTGAGTTTGCCTGACTAAGATTTACAAGGTGACCATAGCTTGCTTCATACCAACAATCTCTGTGGGATCGACCCTTACTCGCGTAAGGTTTATTACTTGGACGACCCAGTACACTTGCTGGTTAGTTGTGCGAAGTTGTGTTTATGCCATGGTATTGAACACCAAGTTTTTGGGTTCATCACTGGGGATTAATTGAGTTGTGAAAAGTAGTGATCACAATTTCGCCTACCAGTATGATTGTGAGTGGTGATAGTTGTTGGCAAAGCATGTAAGATTGTTTGTGATATGTATTAATATGTTTAATTGATGATAATGTTGAGACTCTTGTTGATGAGCATGGTTTGGAGTGTGATATTGATATGTGTAGATATATGATGATTGATGAACTTGAATGTTGATTGAAAATTGAGGTATGGAATGTAGATTATGAATTGAATTATTGAATTGAGATTTGGTTAAATGTAGAAGAATTGGTGGGTTGATGATTGAATGAGGGTTTGGTAATGATTGATATTGGAAGGATGAGTTTTGGTTGGTTTTGAATGAGTTTGGAAGTGTATGTTTTAGAAATTGGAAGTTTAAGAGTTTTGGTAAAAATGAAATTTTGGTGAATTTCAACGGATCATATCTTGAGCCATTATTTTTGGAATTTGATGATTTTTATATCAAATGAAAGATAATTTTATAAGCTTTAAAATGGTTTAAAGTTGGTAAAAATCTGAATTTTGTGGAAGAAGAAATGATCGTTGGAAGTTTGGGCCTGAAACTTGAATTATGCAAATTCTGCAGAATTTGTAATTCTTAGTTTGTGTGCGCACGCACTCCCGTGGATTTTTGAACCTATGCGCACGCACAGCCTTGTGCGTACGCACACACGGGGACAAGACTACTGATGGGAGTGCTAGCACGCCCTGTGCGCACACACAACCAACGAATGTTTGCAAGCTGTGCGTACGCAAAGCCTTGTGCGCACGCACACGTTGGGAATACCGTTCTGTTGTTGGTGCTAGCACGCCCTGTGCGCACACTCAACAATGGAAATTTTGCCTTCTATGCGTATGCACAACCCTGTGCGCACGCACACTTTCTGAAACACTTCTGGGCGTGCGCAGGCACACCCCTATGCGTACGCACACGACCCTGCTCTTTTCTAAAGCATTTGTTTTTAAGTCTTTCACATTCTCAACAAGATTGTAACCTTCCGAGAGGATGCTTCAAGCTTATAAACCCCCCATTTTTCATCCTTTAAATCTTAAGTCAAAGTAAAATGCCTAGTGATTGAGAGGAAACTAGAGAAGGGGATAACTTGTGGATGAAGAAAGGGGATGTTATGATGAGTTATGATTGATAATGATGATATGAGTTGTGGAGGAGGGTGGTGGAGTGCGGTGATATGAGCCAAATGGCTGAGTATGATATGAGCTGAATGGCTATGTGTGATGATGGTTTTTGGCTGGTAATGAATTATGATTTTTAAGGCGGATGGCTGAGATAAATGTTAATGTATGACTGAGAATGAATGCATATATACTGAATTGAATTATTGATATTGTGATTGTTTCACTCCACCTATTTGAGATACGAGTTTTCCTGAGTGAAAGTAGTGGCTAGCCACCACGTGCTCCAAGTGGGGACTCGATACTCTGCTGACCCTATGTCGTAAGTGTGGCCGGACACTGTGAAAGTTCCGGATGAGCTCGTCCCCGTGAATATACACCATTGAGGGTGTTGGATGTGAATGATGACTTATATTGTAAATAACTCGAGTTGGGGATGCACAATAGAGGGACAGTCCAATGGTTAGCTACCAGGATTTGTCGGGTTGGCTTTATAACCGACAGATGAGACTCATCAGCCACTAGGACAGGCATGCATCATATGCATTATATGTAATTTGTTTGGAATGCCTAATTGATTGCATCATTACTTGCTAATTGCCTAATTGCCATATCTGCTTCCTACTTGTGCATTTTCTTGTGTGATATACTTGGGTTTGGATATCATTACTGTTAGCGGTTGGGAGGTTTGAAGGATTTGGAAAGGGGATATTTAGTTAGACTGAAGATCCTTAAGTTAGTCGCCTATTTTCATTTCTCATGGTTTAGTATAATTATATGCTTTGATTATGATGGTAATCAGTGGCTAAGAGAAGAGGGGTTGAATCTTAGCCCCTTTTTGCTGAGTTATGCTTGCTATCTGATAGAATGCCTTGAGGAGATATTTTTGCTCTTTGTCTCGTACCCAACCAAGAGACTTTTTCTTTTTGTCTCGTAACCAGGCAAGAGATATTTTTCAGTTTTGTCTCCAATGCAGCAGAAATAGAAATGGAGTAGAAGAGAGAGAAAATTACACCAAGATGTATCCTGGTTCAGCTGCTAAGTGCAATGCAGCCTACATCTAGTCTCCATCACAACAATGATGGAATTTTACTATAATCATCTTTGATTACAGACACCAATTTTCCCTAGGAACTACCCTTCCTATCTGGGACAAATCCAGAATCTAACTCCAATCCTGAATTTGACTTGGTCACTTACCAAGCTTTCAACTGCTAAGTGCTAACCCAACTTGTAAGGGAATTCCCACAGAATCATAAAACACAACACAGATGTACAAAGGAACTCTAGGACATCTATGACTTTTTCTTTTAATTTTGTATACTCTGCCTTTTTTCGTTCTATGGCTTTTTTATACAAACCTCACTGTATGCCTTTTTCTATGAGACTCAAGACAGACAAAACTAAACAGAAAAATACAACATAAAACACATTGAAGGAGAAGAACTTCTGTTAGTTTGGGTAGCTATGAGAACTCTGTGCTTTCACTCTTTTCTCTTTGCTTCAAACCTTGGCTATTCTCCCTTATTTACAGAAGGGGAAGCCTCCAAGGTTGAAATTGTTGAACCGAGCTAATCTTCTTCTTCTTCAAACAAAACCGGTTCGGCTAGAGAGAGAAGAGAGATAACCAAATACAAAAACCAACATGCAATTACCTCTGTGTCATCCCTTCTCAACAAGATTCATCAATCTGGGCCTTCCATCTTAACTTGCTCCCCAAGAAAGATTTCTGACCCTTGATGTGTCCTTGATGCTTGACAGCTCCTCTTGCTCTTATCTTCTGCCTCTTCCTCCACGTAGCTACAGTAGCTACCTCCTATGGTGGTTGATCAAAAGTAGAGACGAGCCATGCTTCCAAGGGATCTTATTTTCTGACCGAGTTGGATCTTCTTCCATTTTCGGGTATGGAGAGCTTGAGACTTCCACACTACTTACTATAAGTGCCAAAGATCTCTGCCACACCCAGTGGCGGAGCTTGAAACGAAATTTTGGGGGGGGCAGATAGAAGATAATTGTCAAGATGCTTTTGATATGAATCTCATTTAAGATAAGCTCGTCTAACCTCATCTTTCTGATTTGGGTAATATTGCCAAATTTAAAACCATTTTTCAGGGTATCGTTCTAAAGAATTAAGGTCAAACTCATCAGACGTAACTCTTTAAACTTTTGAAGGTTGTATCTTACTTTCTTCGTGATTCATTAAAGTAGAAGAACTATCTACAAATGTTGATATTATAAAAGTTATATGTTTTCCTTTTTGAATATTAGCCTTCCTCTTAAAAAATGCATCATCAACTCTTTGATTTTTTATGACTATTTTATATAAAAATTTGAATATATATCCAGTAAAATATGTAAAAAAGAAATTAGAAGAACAAATATTAAAATTTATAATATTTATTACATTTTTTTTTCAATTTATACGCATACAATAATATCAATACTTATTGAATATTCTAATATTTTTTGTCTTATAAAAAATTAAATTAAATAAACGGTAAAATATAAAATAATATTAAATTACATAAATAAAAAATACCTAATTTTTTATATTTGAACTCAAAGGTAAAGGGAGTGTTGCTTATTGAATAGAGAGCTGCGAAATGCGAATACACTCAATTCATTCCAAATCCAATATATTTTGAATGTTTAAAACTAAAAATTATTGTGCAATAAAAGCAAGAGATGAAGATTAAACTTTGGTATTTTAAGTCATAATAAAATATTTGAGCCAACTGAACTATTTTTTATTTTTTAAAAAAGTATTACTAATTTTTTAATAAAAGTTTGGGGGGGCCATGGCCACCCCTTGTCTGAACTAAGCTCCACCACTGGCCACACCCTACTGTGGATCTTCTTTTTCCCAACGCCATCATCACAATGGCTTCATGCTTGCTCCTAGCTTCTTCTTCTTTCTTCTGATAACTTATTTTTGCTTCCAAATTTCTTGATGGATGTGACCGAATCTGAAGAGAGAGAAGAGAGTGTAGAAAAAAGAAAAGCTATGGAAGTAATGTGTGATATCAAATAAAATCAACTAAAATCAACTTCCTATGCTTTTTGCCTAGTAACGTGTAAGCTTCAATTAATGCCATCAAATCACATTGCTTTTTCTCTTTCATGTTTTCAAGGCAATTAATACAAGTTAAATGAATTTTGAAATCTATCAAAAGAGAGAAAGTGGCATCCGTTGAAATCATGTAGCAAATTAATTAAAGAAATGAATTCCATCATGTTAAATGAGTAAAGAAAACATTGTGCCCCATTTCCTTTTGATTTTGGATCATCCACTTTGTTGGGCCTCAAAATTTGTTTTTCCTGGCCCAACAAGCATAACAATAATTCAACCACTTAATTTTAAACAATTTTGCACAAGGCTGAAAATTATCATTATGTTGGACTTTTTTGTTGCTTAAACCCCATGACCAAAATCCTGCATACAAAAACAGAAATTATTAATCAATTAATTTGAAATTGAAATTAAATAATTTCTTAAATAATATTTTAATAATATTTGATCATCATCATATTAAATTAGAGTTTTTCAAACTCATCAATCTCCCCCTTGATGACAAACATTATTAAAAAAAAATTGAATTGAAAAGAGTAAGAATTAAGAGTACTCCCTTTGAATATTTGGAATCCTCCCCCTTTTCAATTGTTACATACCTCCCCCTTAATATATGCCATTTTACCAAGGGAAGTTTTACCTATAACTTTTAAAATCAAGTTTAAGGCCACAATGTATTCAACATATGAAATATTTGAAATGTTGAACAACTTGATTTATGAGCAAAAGTGAAATGATAAGCAAAACTGATTTGTTATCATAAATGATTTTCTGCTCAATATGACAACCAAACTAAAGCATGCTTGAATACTTTCAGAGTACATTTTAACATATATTCAAAACTCAACATACTTCAAGTTAACAAAATAGTTTTTGTTAAAACTGATTCCTGCCAAGAAACATTTGCCAAATAAAGACAATAATTTACAATCTATGAAGCTTTTTCTAAGATAAATAGTCAACATCCAAACTTCATAAAATTGGCAGAATCATTAAATAAAAAATTATCAGAGCTTTAATTAAAACTATCATAGCCAAATTAAGAGCATGATAAAACATAAACCAGAGCATATATCATAAAACATGACAAATAAGATTGGAACATATGCACAGGGGTGATCATGAATCAAATTGATTTCAACCCATGTTTTTCAATTTTTCCAACTTTCTTTCCCCTTTTATCATCAATGGGGGAACCTGCAAAACAGACAAGAATAAACCAAAATGCATAATATTTGTTTAAACTAAAACATAAAGGTCCAGAGTATCCATCTTAACAGTTATACAGTACTCAAAACAAGAAAATAGGAAAATAAAACAGAGTTTATAGGAACTAGCAGTTAAACTGAATCAAGCATCAGAAAAGTTAATGTCAGAGCCAAGGGATTGGTTGTCTTCATCTGCATCACCCAAATCTTTTTCAAAGCTATCAAGCAGCAGATTAATTCGCTCATGGCACTTTTTCCAAGCCTTCTGATTCTCATACGCTTGTTTGCGGGCTTGTTTGTATGATCGTACCATCAGGTTTGACATATTAGAAAATTCAGTGAGAACGTCCTTGATGGAATCAGCAACCTTTGTTAGCTCATTGGGACGACTCTCAAGATCACTGTCTGATGGTTCAGAGGGCATTGAGTGTTTTCCTTTGGTACCTTTTGCGTATCTAGTGACTCCTCCTCCTTTGATGATGGAAACCTTGTTTTCTACATCCTCATTTGTTAAATCAACATGAAAATATTCAAAGATGCATGTAAGAAAGATTCCATACGGCAGATTAGCCTTTTTGTTACTGCGAACACATTCCCACATGTGATACACCATTAAATGAGCAAAAGAAATAGGAGAGGAAGTAAGGATTGCAAAAAGAACTAAAGTATCACAAACATTTATTCTTTGGAAGGAACCACTCTGAGGCATCAAGATATGATTGATGAGTCTGTGAAGTAGCATTTTTACAGGTCCAAGAGCTTTATGCGTCAACATCGTCCCATCCAGGGCAGAGAAGTTTTCACAGGTTCGATTCAGAGCAATCTGATATGTGACCCCAACTTGTGAATCCCACTTTTCAGTCATGTAGACAGTTGCTCCGTCATTAACATATCCCAATGCAATACTGATTGTTTCTCTGTTGAGAGATAAGTGAACCCTCTTGATATATGAATGTATAGCTCCATCAAGGTACCTCATGTTCGCATAGAACTCGCAAACCAGTGATGGATATATAGGCTTTTGAATGTTGAACAAAGGAGTCCACTTCAGATTATCGAACAGAGTGACAAAGTTGATCCCCTTTGTGGCCAGAGACTCCAAGTTCACTATGTGAGAAGCACATAAGTGACGCTTAGTTAGAACTTGATCATGAAACTCATATGAAGCACAAGAGTTGAATATGCCCGGATAAAAATGAGAATGCCCCTTGTTGAACTTGTTTTTGAAATCAAGAGATTCCAAGTTTGGCGGTTCCCACTTGTTGCGAAGAGAGTAGCCTTTTGAGCATTGAGAACTGCAGCCGGAGGGGTGATGAGTTGATTTTCTTGGAGGTGAATGAGGTAACGAAGATTGGGACTCCTCTTCTTCTTCTATCACAGGCTCCTTGTCTTCTCCAGAAATCTTGCGAGATGATGACCTTTCCTGAATAACCTTTCTCCTCATGGTTTTGGTTTGCTTGGATGAGAGTGAAGGAGATGAAGAAGAGGTATAGTGAATGCGAATGTGAGTATGTATTTGAGGAGTGGAAGAAAATGGAGAATTTATGGAGAGCGGAGTTTGGCTACTTTTTTTGGGAGCCACTATCTTTTTCATGTTATGAAAATGGACAATGGAGGGGGAAGATGAAGGAGTGGCCGAAGAGATTGGAGAGAGGTGGGAGGTTAAAGGAGCATTTAATGCTTAGTGGAGAGAGATGGTTAAGTGAGTAATGGACCATTAAGTAGCGCGGTTATCAACAAGAAAAGATTTTTTTAAAATTAAAACTGAAAGGTTAGCTCCTAGAATCAAGGGATGAGGTGAAAGAAAAGATTATAATTTGACAACAACTCCTTCTTTACAAGTTATGATATGACAACTTCCAAAAGGTATGATTTAAAAATTAAGGAACTCAAAACGGGCTAGGGTTATGAATGGAGTCAAAGAGGATTTGGTGGGGCCCATGATCATTAATATCAGAATTATTGATCAGAATTATTCTCCCCCTGTATCATGGCCTGCTTATCACATCCTCAGATTCGTCTTCTCCCTAGCTACGAGACAAAACCAAATAAAATCAGAAATTTTACAAATTATCAATATAACTCAATTCTATCATTCCCAAACTGTTTCTTAGATAGCAGAATCTGTCTTCACACAAGGGTTTAGTAAAAATGTCTACAAGTTGTTCTTTGGATTTTACAAATTAAATATCAATGGTACCCTTTTACACATGTTCTCTAATAAAATGATATTTAATTTCAATGTGCTTAGTTCTAGAGTGTAACACAGGATTTTTTGAGATGTTTATAGCACTCATATTATCACAAAACAAGGGTATACTATTGATCTTTAATTTGTAATCCTCCAACTGAGTTTTCAACCAAATTAATTGTGAACAACATGCAGATGCAGAAATATATTCAGCTTCGGTTGTGGATAGAGCTATTATGGCTTGTTTCTTGCTTGACCACATGTTAAGTGAGCTTCCAAGGAAGCAACATATTCTGGAGGTGCTCCTTCTATCCACCCGATCTCCCGCATAATCTGCTTCACAAAATCCTACTGCACAAAAGTCATTAGATTTAGGATACCACAAGCCATATGCATATGTTCCCTTAATATATCTAATGATTCGTTTAACGGCTGAAAGATGGGATTCTTTTGGGTGAGATTGAAATCTTGAACATACACCCACACTTTGAACAATATCCGATCTAGAGGAGGTAAGATACATTAGTGAACCTATCATTCCTCTATACCGTGTTTCATCCACATCTTTGCCATCATCATCTTTTTCAAGTTTAGTGTTTAGATGCATTGGTGTTCCCATAGGTTTGGAATTTTCTAGGCCAAATTTCTTGATTAATTCCTTAGCATACTTTCCTTGGTGAATGAAAGTGCCACTAGGAGTTTGTTTAATTTGGAGACCAAGAAAGAATGTTAGTTCTCCCATTAAACTCATTTCAAACTCACTAGTCATGAGTTTTCTAAACTCTTCACACAAGGATTCATTGGCCGATTCAAACACTATATCATCAACATAAACTTGAACAACAAGAATATCATCATTAGATACTTTAATAAATAAAGTAGTATCGGTGGCACCCATTTGAAAGTAATTTTCCAATAAAAAGGCACTAAACCTTTCATACCAAGCTCTTAGAGCTTGCCTAAGGCCATAAAGGGCCTTTGAAAGTTTGAAAACATAATTTGGAAATTCTTTATCTTCAAAATCGGGAGGTTGAGCCACAAACACTTCTCTATCTATAAAGCAATTAAGGACAGCACATTTGACATCCATTTGGAACATTTTAAAACCTTTATGGGCAGCATAGGCAAGAAGCAACCTAATTGCTTCCATTCTTGCTACCGGAGCAAAAGACTCATCAAAATCTATACCCTCTTCTTGATCGTAACCTTGGGCCACTAATCTAGCCTTGTTACGAACAACCTTACCATCCTCGCCTAATTTATTTTTGAAAACCCACTTAGTAGCCGTTACCTTCTTACCATTCGGATGAGGTACTAGTGTCCAAACCTCATTCTTGTCAAATTGGGCTAGCTCTTCTTGCATGGCTTTGACCCATGAGAGGTCTTGAAGAGCTTGCTTCACATTGTTAGGCTCCATTTGGGACAAGAGAGCAAAATTGCTTTGTTCGGCTTGCTTCTTAGATGAGGATCTTGTGGTTACTCCTTGTGAAGGGTCACCTATGATAAAATCATGAGGATAACCTCTCATAGACTTCCACTCTCTTGGTTTTCGGAGTAAGGTTGAGCTTTGATGAGCTTTAGTAGCTTGTTCTATTCCAGATTCTCTTACTGTCTCAGGAGACAAAATAGAAATGTCTCCTCTATCCTGATGAGACAAATTTGAGAGGGCAGATTTTTCATTTGGGACAGATTTAGGATTTTCTTCACTAGCTTCCTTGTTAATAGCATCTTCACAATCTGTATCATCTTCCACCACAACATTGGGAATTGAATTAGTATCACAAAAAGAAACGTGTATGGATTCCTCTATGATTCTATGTTCTTTGAGGTAAATTCTATAAGCTTTGCTAGTGGTGGAGTATCCAACAAACATTCCCTTATAGGATTTTGGATCAAATTTACCAAGGTTTTCTTTATTGTTAAGTACAAAGTATTTGCATCCAAATATGTGGAAATACTTAAGATTATGAGGGGTTCCTTTCCATAGCTCATAAGGAGTTTTCTTTAACCATTTTCTAATAATAGTCCTATTCAAAATATAACAAGCTGTATTTACAGCTTCAGCCCATAGAAATTTTGGAACCTCATTTTCACATAGCATAGCCCTAGTCATTTCTTGAAGACTTCTATTCCTTCTTTCAACCACCCCATTTTGTTGAGGGGTTCTAGGACATGAAAAGTTATGAACAATTCCAAAATCATCACAAAATTTTTCAAAGTCTTGATTTTCAAATTCTTTTCCGTGATCACTTCTTAAGTGGGCAATTTTCAAATCTTTTTCATTTTGAATTCTTTTGCAAAGAGTTGAGAAAGCATGGAAAGCATCATTCTTATGAGAAAGAAAAAGTACCTAACCGAATCTAGAGTAGTCATCCACCACCACTAATCCATAATGTTTACCTCCTAGACTTTGAGTTCTTGTTAGATCAAAAAGATCAATATGTAACATTTCCAATGGCCTCTTGGTTGAAATTCCATCTTTTGGCTTAAAAGAGAATTTTACTTGTTTGCCTAATCGGCAAGCATCACAAGTAATATCCTTATCAAATTTAATATTTGGAATTCCTCTTACCAAGTTTTTCTTAACAAGTTTAGAAATTTGGTACATGCTTGCATGATCCAATTTCTTATGCCAAAGCCATTTTTCAGATTCAAGTGATGTAAAGCATGTTACTTTTTGATCTTTTAAATCCTCAAGAGTCAATCCATACACATTGTTATACCTTTTTGCTTCAAACAAAATATCTCCAGTTTTTCCACAAATAACTAAACAAACCAATTTTCTAAAAAATGACTTCATATCCAAGATCACATAATTGGCTTACACTTAGCAGGTTGTGTTTCAAATCATCAACAGGAAAAACATCATTTATAAAAGAAGAAAAACTTTTACCAACTTTTTCAATGGCCACTATCTTTCCTTTGTCATCATCACCGAAAGTGACAAACCCTCCATCATATTCATCAAACTTAATGAATAAGGTTGCCTTTCCGGTCATATGCCTAGAGCATCCACTATCCATGTACCACATATTGTCCTTTCGCTTGGATGCTAGGCAAACCTACAAAATAAGCTCAAGTAATCTTAGGTATCTAAATCTTCTTGGATCCTTTCATGTTAAACCATCTTCTTTGTTCCAAGCCATTGTAATCACAAACAACTTTACAAACTTTGTTTCCAATCATTCTTTCAATGAAAAAACATTGAATGGGAAAATGACTACTCTGATTGCAAAATCTGCAAAACCTTGGAGTTGCTGTTTTGTTGAAACTTGTTGGATTTTAAAACCTTGTATCATTAGAAGATGAAGCCATGTTTTCAAAAGAAGGTTTCTCAATAGATTTGAAAATTTTATGAAAACCCAAGCCAACTTTATCATAAAGAGATTTTTGACTAGCCAAGATTTGATTTAGATTTTTAGAACTTTGAATGAACTTGGCTAAGTCTTCTTTAAGCTTTCTTATCTCTTTATGCAGCCAATCATTTTCTTCAAGGTAATTCAGATTTGCAGTCACAGAATGGTAAAATTCACGGCTTTTAAGTTGAGCATTTAACTGCTTGTTTTCTTCAACAAGTTCAATAGTGGTTTCAGCTTTCCTTAATTTATCTTTAAGAAAACCATTTTCAGCTTTAAAAATAGTAATTTGTGACTCAAGATCTTGGTTTTCAAGCAAGAAGCATCTAATTTTTTCACAAAGATAATCAATCATGAGATGAATATCTTCAGTGTTAGGGTTATTAAATACTACCTGTTCAACGTGATCTGCTATAAGGCACGGTTGAGACTTGGTGTCTGATTCTTCATCATCTTCTGAGTCGATTTCTAAGTCTTCCCAAGAAGCCATCATTCCTTTCTTCTTTCCCTTCTTCGGCTTCTCCCCCTTCTTCAACTTACGGCAATCAGATTTGAAATGCCCAGTCTCCTTGCAGTTGTAGCAGATCACTTTGGTGAAGTCTTTCTTTTGTTTCCTTGAGCTGCTTCGTTGTTTCTTTCCTTCAGTTTTACCATTTTTCTGAATTTTTTTGCAAACAAAACAAATTTATTTTCAGAGGAATTATCACTGGATTCATCATCCAGGGAGTTAGAAACAGATGTAAGAGTTATTCCTTTTCTTTTTGAATCTTTTTTCAAATAAGTGTTTTCAAAAGCAAGTAGATTTCCTCTCAAGTCATCATATGTCATAGAATCAAGGCCACTACTCTCAGATATTATTAATGCCTTAATTTTCCACTCTTTTGTGAGACTTCTCAAAACTCTCCTCACAAGCACAGATTCAAAATACTTGATCCCCATAGCATCCAAGCCAACAATGATGATGTTGAATCTTTCAAACATTTCATCTATTGATTCTCCTTCCTTCATTGAGAACATTTCATATTCTCTATTCAACATATCTATCCTGGTCTTCTTCACTATGGTGGTTCCTTCATGAGTGACTTGAAGTTTATCCCAAATTTCCTTTGTCGTTGTGCATTGTGATACCCGTCGGTATTTCTCGAAGCTGATTGCACAGTTGAGCAAGTTGATAGTTTTGGCGTTGAGCTCCACCTTTTTCCTGTCTTCTTCGGTCCAACTGGCTTCGGCTTTAAGAGAGACTAATCCTTCAACACTTGTGGTGGTTGGAAATTGAGGACCCTCCAGGATGATCTTCCAGAGTCTGTAATCTACTGCTTGCACAAAAATCTTCATTCTTTCCTTCCAATAGGTGTAGTTCTTCCCATTGAAAATAGGAGGTCTACTGCTTGACTGTCCTTCTGTCAGATTGTAGGACACCAAGTTTGAGCCACTGTTTTTTGCCATCTGGATCTTTTCTCCAAGCTGCAAAGCTTGATCTCTTTGAGACCAAGTTCTGATACCAATTGATGGTAATCAGTGGCTAAGAGAAAGGGGGAGTTGAATCTTAGCCCTTTTTTGCTGAGTTATGCTTGTTGTCTGGTAGAATGCCTTGAGGAAATATTTTTCCTTTTTGTCTCGTACCCAGCCAAGAGACTTTTTCTTTTTGTCTCGTAACCAGGCAAGAGATATTTTTTAGTTTTGTCTTCAATGCAGCAGAAACATAAATGGAGTAAAAGAGAGAGAAAATCACACCAAGATGTATCATGGTTCAGTTGCTAAGTGCAATGCAGCCTACGTCCAGTCTCCATCACAACAATGATGAAATTTTACTATAATCATCTTTGATTACAAACACCAATTTTTCCTAGGAATTACCCTTCTTATCTGGGGCAAATCCAAAATTTAACCTGAATCCTAAATTTGACTTGGTCACCTACCAAGCTTTCAACTGCTAAGTGCTAACCCAACTTGTAAGGAGATTCCCACAGAATCATGAAACATAACACAGTTGTACAAAGGACCTCTAGGACATTCATGGCTTTTTCTTTTAATTTTGTATACTTTGCCTTTTTCTGCTCTATGACTTTTTCATACAAGTCTCACTGTTTGCCTTTTTCTATGAGACTTAAGACAGACAAAACTAAATAGAAAAATATAACACGAAACACATTGAAGGAGAAGAACTTCTGTTCGTTTAGGTAGCTATGAGAACTCTGTGCTTTCACTCTTTTCTCCTTGCTTCAAACCCTGGCTGTTCTCCCTTATTTATAGAAGGAAAAGCCTCCAAGGTTGAAACTGTTGAATCGAGCTAATCTTCTTTTTCTTTAAACAAAACCGGTTCGGCCAAAGAGAGAAGAGAGATAACCAAATGCAAAAACCAACATGCAATTATCTTTGTGTCATCCCTTCTCAGCAAGATTCATCAATCCGGGTCTTCCATCTTGACTTGCTCTCAAGAAGGATTCCTGACCCTTGATGAGTCCTTGATGCTTGACAGCTCCTCCTGCTCTTATCTTCTGCCTCTTCCTCCACGTAGCTACAGTAGCTACCTCCTGTGGTGGTTGATCAAAAGTAGAGACGAGCCATGCTTCCAAGGGATCTTCTTCTCTGACCGAGTTAGATCTTCTTCCATTTTTGGGTATGGAGAGCTTGAGACTTCCTCACCACTTCTTACCATAAGTGGCAAAGATATCAGCCACACCCTACTGTGGATCTTCTTTTTTCCAACGCCATCATCACAATAGCTTCATGCTTGCTCCTAGCTTCTTCTTCTTTCTTCTAATAACTTGTTTTTGCTTCCATCGTTCCTGATGGATCTGACCGAATCTGAAGAGAGAGAAGAGAATGTTAAAAAAAGAAAAGCTATGGAAGTAATGTGTGATATCAAATAAAATCAACTAAAATTAACTTCCTATGCTTTTTGCCTAGTAACGTGTAAGCTTCAATTAATGCCATCATATCACTTTGCTTTTTTTCTTTCATGTTTCCAAGACAATTAATGCAAGTTAAATGAATTTTGAAATCCATCAAAAGAGAGAAAGTGGTATCCATTGAAATCATGCAGCAAATTAATTAAAGAAATGAATTTCATCATGTTAAATGAGTAAAGAAAACCTTGTGCCCCATTTCCTTTTGATTTCGGATCAACCACTTTGTTAGGCCTCAAAATTTGTTTTTTCTGCTCAACAAGCATAACAATAATTCAGCCACTTAATTTTAAACAATTTTGCACAAGGCTGAAAATTATCATTATGTTGAGCTTTTTTGTTGCTTAAACCCAATGACCAAAATTCTGCATACAAAAATAGAAATTATTAATCAATTAATTTGAAACTGAAGTTAAATAATTTCTTAAATAATATTTTAATAATATTTGATCATCATCATATTAAATTAGAGTTTTTCAAACTCATCATATTATAATTGGAAGTTCTAGAATTGCCTTTGACTTTTTCAGGACATTACATGTTAGATATTTGGGTACTGTTACCATGCTGAGAACCGGAGGTTCTCACCCATACGAATTTTGTGGTTTTTAGATGTAGGACGTGAGGCTCCTCGCTGAGACATGCTGGAGACTTCTATTTTGGCGAAAATCCTTAGCTCTCGAAATTTTATTTTGATCTTATATACTTGCTTAGATACTTATATTCTCCATTGTATATATATATTTTGTATTGACTCCTTTTAGAGGCTATTTTGGAGAAATAAGTTCTGTATATTGTCTTTCGGGTTTTGTTTTGGGTAGTTCCTTTATATATGTATGTATACTTCTATGCTCGGGCTAGTTCTCTTCGCAAAGCGAGTTTTGAGTCTTGATATCTGTATTTTTGGCACTCTCTTGTATATCTTATCATGTTAGCTTATTCTATATTTGTTTCATTCACGTTATCGATCGGAGTATTACGCTTTTCGTATTAATGGTTTTGATTTACCCCTTTTCTTCAAAGGCTCTTAATTATAAACCTTTTTACACTATTATATATACTAAATTTTATTTTTAGAGGTCGAATACCTCGCCACCTCTATTTAATGACTTAAGTATAAAACTATGTGTGGTAGGGTGTTACATTAAATTTCATAAACGAACATGTACCCAATCAAAAGAGGCAAACTCATGAATTATATAATTAATAATGCATATATAAGCAGCATCTCTCTCGCACACACACAACTTCAACTTCTATTATAGAACCTTCGTTGTTACTATTGTTGTTATTGTTTTTATATAAATTGGAATTGCATAAGAAGCCTTACATGCTTATAAGGTTCACCTTTTTGGTTACACAAACGAATCGAACGAATGCCTTGTCTTAACTCAGAAACAGGCAAACATGTTTGTCCTCCAAAATCATTCTTTCCTTTGAAGTCATGTTCGACCACTTTGATGTATAAGAGTGCCAATTCCGGAACCGTTAATGGGAAGATAAATTCTTGGTTCCATACAGGTACCCACTCATCTTCCATTGTCATTGTTTCTTTTATACTTTCATCTGCTGGGACACCATAGATACGAAGCTGCACCATAAACTTAATGTATTAGCACTTAACCCTAAAAGTTAGGCTAATTAATTAGATTGGAGGTTTTATTTGTTATTCTTAAGATTCGTCAAATGTAGTCACCAAAAAAAAAAAATTGGTCAAATGTTTTAAAAATTATTTTAAATTTTTTTTGTTTCAATTTTATTTTAAAAATTTTTTATTTATATTAAATATATTTTTATAAATTTTTAACAGTTAAATTTTTAAAAAATTTAAGACTAATCTAATAATAATACATACTAAATATATCTGATTTGTTTATGTTAAAAGTTATTCTTATAAAATTATTTAGTTATAATTTTTTGTTTAGAAATTAATGTTAACGATAAATTTAATACAAATAAAAAATTTTAGAATAAAATTAAAATAAAATAAAATTTAAAAATATTTTTAAAATTTTTAATAAATTTAAGAATAAAAATTATATTTTACCCTTTCTATTATTTATTATATTGAACAAGAGAATGTTGGACGTGGCATTTGTTTCACTCAATGAGAAAATACGAAGAGTCAACATTTTTTAAAATCACCCAACAATTGTGAAGAGACAATGTGCTCTTCTTCTTCGACCGCTCTCTATCTGACCTCTCAAATTAAATGTTCTGTTGTTTTAAATTTTGAATGTTCACTAAGATATGTTGAGAATTTTTGGATGTATCTTACGTTTAGATTTTTTTTTAATTTTGGATGTTTAAACTAAATAAATAATTTCATAGATTGTTATTCTATTTTTAGATGTTATTTTTAGTGGAATTTTAGATATTTTTCTGGTGTGTTTTTTAATGTTTATTTGAATGTTATTATGAATTAAAAATAAAATTTTAAAAAAGTTAATTAATATTGATCGATAACTAACTAGTTTCATAGTTATTATATAATGGATGTAATAACTTAATTATTTCAGAAAACTAGGTCAAGAAAACCTATATTTATAATTATTCCCAAGGTGTATAGACATTTAATATAACTTCAGAGTGCGTGACTCTATCTAATACGATGCTAATTGATGAAATATATATACATTTGTTTTGTGGTTTATGATCTGGACAATTCTAGGTTAAAGAGATGTTTGTGTGAAAAAAAATAAAGAGAAGTGTATAATTTATTTTAAAAAAATCAATAAAAATAAAATTACATATTCTCATAAATAAATATTTAATTTTTTATCAAAAAGAATCTTCATCTTTTCGCTATATCTCTGGTTCAATTTTTATCATTTTTTTTTTTTTAGTTTCTAAACAATATATAATATTTATTTACCTCTACACTGAAGTCAGGAGGAGAATATAAATCAAAGTGTGTTGGGGAAAATTCTGAACGCCAACCTTCACCCATGTACACCATAACCTGCTTATTAATATCATCGATAATAAAAATTAGAGGTAGTTAAATAATTATAGAAAGCACAAAAAATGTAGATAGATATTCACACTTTAATAATTCAATGACCTGCAGATTTTTTTTAGGTAGTCTAAATGCACTAGGATCAAAGACCTCGTTCTCATCCAACAAGATATTTGGTTTCTTGACATAGCCACACCCACCATTTGCTCTGAACATTCCTTCCATCATCCTAAGCAAGTGCCCATGTCCCTGGAAAAAATATATATATAACATCAATTAATTAGTCAATTCATGTTTTGTGATTATAATTTTGCAAATAATGAAGAAAAATTGGAAATTAATTGTAACCTGCATATTAAAGGCTACCATCTGAGCTCCATGCATCCATCCAACCATGGGGTTGTAATTAGATGAGTCCACACGCGTGCCCCTTGGATATATTCTAAGCAGATTCTTTTGGGTGAATCTGAAAGCATATTTACGGATTAACATCTTTATTTAACAATATAGTTAAAGTTTTATATTCACCACCTGACAATTTCTGTTGCCCTTGTTTTAGCAATTTCCTCAAGCTGGTCCTCGCTCAAGCTTAGACGCCTTACTTTTTCATGACTAATGAACAAATTCCCTGACCCACCTTTTGGTTTCCCCGCATGAATTGAGATTAAATCTCTGTATTCTAGAGAATTATCCTCTTTCTCTTCATCTTCATCTCCATTTTTATCCTTGTCATATGAATTATATCGCATCTGAAAAAATATAAAATAATTTTATATATACATCAAATCATATAATAAATATTACATCAATAAAAATAATTATTTTTTGATATCTAACTTTATGTTAATAAAAATAACTACATCTTATATTAATCATCTAAAATAATAATATAAATATAAAATGTTTTAAACGGTTCAGTGCATAAGATAAAATTAGTAAAATGATATTTCTGAAAGTCAAATGGAATATTTAACGTACCATATAGTTGACTTCAGATGATCTTTCTTCGTTGTGCTCTTGATCTTCTTCAGGAGTTTCTGGTGGTTTGGTTGAAATTAGAATCTTTTCCTTCAGTGATTCTGGAGATGGGAACTTATTCATAATGTGTTGTGAAGAAGGGCGATACAGCATGTCCCCAAATATGCCATTCACCATCTACATACATTTGAAATCTATTTCCACTTGAACATATTAAATAAGAAAAATATTATTTATACATAATATTTGTGAGACACGACATTGATACAGCTATAGTATTGGATAAAATATAGACTCTATTTGCTGTGTGTCTCAATTTAATATTATAGTTAAATAATAACAAAAAATATTAAAATGTGCTAGCCCTAAAAATTTCTCATGAAAATAACGATAGTAATTAAATAATACCTTGGCAACTTTAGATTGGAGAGGTGGAGTTATATGGTCTTCAAAAGTTATAACAACAGGATACTTAGAAGCATAAAATGCATATTCTTTAATTGCTTTCAAACAAGCTCTCAGTTTCACCGGACTAGTTAGAGTCCTGTAATAATATACAGCTCCAAATAAACACTAATATTAATCATAATTATTGTCAATAATTATATATGAATGAAAAGTAAAGGAAATTGCATACCTTCCATGACGAACTTCAACAGAATTACCAGTGGAGTTAGGCCACAAATCAAGTTCGATGACTCTAACACCTTTCTTGAGTGCCTTTATAATTGGGGCGGTGCTGCTATTACTACTAAATTGATTACCTGTTAAGTAGGAGTTATGGCCCGTGTATAAGAAATAATGGGCCAGTGGGCTTCTCATGTCATGACCAACCTGGATCATAGATCATAAAGTGTTAGGAAGAATAATGAAAATAATAAGAAAAAACATTATTGATACACCAAACAAAATAAAATTATTATTATTAAGTAATTGTTTATTTAAATTATTTTTTAATTAACAAAACAAAAAAACACGTGTTTAGTTGTTAAGAAAATACTAATGTGAAAACAGTATTTATTATAAAGGTTATAAACGTAGCGGAATTGTAAAAGAATAAATCATAGAAACTATTTATCTATTAAATAAGTTTGAGCCAATTCGTCACGAAGTAACTAACTAAAATTAAAAAGAAGTATAGAGAACCAATGAAGTATCTGTACAATATATACAATGGGAGTTTAGGGATTTCAGATTCAGTAGGATATAGATATTTATTATTTCTGGTACCCCAATGATTATTTTGGATAGTATGAGTATATTGTGTTTGAGAAATTAGTAGTATTTTATTCTGGATGTTCATTTTTTAACTCATATTGGACCAAATAAATAACCCATTATACACATTGTACAAATACTCCATTAACTCCCGAATAGGATTCAATTAAAAAATAACCCACTAAAATTGAGAAAACGGATTAACCCGGTAAATGTTAATTTGACTCAACTCGTATAAATTATCGAATTTAATATATTCGCTTTTTAGTTGTATTTTTAAAATTAAATTAAGAAAAATAGATAAATTTTAGCATTTTAAACTAATTTATATTCAGACAAGTAAAAAATTTTATGATATATTTATATATTTTCATACTAAAGTAATTAAAATTTAAAGTGTAGTTAAAAGCATGTATATTATTTACCTGAAGAAGAGGGGCATTATCATCACCTAAGAGATAGCGAAAGAATGCATCAAGATGAAAGCCTTTCCTTTGGAACAAGAAGAGATGCTTGTGACTATCAAATATAGCTTGAGCCTTGTGTTTTGTATCATCACAATCTCTTTCTCCTTGGAACCGAACCAAGAATCTGTAGAGCCCATCAACACTCATCACCGTGCCATTGTTGTTTTCCGAGAACTTCTCGAAGATACTTCGGATTTCCTCTGGCGGTTCCGACACCTTAAGCTTGAATATCCTCTTGAAACAGAAGCACACTTGGAAGTGTTGTTGGTGTTTCGGTTTTCTCCAAGAGCTAGATCCCAAACTAGTTCCTGATGAAGCCATTATTGTTATTGTTTAATTTAATCTACAGAAAAGATGGAAACAAGTTTGAGGTTTTTAATCTGTCAGGAATTGTTGAATTGCTGCTTAGTGTAAAGTGAGAATTTATACTATTGCAATATGTGCAAAAAAGCATTTGTTTTTGTTTAACTTTATCTCTTTAAGCAAGGAAGAGATTGCTTGAAGATGGTTATAATACAAGGATCACAAATTAAATTAAATTAGAAGCATGGACTTGTATTAATTGTATGTACAACATGATTTTTTTTAAACCAACAGTTATATATATACAATTAGGGATGAAAATATACTACTAGAGAAATATATTTGCGTTAAATTTGGCTAATACATGTATACAACAATTCATTGTTGAATGACGGATTTTTAAATAAAGTTGAAATTTTTAATAGATTAAAAGATAGTAAGATACCATTAAAAAAAATAAAAAAATACGATTAAAAAAATATAGGAAATATAATATTTTTGGGACAATAATTATAATATAATAATTATTTCAAATTAGAAATGACGACCATTTAGTAAAAAAAAATTACGATAATTTATATAATGTAAACTTAAAATTAATATTTAAGTTCCGAAATATTTTATGGTATACAAATTGGTCAAACTAAAAAATTAATTATTGTTATAAATCTAAATCATCCATAAAAATCAGAAAATATACGATAAAAATATGCTTATGCAGTGCTATACTCTAAGAAATGTTCAAATAACAACTATTAAATTTATATATGATTAAATAAAATTATAAACAACATTTCGTAGAGATAAATGTCATCTACAAATGCATAACTTGTTAGGATAGCCTCTTTAATAAATAGTCGCAAATTCAAGTCTAGTTTATATAATAATTTAATATTGAATAAGACAATTTTTTTTTAGTAGAGAATCTCAAATAGTTGAATGTAACTACTTATAGTCTTATACTAAGAAGAGTAAAATGATTTAAAAAACCAAAAAAGAAAAGAAAAGAACACTGTTTCTTTGCGGCCACGCTTAGTAAAAACTTAAAAATGTACAACATAACAACAAGAACATCATATTCATATCCCTGCAGTTTTTCCTGATTCCTAGTTCATATATCCAGTTGATACTGCAATACTAGACTTTTTTTTTTTTAAATTCTACTACAAATATAAAAGATTATATTTAAAGTTTGATTATAATTTCAATTTTTCACACATGGATTATTTTAGATCACCTTTCATTTGAACTTATTTGACTTTCAGTAATTTATGTTAGCTTGGGGTGACTTATTAAAATTCTTTTAATTTTAACACTAGTGTTTTTATTTATAACGGTTAGAATTTTACTTATAAAAAATAGCGTCACTTAAACCAATTAAGATTTTATCTTCAAACTCAATTTGGGTTATTATTTGATCCAATTCCATGGGAAGTGTATAGATAACTAATATAGAAACCCTCTCTAGGGGCAATAATTTTATCTTCAAACTTAAAGTTAGGAATATTCATTGTAATGCAGGGGTAAAGCTAGCTACTTGAAGTAAGATAAACATTCACATTGAGTACATAGGTGAAAAAGGGATTTGACATCTCATAGCAAAACAAATTTGAAGCAAACCCTCACTTGTGGGTCAATTTGGAGGCTGTTTTAACTTGGGAAATATTATTTAATGTTCAAAATTACATTTTTAGAAATTATAATCCAAAAATATTAATTTATCAACAAAAAAAGAATGTAGAATAATATACATTAATAACACTAGAATTCGTCGTCGATTTCATCATATTGAGGCTAATCAATCACATTACAACTCAACATCCTATCAAAATTCATCATTACATTGGGACACAACTTTACATTGATATCCTTCTTCGGATTCTAAAAATCTTATGTTAACATACTGAGTCTATTATTTTTATTTATCGTTCCATTTTTTATATTTCTATTTCGTAACTCTTTTTTGCTAGTGTCGGCCATGGCAAGAGAAATGCACCTAAAAAAGGTTAATGCTCAAGCTCAGTTAACAAAAAAGACCTTCGGTTAGCGATCATGTGCCTCTCATGATTTATTACATCGACATAATTGTCCTCTTGGAAAAACAAAACTAAGAAAAATAATTCCTTTTCATCAAATGTGTGAATCAAACCCATACATAATTAAACTATCAAACAAGTCAATTGTAGCATTTTTCATTTTTACATTAAAATGAAAAAAAAAAATCCTAAGTACAAAACAATATCTTAGATGAACTCAAATCGCATGAGAAGCCTAACTGAGTTGTACTTCTCCCCTTTGCGGTCATAGAGTGGAACTGCACGGATCCCTTGCTTTAGTTCAGCAACTGGTAAGCAAGTTTGGCCTGCAAAATCATCCGTTTCAGACATGTCATATTCATGCACTTCAACTCTCAGCAATGCAAGTTCTGGAACTCTTAAAGGGAATGTGAATTCTTCTTCCCAAGTAGGTATCCAATTATCTTCTATGATCTTTGTTTTCTTCATTATCTGATCGGCTGGCGCCCCAGCTATACCAACCTGCAAGTAAAGAATGTGAAAAGTGATTTATCCTCTTAATCTATCCTTCAAAACATGCTCCTAATTACTAAAGAGAGAAAGAGAATACATTAAATTCCACTATTTGAAGAAAAATGATTGAATGAATACATCTGTTTTTTCTTTTAATTTGGTATTAGAATGATGAGTAGGAAGATTATTAGAAGACTATATCATTACCCTAAGAAGATTGCGTCAATATTACATAGAATATTTTCTATCTTGAGATTAGCTAATATATACTAGCTTACACAAATAACACAAACATGTTACACAATCAATATTGCTAAAATATAACAAAGGACAACCAACATTGGTTTATAAGGAGTTATACTGTAAACCAAGGATAATAGGGCAGCTTAATGCGCAAGTGTCCTAGATATATATATATATATATATATATATATATATATAAAGTTTGGCGAGGGTAAATCCGTGCAGCTTTTACCCGTCACAAGCAGAGATCCTATTTCGAAAACTAAAATATGTGAACTTCAAGTCACAAGATAGCATCTTTCGAATCGCAGGCTTACCCTGAAGTTGAGGACAAATAAAAAGAAAGAAAAGAAAAATTCTCACCCTAGCATAAAAATCTGGCGGAGAATAAGTGTCGAAATGAGTTTGTTTAAAGTCCATACGCCATCCATCTCCAAGATATACTTTCACCTATCCAATGAGATTAAATTAAAAACAATATGAAAATTGCACATTGCTAACTTTTGTGTTTCTTACAGTTTGATAGAATCCTTACCTTTAGAGTTTTTCTCACTGGCAAATCATATTTTGGATTGAATACCTCATTATTTGGACCTACATTCATAAGAAACTCTGGCTTTTTCACATAGCCACATCCTCCGTTGGATCTAAACATTCCATGCATCAACCATAAATTTCTGCCATATCCCTGCGATCAGAACCAACGATCAGTCTAATGTTTACAGTTTATAGAGTTTTATAGCTTGAAGAATGAGACAATATGAAAGGAAAGGATTGATCAATCAATCAATACGAATCAAAAAACATTGTAAGTCAAAATTTACAAAACAAACAAACTAGTAAAAATTAAACATAAAAAATTCTAAGACTCAAAAGCGCATTTTATATGTCATGATCCAGAATAAAGGACAGAAAATGGAACCAAAATTAAAACCTGCATGTTGAATGCAACCATTTGAGCACCATGCATCCAGCCAATCATTGGCTTGTAGTTAGAGGAATTGAACCTTGTACCCTTGGGGTACACCCTCAAAAAGTTCTTCTGGGTGAATCTGTTATACAAAATCGAAATCCTTATAGTCATATTGTTGAAGAATTTTCTGGAAATTGGAATAGAAGTAGCAGATCATTTGAATATAATGGTAGAATATTACTCATATTTGTAAAGAAACCTTATATTACTCTTACCTAATAAGATCAGTTCCAAGTGACTCAGTAGCCTTTTCAAGAGCTTGTTCACTTAAGCTAAGTCGTCTAACTTTATCATTTTCAACTTTTAATGCGTCCTTCAGAGTAGTACCCTTCGGTTTTCCAGCATGAATAGCGATGAGATGCTTATAACTAGGAGCTTCAGATGAGCATAACTCATGAGCTAAATCATCGACGGCATCATCTTCGCTGTGTTGATTTGGATCAGAATCACCCTATAAGGAAATAGAATTAAGTCTTAGAAGACACAAGGAAATGGAGATTGGTGTATTGACAAAATGGAGAACACTTTAAAAGTGTGATTCCAAGCTCACCACATCATTTTCATTTTGATTTTTTGTTGAGACCTCCTTCCCCCATTCATCGTCATCAGAATCCTTTGATTTTTCTAATTTAAAGGAATTATTCTCCTTGACAGTTTCAGCGTACTCCTTTGGAGGCTTTGTTGAGATCAAGATCCGACCCTTCAATTCTTCAGGGGAAGGAAACTCTTTCAGAGTTTCATGATTTGGACAAAACAACATATCTCCAAATGTTTTAGTAAGCATCTAACATCAAAATAGCATTATGATTCAGTTCAAAAGCTAGATCAAACACAGTGACTTACTCCTTTAAGACATTAAATATTACCTGAGCAACCTTAGCTTGAAGATCTGGTGTAAGATGGTCTTCCAGTGTTATTATGACTGGGTATGGAGATGCAGCGAAAGCATGTTCTTTAATTGATTTCAAACATTTAATTAACTCAACAGGAGTTGTCAATGTCCTATATAAACAGGTTTAAGGTACTTAGGAATCTTCTAGAAACCATATTTATGAAATTATGCATACAAATTTGGAATCAAGTATCAACTACTATATATATATATATATATATATATATATATATATATATATATATATATATGTATATATAAAATAGTTCCAAAGACAATATCTTGTTTGACCTTCTATTTAACCTTTTTACTCTTAATAAGGAGAATGCTCACCATGAGCTTCCATAGCCACACCAATGAATTTCTCAAAGGGAAAGAGATCAGAATGCAAATTTCATTTATGCATTAAACTTTCATCCTCACATCATCCCATGATATAGCCAAAGGATACATCAAGAGTAACAATGCTTTGCTCTGTCAAAAAAATTGAATACCTTCCATGCAAAACAAGCACATCATCTTTTGTGGAATTGGGCCATATATCAAGTTCCACCACTCTAACGCCCCGATTCAAGGCCTTTATAATGGGCACATCACTGCAATCGCTGCTTAGTTGATTTCCAGTGAGATAGGAGTTGTGGCCAGTGTATATAAAATAGTGGGACAATGGAGCCGACATATCCTGATTAACCTAAACAATGGCAAAATCTAGATGTCAAACCTTGTTATAGTGTTGAATTCTTCACATAATAAACCACATTGCTAATGAAAGTACGAGACTCTTCATTCCTGCAATGAAACTTGCATTGTTCATGAAATAAAGATTTTCTCTGTATCATTGCGTTAATTAACATGTCTTTCCCATCTAATTGCCAATTAAATCAAGGTATCATAAGCACAATAATGCCGTGAAGAATTGCATTTCAATTTCCTTCCTTCGTCTTGAATAATGATAATAATATAGTATAACAACTAATTAAGAGAAAAATGCTAGCCAGAGTTTTGCCATACAACTAGTTCAATTCAATCATCATTCTTATTTTTCACTGAATTTTGAGTGGTAATAAAGGAGAGCTAGAACACCTGATCATGTATGAGTTTTCCTGATTCTAGAAAAAACGACAAAAAAGAAAAAAAAGTAGCAACTAGATCCAATCCAAAGCTTTCATTTTCAACCAAAATAGTCAGCAAAAACTGCTCTCAGTCTAAAAAAGAAGAAAAAATAAATCAGCAAAACACTGCTAAAATGTGCTTAGTCACGAGTCAAACAAACATCAAACGTCGAGAATTCACTTAAATTTCCCGAAACTCAAGTTTGATACCTTAGATCCGATGGGAGGGTTGAACTCAGTGGAGAAGAGGAAGTAATGGAAATCATCGAGTGTGAGGTTGTGCCTTGCGAACTTGGTTATATGGTGGCGCTTATGGAGAACTTGCTCCACCACGTTCTGGTGCTCAATGAGGGACACGTCATCACCTTGAACCTCGGCCAAGAAGCGGCGGAAGTTGTCCGGCGTCATGTGGGCCCCGCCGTCGGAGTATTTCTGAAAAAGCTCCTTGACGTCGGAGGGCGGCTCGGCCTCCGCCACCTTGAATCGCCGCTGGAAGCACACGCACACGCGGTAGCTCCCCATTGTCTTTAATTTGTTTATAGTGCTTCTACTCTTTCAGGAAGAGAGTTGAAAAGACAATGTGATTTGTTTCAAAGTGTAGGTTCCAGCAATTAATTTTGTTCAAAGATGTGAATTATTTCCAGCCATTTTATGTGTATAAAATATAAATCATGGACTTGTAATGTATCAATAGGAAAATTTTTCTTGTTTGACTTGGGAGAATCTAGGTCGTCTTTTTGTCTTCTTATATTGGTAGTGCATTGTTGTAGTACTAGTTTATAACATAATTTAATCATGCACTTAATGTGAATAATTTTGCATAGTATATGACACTTTATTTATGTGAGATGAGATGTCATATAATTGAAGGAAAAGGAGAGGGTTGTCCCCGAAAAAGATCTTCTCCAGTTTTTTTAACAATTGATAGAATCCAATGTGATCTATCACCTTTGATTCTATGAGTGGGCCCAGAAATAAATAAGAGAGAGAGTGCAATGAATGGTTAGATTGAACACTGGATATCATCCAGTTTTTTTCTCACTGGAGAGGATCCACTCCCGGTTGTCCCACGAGCAGACTGGGACACCATGAACTGGCACATAGTTGTCAAAACCGAACTAGTAATCAAATCGGTCAGATTACTGATTTATTAATTTAGTGATTCAATCCATAAATTATTGGTTCAACTGGTAAAATCGTTTTCACATAAATAAAAAATAAAAAATAGTCAAAAACTTAAAATTAAAATTTGAAATACATATTTTTACTAACGTTTTAAGATATTTAAGTCAAATTCTATAAATAACTAATATAAAGATAAACATATAATTAGTTCATACTACTATATAATATCTTAATTAGATACAATAAGAATAACAATCTATGACTTATATCCAAAGAATAATTTCAAGGTCTAAATATTTTTATATAAATAAATAATTATATAAATTTATTTTTTTCAGAATAAATAATTTTATTTTATTTTTTTATTCATTATCATTTTTTATTTTAAAATTAATTAATTTGTACTTTAATTAAAAAATGAGTTAAGTATTTCCATGTTTATATATATATAAAAGTTAGAAAGAATTTATATATATATTTTAAAAAGCATTCAAAACGCTAAAGAAACGGGAGGCCAAATTGACAACCACTGCTTGCAATACATTTTTTCTAATTTCACAGCCCGTATGCTGACGTCAGCATGACGTCATCGGCACGCAGGTTGACCATTGACCGCGTTGTTGACCGGACCGGTTCGATTCTAAACCGTGTCGGTTTTGACCGGTTTGATTGGTTCGTACCAATTTTGATCGGTTCATTTTCTTAGGCGGTCAGAATATTAAACTGAACCGGTACAAAGTCCGGTTCGTCGGTTTTGCTGGTCGAACTGGCCGGTCCGGTCCCGTTTTTACAACTATGAACTGGCCCTTTTTTTTGTTGGTAGGGAAATAAAAGTAGTGATATACTCTAATATTATAATTTTTGGTAGGGGTGAGCACGAGTAGTGGGTACTCGATTATCCGTATAGATCCGAACCGAACCTGTTAGAGTTAAATATACATTTTTTGTTTTATGTTGGTCAATCTTTTTGTTTACTTTGAAGCAATTCTGTTTTTCAATTTTTAAAATTATACATTCTTAGACCTTTGTTGTTTAAGTTTTTAAATTATACATTTTTAGACCTTTGTTGTATGTTAAACTACTTTAAAGGCTTCTTTTTAGAGTAATAATTTTTCTTCATGCGAGTTTGAGTGTGAAGAATTGTGATCCTCAAGATTTTTCTTATTGAAAATACACTGACGTGGGATAATGATATGATGGAATTTACTTATATATTTTTATCAATGTCGTTTAGTGCTCATTAAAATCTACTTTGACTTGCTTTTAAATATTAGTGGAATGTTACTCTTATGTAAAAGCGTATCCTAGATTTGATTTTGAATTGAGGATCTTCTATAAGTTGATTTTAATTTTTAACTTAAAAAATATTATGCTATTCTATTACTATTATAATTCATAGTACAGATAAATGAGGAAAAAATTAAAAGAAAGCTAGAACTGAATTTTATTAATGGTGAGATTTAGATTTACATTAGAGATAGACAATATATAAGATAGTTAGATAGTAACTATAAAAAAATTATATACAAAATAGTAATTATACTCTGATTGGTTGAATAATTAAATGATGGGACTAACTTTATTTTTTTTATTGTAAACTTTCATTTTGGGGATATATTGCTTGCAATATTAATAAATACTCTACAGAAAGGTCTTCCAATTGTACTAATTGGTTAGTAACAAATACATGACTTCTCTTATTTTATATATTTTGCAGATTCAAAAATGGAAAAAACTAACCCTAAAAGTGATTCGGTTGTTGGAAGTACTTCTTCTCCAAGTGCAGCCACTCTTGCTGCTATTGACGATGGTCTTTCTGGTAGAACATCACAAAGTCCAACTCCCCCACCATTACCTGCCTCAAATCCTTCATCAGAAACATAAACCGAAGCTGTTGGAGCTACTGGCGAGCCTCCAAAAGAGGTAAAACGTAAACCCAGTAGAGCACCTAGTAGTGTTTGGGATCATTTTTCTAAAAGTTCTCCTAATGAAGCCTGCTGCAACTATTGTAAAAAAAATATGCATGCAATAGTTCAAGTCATAGTACAACAAATTTACATAAACATTTAAGAATTTGCACTAAAAATCCTCATAAGCAAGTTGAAAAGGGGCAGAAAACTATTGCACTTGGGAGCCAATTTGAGGATGACCCTAATGTAGTTACTATAAAGCTCGTTGATTTTAATCAAGAAGAAACTCGTCTTGCTCTTGCAAATATGATAATTGTTGATGAACTTTCTTTTAAATTTGTTGAGGCTCAAGGCTTTAGACAATTTATGAATAAAACACAACCTAGGTTTAAGGATCCCTCTCGTTGGACAATTGCTAGAGATTGTATGGCTTTGTTTAGATATGAGAAAGAGAAGTTGAGAAATTTGTTATCTGAAAATTGCCAAATGGTTTCCCTTACTACCGATACTTGGACCTCAATTCAAAATTTGAATTATATGTGTGTGACTACGCATTATATTGATGATTCTTGGACATTTCATAAAAAATATTGAATTTTGGTTTGATTACTAATCATAAGGGTGAGACTATAGGAAGAGCCTTAGAACAGTACTTGCAAGAGTGGGGTATTAGAAGGATATATTGTGTAACTGTTGACAATGCTAGTGCTAATGGTGTTGCAATTTCGTATTTACTTAGGGCATAGGTGATTGGAATGGGTCAACATTGTTAAATGGGGAGTTCATGCATATGAGATGTTGTCCTCACATATTAAATCTAATTATCGGTGATGGTATGAAAGAAATTGACAGCTCAATAAGTAAAATCAAAATTTCATGCAAGTTTATTAGGTCATCTCCTGCTAGGATGCAAGCTTTTAAAAGGTGTGTTCAAGAGGCTAATATAACTTGTAAGGCTAGTGTAGTGTTAGATGTGCCTACTAGGTGGAACTCTACCTATTTGATGCTAGAGGCTGCTGAGAAGTTTGAACCGGCTTTTAGTTGGCTTAGTTATCAAGACTCATTTTATTTGTTGGCGCTCGAATCTGAAGGAGGACCTCCTGATGCTAATGATTGGAAAAGGACACGTGTGTTTGTGAAGTTCTTGAAAATATTTTATGATGCAACTCTTACTTTTTCTGGTTCTTTGAATATTACATATAATAATTTTTCAATGAATTGTGTGACATTCAAAAAACTTTGAATAATTGGAGAAAGAGTAACGATGTTGATTTGCAAAAAATGGCGACACAAATGAAAGTGAAACTAGACAAATATTGGGAGGGTGATTGCATAAATTACATTCTTTTTGTGGCTGTTTTTCTTGATTTTTGTTACAAGTATGAGTATGTTGAATTTTGTCTTAATCGGGTGTATGGGTTTAATCAAGCCAAAGATATGTTGAAAAAATTGAAGAATATCATTCATAAGTTGTTTGAGTATTACACCATGATATATCCCCTTCCGGATGGTAGTTCTTCTGGTAGTTTTAATTCTAGCATTGCCTCTCATGATCATGGGGCTGGTGGTGAAAATGCAAATGAGGAGGAAGATGGCTTTGAGGATGAGTTTAGATTGAGGGTTAAAAAAAGCAAGGTGAGGTCAGAAGGAATGAGTTGGAAAGATACATGGAAGATGATGTGGAGGATAACATTCCCGATTTTGACATTTTGCGTTAGTGAAAATTGAAATCAATGAAGTATTATGCTCTTGCTCACATGGCTAGAGATTTGTTGGCTATTCCCGTCTCTACCGTGTCTTTTGAGTCGGCATTTAGTACTAGTGGTTGTGTGCTTGACCAATTTAGAAGCTCATTAAGTCCTTCTATTGTTGAGTCTCTAATTTGTTCACAAAATTGGTTAAGGACTCAAGAGAAGATGTATGATTTAAAGCAAGAACTTGAGGACCAAGAAAAACTTGAATTAGGTAACTATTTTTATATTATATTTATTTAAATCATTATGTAATTGTTGTTATTGTTGAGTCTCTAATAATAATTTAATTATTGTTAATGTAAAGTTTTCAGCTTTAACAATATCTAATCAAGCCATTGGAGTTGACGTTGTTTACAACAATTTGAGGTTAATATTTTTTCATTAATTATTTGTTTGTTGAATTACTTTTAATTAATCAATTTTATTTATTGACATTAGCTAATTATATGCTGATTTTTTGAAGGTCGCAACTCCTCTCTTGAACATGATTGGTTGATGGAATGAAGGATTATGGAGTGAAGAATTTGAAAACAAGACAAATATTTCTATTGTACTTTTTATTTAGCTTCTAATGTTTGAATTTTAATGTGTTTTGATTTTAGCTTCTTTGAAAGATTATTCACTAGACTTTTGTATTTAGTTTCTTAAATTTCTATTACACTTTTGTATTTCCATGAGACAAAGATTATTCACTATTAATATGTTTGGATTTTGATGAGTTTAGTTTTTAATGTATTTGGTGTTTAACATGTTTGTATTATTTCTATTGAAGTTACATGTTTATTGTACTTGTTAAATTTTTAAGATAAAAATTTGACAATTTGGTTTTTTTATGAATTTCAAAGTCATCGGGTACCCAATTACCCGTATCGAATCAATCCGTTCTTAATCGGTTTGGTTTGGTTCGGGTACAAGCACAAAAAAAATGAAAATCCAAACCAAACCGAACCAATTACATTTTGATCGTTTTTGTTCTGATTTTACCTTGAACCTGAACCAAACCGACCCGAATCCGTCGAAAATTTTGACGTTCCAGAAAAATGATGGGGAGAATTTACCGAGAAAAAGTCTATCAGTAACTGTTAAAAATCTGTCGGTAAATTACCGATGAAAAAAATCTATCGGTAAATAATTTTCGATGAGACTTTTATAGAAGAACGAAATCCGTCGGTAATAAAAAATTCGTCTATAATAAAGACCAAATCAATCTATATTAAAAAAATTTTAGTTGTGTGTCCTACATAATCTGTGACCTATAATTTTCTCTTTTCATCTCACAATTTTATTTAAGAAAATTTTTTTTCTAGGTTTTTGTCTCTGTGTTTAGCCTTTTTTGTTTCATCCTTAATTTTCTTTATTAATCACCTTCAACACTTGAATTTCTTGTTAATTTCTTTATCTTCAAAGCGCTTACCCTAACTTTCTAGCTCGAGATTTCATTTTTTTTAGTTAGAGTTTTATTGTATGCATGAAGCTTTGTAATTTCATGGATATAGAAGGCAAAGATTGGTTAAATATTTAAAAAGTTCAAGGGTTTGCCATAAGATCCAAATGTTGGAATAATTAATTTTATTAACTCAGATCATCCATATTAAATAACCAAAATATCTCATAACATAATGCGGAAGCGTACCTTTACTCATAGGAGTCAGAAGTTGATGGAAGGATTTGGATCTTGTGGTTCTTTTGATCTTCCTCAACTAACGCCTTCTGTATCCCTAGGTAGCTGAATTGTGACTTTTTTGACGAGGAAAGAGCAACAAAGACGGCTTTGGTATATTAGGGACCGAAACCCTGAAGACACTATTTATATTTGAGTATGGCACCCATTAAACCCTAGAGCCCAAATAAAATAGTATCTAAAGTCCAAAAGATAATATATCTAAAATCTAAAAGATAATTATCTAAAGAACAAAAGATAATATCCGATTTTATTCTCATTTAATTCCGAATCAAAAGTAATAATGACTTATTCAATTTAGCACTTATAACAATAAATGAGATCACCATTATATAAGTCATTTAAGTTGAAATAGCATAATTTGTGATTATGATTAATATATGTATTGTCCACAAACAAATTAGGAAATTAAAATAATTTCCTAACAATCTCCCACTTGGGCTATACATATATTCTTTCTTGATATAATCACATCTTATAAACTTTATGCGCGCATCTGAATGCTATTTCTCTCATTACTTTAATAATCTGATCCATCTCATACATTAGATATGGAACTACCGCAGCTTTTATCACATTAATGTCGTGACTAAACCATGACAATCAACATCCTAATATACTTGACGACATAGATCAAATTTGGATGAGTAATATGGAAATTACATGCCAAGTGATCTCATGCATGTCTATTTTCAGCTGGTCCAACTTTAAAACTTTATTGAGATCAAACACAATACAAATATTGCAAAATGAACATTTTACATAACATGAAATAAACCATCAACTTAATTCTGCAGAAAAATAACTCAATATCTGTCATAGAACATATAACATAAAATAAACTCCCACTAAACCAAGAAATCACAAATATTGACACCCATCCGAGCAGTGTGCTCATGAAAGACTTTAGGAATCAATTCCTTGGTTATTGAGTCTGCTAGCATATACTCTATTCCTATATGTCCTATGGAAATCTGTTTTTCTTAAACTTTTCTCCTTAACAACTAAGAACTTGATGTCTATATGCTTCGATTTTGTCAAGCTCTTATTATTGTTGGGATATAAAACTGTTGACTTATTGTCACAAAATATCTTTAATGACCTTTCAATGTCATCTACTATACGAAGCTCAGTGACAAAGTTTTGCAACCATATGCCATAAAATCGGAATCAAAGTACCCAATGATCTCCAAATTTTCTAATCTCTGATAAGTAAACATGTAATCATTTATTCTCTTTAGATAACACATTACGCGTTTAACAGCTATCCAATGATCTATGCCCGGATTACTCAAGTATTTACCCAACACTCCCACTATAAATGATATATCGGGACGTATGTAGACTTGAGCATACATTAAGCTCCCTAATGGTGATGCATAAGTTTTATCATGCATTGACGTCCTCTCAAGATCATTTTTTTAGGGTATTGCTTGAGACTGAACTTGTCTCATTTGGTTACGGGTGTGTCCATCGGTCTACAACTTTTCATGCCATATCTACTTAAAATCTTTTTGATATAGTTCTTTTGTGATAATCCAAGAATACCTTGAGAACGATCTCTTAGTATCTCAATTCCTAATACAAAAGAGGCATTACCAAGATCTTTCATTTCAAATTTGTTCGATTGAAATTTGTTAGTTTCATGCAACAAGTCTATATCGTTACTGGCAAGTAGAATGTCATCAACAGATAAGACCAAAAAGATGTATTTACTCCTACTGAACTTGCAGTATACACAATCATCTATAATATTTACCTCAAAAACCATATGAGATAATGACTTGATTAAACTTTTGATACCATTGACGGGAAGCTTGTTTGAGACCATAAATGGATTTTCTCTTTTCTCTGTTAGATCTCGTTAATAACACTTCTTGAGGTTGTTGAGCTTGCTGTATGGGTTGGGGTTGAGGAGGATTTTCATTAATTTTCGGTATTATAGCAGTATCTTGAGCAACAATAATATTCTCATTGTTCTCTTGTACTGCAACTGGATCTACAATAGGATTCTCATTGTGCTCTTGTACTATAATTGTATCTTGAACAATAATAGGCACAAGGTCCTGATCATTGTCAGTTATAGAATCCTCATTAAAAGCAACATTCCTAATGTTTCCTTCCCCCTAAAGTCAACATTCTCAAGAAATCTCGCATTTTCCGTTTCAAAATAGACCTTGATGCATGATTGTAAAACTTATACCCCCGTGAGTGCTCAGCGTAACCAACAAAGTAGCAACTAATTATCCTTGAGTCCAATTTTCTTTCATGCAGCCTATAAGGTTGCGCCTCAGCTGGACATCCCCAAATATGCAGATGCTTTATACTGGGCCTTTTCCCAGTCCAAATTTTATATGGAATTTTTGTTAACTACTTTGCTTGGCACCCTATTAAGGATGTACACTGCGGTCTTTAAGACTTCTCTCCAGAGTGATTCACGCAAGGAAGAATGACTAATCATACTTCTCACCATGTCCTTAAGAGTTTGGTTCATTCACTTTGCAACACCATTCATGCTAGGTTTGCCTGGCATGGTGTATTGCGAAACAATACCACACTCCTCTAGGAAAAGAGCAAAAGCCCCAGGACGTTGCTCACCTGAACCGTCATATCGTCCGTAGTATTCACCACCACGATCAGATTTGACAGCTTTAATTTTCTTTCCAAGTTGAAGTTCAACTTCAGCTTTGAAAGACTTGAAAACATCCAAGGCTTGGGACTTTCATGGATTAAATATAGATACCCATAACGAGAATAAGCATCTATGAACGTAATAAAGTACCGTTGTCCATTCCAAGAGACAGTAGGGAATGGGCCACATATATCGGTATGTATCAGTTCTAAGACATCTTTAGCTCTCTTGACACATAATTTCCTTTCGTTTGTCTTTTTCCCCTTTATGCACTCAATGCAAATTTCAAAGTCCACCAAATTTAGGGGTCAAAGAATTTCATCCAATACGAGCCTCAGAATTCTCTGTTTAGAGATGTGACCTAGGCGTTTGTGCCATAATGATGCTGAATTCTCATTTAGCTTTTGTTTCGTACCCGTTTGCAGTATTTAATTATTATAGGAATTTAAGTCAAGCCTATATAGATTATCCACCAAATGACCAGAGATTGACTTTATTGTCTCCAAACGAACAAAAATAACCTGATTTTTCTAAACGAGAAACAAAAACCAAATTTTGTCTAAATGACGGTACATAAAATGTCTCTAATAAATCCAAGTAAAATCCGCACGTGGAACATAATCTAAAGGTTCCTATAGCTTCAACTGCAACTATATTGCTACCTGTCACATAGATGTATCTTTCAGCATCATTTGGCGGTCGGCTCCATAGGCAACCCTGCATAGTAACACTTACATGAGTAGTAGCAGCAGAATCTACCCACTAAGTATCAACAGGTGCATAACTTAAACTAGCCTCAGAACAAACAAAAGTAAGAATTATACCCTTCTTTACACGCCAGGTGGCATATTTAGTGCAATCCTTCTTCATGTGTCCCACCTTTTTACAGAAGAAATATGTTGAAACTTGATCTTATTTTTAGCCTTTTCTGCTGAGAAGGCGCATCTGCAGTAGTATCACGCTTTCTTTTATACTGAGAAGATGAAGCCATGTGAGCACTTTCAGTCTTATCTTGCTGTAGCCTCTCTTTTTCTTGCACACAGTGAGATATAAGCTCATTTAAGGACCAAGTGTCCTTCAGAGTGTTATAACTCACTTTGAATAGCCCAAAGTGTGTAGGAAGGAAAATCAAAATGAAATGCACGAGTAAATCTTCAGACAGCTCTAACTTTAGTGCTTTCAATTTTGAAGCAAGATAAGACATTTTCATGATGTACTCTCTTATGTTCCCTTTACCTTTATACCTCATGGAGATAAGTTTGCTCAAAAGACTACTTGCCTCCGTCTTTTCATTTTTAGTAAAGAATTTTTCAACATCCTTTAGGAACTGTTTGGCATCTTTATCCTCAGTAATTGAGCCCCGAAGTGCCTCAGGAATTGAGCGTTTCATGATCATAATGCTCATTTGATTGGATCTCTCCCACTTCTCTATTTTAACCCCATTGAGATTTTCTGGAGTGGAAGTGGGTTTCTCCTCTCGAAGAGCTATATCTAGATCCATACAACCGAAGATAATCTCCACGGTATCCTTCCAAACTTTAAAGTTTGAACCATTCAGCATAGGGATACTGCTAATTTATGCAGAAACATTGGTAGCTGAAGCCGTAGTTTCTTTATTAGAACAAAAAGAACATGCAGTAAACATTAGTTAATTAATGGAAAAAATCTATATTGAGATATCTAGCACAACATTAATTTTCAATCTTTGGATAGAAAAATTAATTGTAAGTGATACTCTCATTGCAGTAATCAAATATTGTCAAAATTCCTGTCACACATTAAGCCTTTCTTTGGACCGACTTAATACGCACAGAGAAACTTAAACTTCGCAAGCTATTTATTACCGCATATATTTTCTATTAATTGGCCAAACAATAATCTTCCTTTGGGCCGATTATTGACCGCATAATTAATAGAAAATAAACAAAAGTGTGCAATGCTTATTATTTGGCCAAAGAATAAACTTTCTTTGGACTGATTATTGTTTGCATAAATAATAAGCATTACTTTATTCTTAATTAGTTACCAAAATATGTATTTACCATCAATATGTGTATGTAATTTGGCCAAATACAGACCTTCCTTTGGGCCGACTAATATTCACATAAATTACATATCACCATAAATTACATATCACCATATTTCTAATATTTTAAATAAATCAATTTTCACAAAAGAGACTACTTTGGCAGCATAATGTTCAATCAATTTATTCCAAAACCAAATCTTTATAAAATAGATGGGTATACTAATCCAAATTGTTACTAGTTTCTTTATGTAACAATTAAATAATATTTTCTATTATCAAATATTATTAATATGCACACATAACTTGGCCAAATATAAATCTCCTTTTGGATCAATTAATATTCGCATAAGTGACATATACATATTAATCTTTATATTCTAAAAGGATAATTAATCAATTCTATACCAAATTAATGACATACACAATTAGATCCGAATAATCATAGTAATACTTTGTACTAATGTTTCAAAATAAATCAATTACTATATCAAATTAAAAAAATGAATACAGTAAAATATATATATATAAGTAGCCGAAAGTATATATATAAAGTAATCTAAATGGCCACAATAACTTTAGTACTATTTCGGCATATATGTTATTGTGGCCATTTAGATTAATTTATATATATATATATAAAAATTATCCGGTGTTCCTACGTACGGATTCAAAATTTTGATGTTCTCTGTACGAACAAGTTTTCCACTTAAGTTTTGTTATTTTCTGAGGTTGGAATTGACGAGAATGACCCAAGTTGGGAATTTCTTTATCGAAAATGACCAGCTTAGATGGGTAGTGGATAAAGCTTGCGGTGAGATCCGTGCTTAGAATCAGGCGGCTTCGACATCGACTGGAGGTATTTTAAATCGAATTAGTAATGAAAGAACTCACGGAGAGGAGACCTGTTTGGGCGGTGGCAGAGAATGTGAAGCTGAAGGGGAGAAGAATTGTTCGATTGTGGGTCATTGGGACAAACGATGGCATGGGTGAAGCTCGCTGGTGTGCGAATCGATGGTGGTAAGAAATGAATAGAAGAGGATCATAGTTAATGAGACACCGTCTGTAGATGTGGGTTTAGGGTTTGATTTTTTGCGGGATTGATGCCGGTGAAGAAAGCTTTCCAAGATCTAAATTCCTCCTGTTTTTTTTTGGTAAGTTTTGTTGTTTTCGTTATGCAGAGTAGGTTGGGGCTTTGATTTGATTTTGCTAGAATGAAAGATTGTGGAATGCCTGTTGTGGATTTTGTAGTTGTTACTTTATGGGTATGCAGTTGCTATGGGTGCGGTACGTGGATTCAATGTAGGTATAGATTTAAGATTGTTCAAGTTCATTTAATCGTTGGTGAAGTATTTAGAGAAGTAGGATCCATGTATTATGGTGTTGTAATGAAGCTTCTGAAGAAGAGTTAAGATGAATGCTGGTGTCGTTAATGTTAGCAGCCGTTTTAAAGTTAGTGAAGTGCAAGGTACTTGGTTAGAGCAGTAATAACGAGGTTATTGAGCAATATTTTAGTGACTTAGGAAATGTAAGTATCGAAAGCCTGATTAAAGTGAATGCTAATGGTGAAGTCAGTTAAGTTTGGTGTTAACAATTGAGATAGTTTGAGGCCTGAATTGCTTTGAAGGGTAATAGAGATTTCTATTTCATGACCTTGAATGGAAGTGTGGGATGAATCACACCTCTATCTGCTTGTTACTATTCTACTGTAGCTTTTGTGATAGTAGTTGTTCTACTTTGTTAATCACTTGTGATTAGTTTGTTAGGTGATAGATGCAAGTGCAAAAGAAAACTTGGGCTGTTGCAGTTATCATGGTTGTGATCGTAATTGTCAAATAGAATAGGTCAATATACATGCTTTTTTGCTGTTGCTATTTTATTTTATTATTTTAAATATTGCTGCATATTTGAACTGCTTTTTCTGCTGGTGGTATTTTGTTGGAGCTAATTTATATATGTTACCATATATATTTGCTGGAAATATGAATGTTGCATGCATATGAGTATATGGATGTATGTTAAAGCGGTGCACTTATCTTGTAAGATTGAATGTTGATGTATGATTTTTAATGTGGTAGCCTGAAACGGCATTTTTTGTATAGTAGTGTTTAGAGTAGAAAGTGTATGAATTTGTTCTTGTTTCACATTATTTGTTGAGTGGCCATTTATGATCCCTTTGCTGAATAGTGATCGGGGAATGGGGAAACTTGTGTTGGAGTCTTTGCATTGAGGGATATTAAGCAGGAGGGGTTTCCACCATTTACTTATTCCTTTTATATGTTTATATTCCTTTCTTTATATGACTTGGACCTGCATCTTTGTGTTATGCACCTTTATGGCATTACCCATTAGTGGACAGCTAGCTTTCTCACCTCTCTTTTGGGTCCCCTTAATATTGTAAAAAAGATTTAATTTCTATCGTAAGTATTATGAACTCTTGAGCTAAAAAGCAATAAAATTGTTGAATAAATGTTTAGTAGAATAATATATTTTTACACCTACATGTATGAAGAGAGATTTTATTATTGGATTTTAGTATTTGTCTCTGTGCCATTTATTTTTTGTCTATCCTAGACAATTATAAAGATGGTTAAATTACTCTGTTGGTCCCTATAGTTCCACAAAATTTATAATTAGGCCTCTATACTTTTATTTCTTTTAATTGGGTGTTTGCACCAATTTTTTTTTCAATTAGGTCTTTGTTGGTAGTAATTAGCTTAATTGTATAAGGACCCAAATAATTAAAAAAAATTGGTCGAAGGACTCAAATAAAAAGAATAAAAAAATTAAGGGATTCAATTTTAAAAAAATTGGTGCAAGGACACAATTAAAAGATAAACAAGTATGGGGACGTAATTAAAAAAATTGCAAAACTATAGAGAGTAATAGAGTAATTAAACCTATAAAAAATAGTTGAATTTCTTCCGTTTAAGTTATACTTGTGATAGATTATTCAATTAGTGAGTAATAATTAATTTTTGTATCATATTATAGCTTGTATTAGTAATAAGGTTATTAAGCAACATGACCAAAATGTAAAATGTGAAGAGAACACCTTTAAAATAACGCAGTTAAAATCAACGTACTTTTACATGTTAATTAAAAAAAGAAACTTGTCTAAACAGTCTTACTATCAATTTTTATGTTTTTCGGTATTAATTTTGCTTCGACTGTTGAAATTTGCTGGGCCTGTGAGTGTGTGTAAGTATTTGCTTGTTGATAAAAAATTCTATTGGTTATCTTCCTTATCAGTTAGAGTTGAGAGCAGAACAGGCACAGTTTCGAAGAGAGGCAAGAAGGAGCGGTTGGGAGATGACATCATGTAGCAGGGTGGTTAATGAAATGGGATGCGGTAGTAGTGAGGAGCCGAATTCGGCCGGTGAAATGCCCAGAATGGTAGGCGACGACGAGGTACGAATTTTGTCGAGTTGAACAGCACGGGGTTGGGTATGAATGTGGTGGAAAAAGCTTTCTAAGAGTTTCTTTTAAGTTAGTGCGCATTTTTGAGTTTATGTGAAAGGTGTTTAACATGTCAACTTGTGAATTCATGAAGGAAAAAATGCTTGACATAGGAATGGAGGAGGATGAGTTTGAGGGTTTAGAGTATAACCAGAGTGAAGCATTGCCAACACGAAGTCTGATGCAGTACCAGTTACTGCGGCGGATGTACTTAAGACGGAGTTCAATAGTCCAGCAGAAGCCACTATTTTCTATGAAGAGTATAGTAGGGCGAGGGTTTTGCGATGCAAAAAGGAAAGAAGTTGAAAAATAAAAATGGTGATTTTTTTCGTTACACATATCTATGTAACAGACAAGGGTTTAGAGACAAGAAGTGGCTAGAGAAGGTGGATCGCAAGAGGGAGCACAAGGTGGTGATCATTGTGGATGTCCTGCGGATATGCGTATTAAGCCTAAAGGGACAGTGGCAGGTGGTGTGTGTCTCGTTTTGTGGAGGAACATAACCACGAGCTCCTGCCTATGAAGTATGTGGACTATCTACCTGTTCACCGTAAGATCTCTGATGTTGATATTGCACACATGGAGAGCATGAAGCAAGTTAGGATATCAATTCCAAAGATCTATGAGTCTATTGCTGCACAGGCGGGTGGTTTTAATTTTGTTCCATTTACTAAGCGAGATATGTACAACGAGGTTAGGCGGCAAATGGCGATGTAGAATGGTGACGTGAATGCTGCATTGAGGGTTTTGGAGGGTGCAGCCCGGACAGACGAGAAATTGTATTGGAGGTACGAGGTTGGTGAGGGGCAGCACATGTGCGATCTATTTTGGAGTGATGGGCGAAGCCAGGAGGATTATCAGGTATTCGGAGATGTACTAGCATTCGATGCAACTTATGGGTGGAACAAGTACAATCTCCCAGTTATTGTTTTTTCTGGGGTTAATCATTACAACCAGACCTGTGTGTATGCAACTGCGATGGTATCATGCGAATCAATAGCATCGTATGTATGGGTTTTAAGAAAGTTACTGGAATGCATGGGGGGTAAAGCACCGACAGTGGTGATAACTGATGGCGATCGATCAGTGCGTGTATCTATTTAGGAAGTATTTCCCAATGCTCACCACCGCTTATGCACTTGGTACCTCCTGAAGAATCCGACGGTTAATGTATGTAAACCCCGGTTCACATTGTTGTTTAGACATTGCATGCTTGCCGATATTCAGGTTCCGGAGTTTGAACTGCTTTGGGATGCCATGCTGGAGGAGTGTGGGGTTAGGGAGTTAGAGTGGGTTAAGGACATATACGAGAAGAAATCTTCCTGGGCAACTGCTTATATACGGGGTCGGTTTTATGCTGGGCTCTGCACAACATCTTGGTGTGAGTCGTTGCACGCAAAGTTAGGGAGGTTTGTGGAAAGGCGGTACTATATACTTGAGTTTGTAACCAATTTTCAAAGATGTGTGGACTTCCTGAGGGACAATGAAGAAGAGCTTGACTTCCAATCATCGTACGGGACACCGATCCTTCAAACCCAGTTTCTGAAGTTAGAAAAGTCAGGGGCAGTAAACTTCACACAGGAAATTTTCTCAAGATATCGTGAGTCGCTTAAAAAGTGTGTTCGGGTCACTATATTAGAGTGCATTCAAGGTGAAGATAGGTGTGTGTATGTGACACAAAAGTATAGAAGACCTAATTCACGGTGGACTATGGTACATATGAGAAGGAAAGAGGAGTTTGTTTGCAGTTGCGTGAGGATGGAGTCATTCGGTTTGCCATGTGTTCACATACTAGCAGTTTTGGTAAGGTTAGATTTTGTTTCCCTGCCTAAGAATCTGGTGTTGCCGTAGTGGTCTAAAGCGGCGAAGGAGGATCTTTGTTATCAACGGTTAAGTAGCCAATATAGTGATGCCGGTGTTTTGTATCGGAGTAGAGTGGGTGCATTCCTGCAGCACTGCAAGCGGTTAGCAAAAGTTGCATGTATTAGGAAAGAGGACTTCAAGGAATATTTAGCCAAGGTTGTGGAGGATACTTGTTTTCTTGAAAAAAAAATGGACTAGGTGGTGCGGTTACTGGGACCACTGGTGCGGAATTTATAACCACAAACTAACCGGCAAGTGCACCGATTCGTACCAAGTAGTACCTCAGGTGAATGAGGGTCGATCCCACGAGGATTGATGGACTAAACAACAATGGTTGATTAATTTACTTAGTTAGACAAACAGAAAATGGTGTTTGAGAGTTTAAAAAAGCATTAAACAGGAAACTCAGAATATCAGAAGACAGGCAATAAATAAGTTGGGAATAAAATATGGAGAAAGCAGTTAAGGCTTTAGAGTTATCTATTTTTCGGATTGACTTTTCTTATTAATTTATTTTAATCATGCAAGATTTAATTCTTGGCAAACTATATATGACTAAACCCTAATTCCTTAGACCTTTTTAGTCTCCTCTAAAATTCATCAACCGCCAATTCTTTTGTCAATTAATTCCAATTAGAGGGTGAAGTTCAATTCTAGTTATATGCCACAGAAATCCTAATTACCCAAATATAAGAGGATTATATGTCACGTATCCCATTAAATCCAGATAATTGTAAATTTAGGAGAATATGTTTTTAAGCTGTTGTTCAAGTAAAGGGCTTTTCCAAGTTATACAAGAACTCAATTAGAAAAAAGGGTCATATTTCCGTTCCACCCAATTTCATAAAATAACGAACAAAAACAATTCTTGAAATATAACTCAATACATAAATTAAAATAGAAAAAACAAGCAACAGGATCAATCCATACAATAAACAGAGCTCCTAACCTTAACAATGGAGGTTTAGTTGCTCATGGAAAAGAGTAAAAACTAGGATTCTGGTAAACTGTAAATTTGAAATGTGGTGGAATTCCCAGAAGAGAAGTTTTTTTCTCTTTTATATCTAATCCTAATTAATTTAAAATCTATTTTCTAAAACTAAAATAATATATTTTCCTATTTTAAACTAAAATACAAATTTAAATTAGAATTAGTTAAAATCTTCGAACAGCCTCAATTTGGACGCTGGGACCACTTGAATTGGATGATTATGCGCCTAACTTGAGTTCTCATGCGCCTTACTTGGTCATGGCCGCATGGATTGGAGTTTAAGTGAGTGAGCTTGCGTCTAACCCAAGCTTTGGTGCACCTTACTTGGATTTGGAATAACAACCACGCCTAACTCAAGGTTTTGTGCGCCTTACTTGGATTTGGAATAACACTGGCGCCTAACTTGAATGAATCACACCTTGTTGTGTGTAGTTGTTGTGCCTTGCACCTAACTTGAGAAATCTCAAGTTAGGCCCAGCCTAGGCAGAGCTTCTTGGGCGTTCTTTTTTCATTCCTTGCTCCTAACTTGAGAAATCTCAAGTTAGGCGCAACCTTGGCTGCGCTGGTGGAAAAAAAGTATAGACTATTATATATCGTTGGAAAGCTCTGAAAGTTATCTTTCTAACGCCACTAGAACCACGTTTATTGGACCTCTGTAGCTCGAGATATTTAGGTTTGAGTGCAGAGAGGTCAGGATTGACAGCATCATTCACCTTCTTCTCTTTTTCTGCAAAAACTCCATCAAATCCATCCAAATGTTACCTAAAGTAAACAGAATTTCACATGACTCAAAGTAACATCCATAGTGGCAACATTGGAGGAGGGGTTAGGGATCCTGTTAGTGTTAGGACTAAAGGCACAGGACGTGGCAATGAACCTCTTGGGTCTATGGGTATCAAGAAGCGTAAGTGCAGCACCTGCGGGTGTCTCGATCATCGAAGGACCCGCTGTCCCAATGCTCCACCGACATCAGCAGTGTCAACCCAGGACTATGGTGCGAAAACATTATCACCAAATGTTAACATGGTAAGCAGGACATCCATGCTTCACTTTGGAATTATGTTTCTCTAGTGTTGATGTATGCTGGTGTGAAACTCACAATATGATAACAATAACGTGGGTGTTCATTATGTATTGCAGGGTCCTTGAATCTAAGAACAAGGGAGCATTGTGTGGTGCTGATTGTTGAAGCAGTTTGGATCCATGCATATGTGGTTATTCACAAGTGGTCGTTCAGTCTGGGTCGCCAATGGGGCAAAGATGTTATATTACTTATTAGTCATGCTGATGTCCTCAGATGTATGGTGATTCAATTGTGTTTAGTATATATTGTTACTGAAATTTTAATTAGATTTGTTACCCTATTAGTGACAGCGATTTATGTAGTTGACTTGATCGCATGATATAGTAAACTTAATTCCACTATGAAAGGTTTATACAGTAATTTTAATACATTATATGTTGCAGTTGTTTGTTCGATTACGTTATTTATTCCCCCATGCTATGTTTATGTGAGTACTACCTGTCCAGAAGGCAGTGAGAAATTCAGGTTAGAGACACCTTTCCCTGTCCACTTCACTAAGGATACTATTAAGCTGAAATAGGCCAAGGCTCTTGATAGGACATTCCTTTGTCCCAACTACAAAGTTCCTCTGACCAACACAATGTCAGTTGTGGCCCTTATAGATAGATTCATGGCCGTCGATAAGATCTGTTTTGTTTGCAACAAACCATGTCATCGCAGAAGTTTGGTCTACCTGAAAAAAATAGGTAGTGGTTTCGATTTTCATGGGGATCTTTGCTGTGTCATTTGTTTCCTTTTGTGTGTGTTTGTTTTCCAAGTATCAAACCATGATAATTTTAAAGAGCATCTCGTTTTATTAATATTTGGTACTCAAAAATGTCAACTGTAGCTGGGTTGATCTTATAGTTGTTCTATAATTCCTCTATGAAGAATGGTGTGGACCATTTCACACGCTGTACACTTAGCGACGTTTGACTAAAAAATTTCACCTGTTTGGAAAAAACTAGACTAGCTATAGAGTAGTATGGTAAATCATGCCATGATCACATACAATTTGTATCCATACATGCGAAGTCTGTGGCTTCGTGCCGAACGTTACTATGCGCTTACATATATTTCCTGCAGTAATCCTAAATCCAAAATAGAGGCAACCTAGTTACTGACATGATAAGGACTAAGGCCCAGTTTGGGTAACCAACTTAATTAAGCTCCTTTTGATAAAATAACTTAAACAATAAATGATTCTGTTAAAAGTAACTTATAAATAAGTTATTTTGTATTTGGATTTTTAACTCTAAAAGTGCTTATTTTATAGAAATGTGATGAAAAGTAGAAATATTATGAGAGAAATCATTTTTTTAACTTCTCTATAAACTCCTAAATAGCTTCTTAGAAAGTTGCAATTTGGTTTTGAAAATTGTACCAGACACTAATACTACTACTTTTCATAAGTCAAAATTTAAAAAAAGTTACTTCTAAAATTTTTCAAATGGGCCCTAAGTACTGAAGCATAATGTCATAGACAACATTAGCATATTCCTGAGTTGTAGAATGGAATGTTTTCGACATCTATATTCAAAATACATCCAAAAGGCAAAAAATACAAGTCATATATATGCTTATCAAAATAGAGAGTGATCAAATGGAATAGCTTCAGTCGGTGCGATCCAGGAGATCACACCAAAGCAGCTCCGCTTTAACATCTATGAAGCATGCATATTCATTTGCATCACAGCTAGCAATGCTAGTGGCAGTCCTCATCCTGACATCTTCCGAGTGGATCTACATAACAATATTTGCACAGTGTTATGGACATTAGAAGTAATATAATCACAAAGGAATTAGATTGGGAAACAATTATTAGTTGCAGTTACTAGAAGTTACGGTTTAATCAAGGGCATGCTAGGAAACTCACCATGGAAGCGAAAATTCGAGTAGAAAATTCTCCTGCCTGTTGCAACCAGTACAGTAGCCACGTAGATGACTCCTTGCTGCAGCAGTCAATCGTGTAGCATTGTGTTAACACGTTAGCATGACGAAGATTATCAAAAAAACGTTGGTAAGGAGGGAGAAAATAACAGACCCACCAAATATACAAACTTATCTGTCAAATAAAATTGGCTCCAAATTTTGTGTGATGCCATGAAACAAAAAGTTTTGGTAAAAAAATATTAACCACACAGATAAGTGATGTAACAGCTCAACATTTTTATTTTAATAAAAAGTATTGAAAAATATTTTGATTTCGACGTTAATTTCGAAACAATTATTTTACATATTAATATTATTAGACGGAAGTAATTGAATATGTTGAGAAAGTCATACTGGTAAAGTTAAATAAAATTTTAATAAAGACAAAATTAAGTATAATTAAGGTAGAAATTCATCCTATGTACAAAAAAAATAAATTCATATTTTTTAAATTTTTTAACTTTATTAGTTACTTATTTAATTAATTTCTATTACTATTATTTTATTATATAAATATTGTTGAATAATTTACCGGGGATAGATTTGTAGGAAGGAAAAATAAGAAAGTATGATTAAGAAAAAGTGGTGTTTTTACTTAGTAATTTGATAATAGTGTTATCGTTTTTCATATATATGTATGTAATGTTTGTTCTATAGATATTCGCAAATAATTATTAAAGATATATTATTTATTTCATAAACATATTTTAATAATTATTAAAAAGATATAATTTATAATAAAATTTTATGTATAATTAGTAAAATCAACTTGTTACCGTATACAATAACATAATTGCAAATAAAATAACTAAAATTGGAAAAAAAATTTCTCATTTATAAGAATTTTGTACACATGAATTAAATTAAAAATAGGAATAAAAAATATAGTTCTAATAAGAGAATGTATATATCAAATTTCAGAAATTCTGAAAAAATTTAAGAGAATATATGTATAGCAAATTTAAAAGTCTTAAAAAAAAAGTAACTAAAGGAATGTAATAAGAGAATATAGTTTGAATGTATTACTTTAAATAAAGACAACACTTAATTATAAATTATAATTTAAAATAATAAAATAATAGTAAATAACAAGACATAAAGAAAATAAAGTACTAAGAGAAAATAATTTTGTGACTACTTATATGTATAGTCATATTTAAATTTAACAACGTTTTTTTATAATTGTATTATTTTTATCCTGTATCTACAATAATTATTCAAAAATATATTTGCAGTAAAATAAAATTAACACAAATAAATAAATTGGTGAATAATTAAGTTAAAATATTTTCTAAATGAAGATTGAATAGAATTTTTCGGTATATTATATAAATATGTTCTCTAGTTATACTTAATTTCCTTTCTACAAATAAATTGTTTACTATTATCTGTATTAGTTACTTAACATACTTAATTACTACTCTATAATAATATTAATTAACATGTAAAATAATTGTTTTTAAATGTACGTAAAAATAAAAAAATTTTCAAGTACTCTATACTACAGATAAGAATGTTGAGCTGTTCTATCACCTATTCTTATATAATTCGAATGAGTTAAAAGTAGATCACTAATTAAGCCACAAACATTTGTATCGAACTATCTTGTGATTCGAATGTGAACTATTTTTAGTTGGCGAATTGCATAATTTGATATCTACTTCAAGTGTTAATATGGTAATCCCAAAACTGACTAAAAGACAAAAATATTGTTGAAAACTTGATATTACATACAAACATCAAGTTACGCAATCGTACATGGAAATACTTGATAATTTTCGTATAGTTTATATATCATTTAAAAAAGACATTAGTTAATGAAACAATATAGTTTAAAACAGGAAAATATTGGTCAAATGACAGAACCAATATAGAAAATAGGAGAACAACAAAATAAGTAGGAGAACAACCTTTATGTGTACCTAAGGTTACGAGACAGATGACCATTGGCTCTTCGAACTCTGATGACACTGATTTTTTATAATTATATTTCTTTTTCGGTCTAACCTCAATAACTACTAAAGACTATTTACGCAATAAAAAAAATCATTGCAGAATAAAAAATTTACTAAAGAGAAAACAACAAAATACTTAACAAATTGGGACCAGAAAAATTCTTTTTCTTACATCGCATACATGGTCATGCTATTGATAATTGTACTCATTATGCTAGCAGTTTAAAGTAAGTTGAGTTACCTATCCACCATGTTTGGAATGGCTTCAGGATAGTGGAAGGAACCCCAATTAGAAGGGTCCGGATTTGTGTGTCTAAAGTTAGCAATATTCTTATCCGTGGAGTAGATTTTACCAAGGACACGGCACTAGCAGGGGAAAAAATAGTTACATTAGCGGTAGGCAGGCAAAAGCATTCACCAACAATATAATGTAACAGAGTATGTAGGTAATCGTGAAGAAATTACTTACTATGCGCCGCATGTTAGCCTCTCGACGTACAATACTCTTAGGACTTCTGCTTACGTCTAGGACGTACAATGTTGCACCCTTGACATCCAACAACATATAGCACGTATCAACGGCCTCGCAAATAGGCACATAGACCTACATTACACAGGGTGAAAATTTTTTTCTGATTAACAATATTTCATTTGCGGGATAAGTAACTACACAAACTGGCGTTAATGGAATGAAATCCCTAACAAGATTGGAGGGATAGATCTCATACGTGTTCCAATTGGTTTGTCTCATGCATCCACTTCGGCTGGTAATGTTGGGCCAGCTCACTTACCGGGGTGTCTAGCAGAACATTTATTGCAAAGTTAGTTGGCATATACCAGGAACGCGGAGTCTTGCTCTTTCGTGCCCGAACTGACGCCATCAGACATGCTGCGTTAATTATCTGCAACCACGCCAAACGTTGATTCGCTATAAACACGGTGGTTGAAGCTACAAAGCTTGCATTAAGAAAGAAGTTTGGGTGACTTACATCAAGGCAAGGGGTCCCTGGGGGAGACAGTGACATGAATAGTGCCCGAGGCAAGTCGAAGAATGAATACTTAAACAATATCTCCCTGAAATATCAGCCAAGCTACTTAGTCAAAATTAAATTTGACGAACTGGCACATTAGTACAGAATATAATACTTGTGTGAGGTGACTTACTCAAGTGGAAGTTCTTTGCCGAAAATGTATGCTGCTAACTTGCACTCCTGCAACGAGAGTCCCATACTGTGAAATGGCCTGAACACCATTTCGTATGTCTGTAAGACTCAGATGGTTAGAGTTACATAGGTTATAGATGGCATTCAGCATAGGTAACATAATTCGATAACATTGTATTTGTTCCAGAAAGCAAGTCACCTACCTTTGGGATTTTGGGTTCGGCGGGATCAACAGCGTTATTGTTGTGACAGCCACGCCCACGACCTCGCGCGGCCTGCCTAAGGACATTCCTCTTCTGATGACTTTGGGTAACGAAATCCTGCATTAACACCTGCACGTCGCGAGTCATTGAGGATGCTGGCCGGCCTAAACATGTAATCTAAATGCGCTCCAGTTTCGGCAACTTAGGTGGTTTGGGCATATCTGGAGTCGACGTGAATAGGCCACAAAGTTCATTGGTGCTGTCAAAGCCGGACCATGATGGGAGGCTCGCAATGTCCTATTATATTCAAACATGTTTAGACTCATGCGAACACATAAAATCACCTTCGTAGCATATCCCATGTTGTAGGATGACCATGATGTTATTTAGAAACAAGAACTACAACGTACCTTGTCATAAGGCGAGGCAGGAATTTGAGATCTCCCGCTGGGCCCCTGCCTAGGTACCTTTGACACCCCAACAGCCCAGTGTGGTTGGGTATTCATCTGTTGACTGAGGAGAGTCGCCCCTGTGATATATCTTGGTGTTGATCCCGTTTCGTCGATGAGGAGGTCGTCGTTGTCACACGGTGAGTCAAGAACGAAAAGGTCAAATAGGGCACCCTCAGAATTTAGGCCTTGCTGTATGCCTTTGCCCTTCTCCAACGGTGGCCTAAAATGGGTGAACAGACCTCTTTGTTGGCTGATGTTATGGGCGTCAGCGTGACCGGAAACAGTCGTGACGTTAACCGATTGCGGCATGACCTCTGAGGACGACTTCCTCTTGGCACTATCCCCTGCGCTTGTGCCATAGACGGCTTCGAAACCATACCGATGCTACCGCTTTGGTCATGCTGCCTCTGAGCCAGGTCCAGAATCTGAAGCAAATACCCGTTGAAAGTGGCTGTCCTCTTTTCAATGATGGCCAATCTAGACTCAATGTCGGCAAGCTTCTCATTGGAACCCTACGTTGACAAAGCACACCACAAGAATTAAAAAAATTTCATTATAATAAACAAGTAAGAGTGATAGACTCATGACAACGGAATCATGCTTTAACATTGCCAACTAATAAATGGGTCTTGTATCTTGCCTCAAAGGTAACACAGCTTGCGGAAGAGAGTAGGGGTGATAGTCTAGAGTTTTCTGGGTCTGGGAGTGAATCTCTCCCCAGATAAGCAGGTGAGGCACAACTGAAGCAAGTTGGATTCGTAAATGAAAACCCAGGAAGAGGAGTTTCTAACTCTTACCGTTTTTTATGCCTTTGACTCAACCAAAAATGTGTTTGGACTTATGCTCGAGCAAATATCTGCTTTAATAGTGGGTCTATGCTTTTTTTCCCTGGTTGAGATGTGTGTGTAGTTTTTATTTGCAGAACGTAATAAGCAGTGTTTTTGGGTGGTAAGGCCCACATATAGGTCCGTTTCTTATGTTTCCTCTTGAGTTTATTTTACTGTGCCATGTAGGAAACAATTAGGCCCATTTTAATTTTCCATTTGTACTCAGGCCTAATTAGCCTAATAATTATGTCGGCCAAAAAAAATGATGCAACAGTTATAGAATAGCACTCAAGCCTTATTTTATTTATTGAGAAAAAATAAATTACATTAAAAATCTGAATGCATTTAATTTTACCATTTGTTCGGTAATCTGAAAATGTATTTACAGTATACATATGAACAAAACAATGAAAAAATGATATTCAGCCTAGTTACTATTTTTTAATATCTTCTCAATCACGTAAAACATACATAAGTAATTGCTTCTAAATCAAAATTTCCAACCCTAGAAACACATTTTAGTTGCTCGTTTACATAAATTTGCCAAAAATTAAATTTGTCTATAAAACTTTCTTAATGACATCTATAGATATTTAAATTTTTTTTCTAGACTGAAATATTTCGAAATATTAAGTATGATTCCTGTGTGCAAAATGTTAACATATGCCATGTATCTCATGAATCGTAATATATAAATACCAATATAATTTCCTTCAAATCTGTTTACCGATTAAAAAAAGTTTGAATATGTTAAGTTTAATTTAAATAATTTTCTCGTATCTTTTACATCCAACAGTGAGATCTAACTTGGGCCCCATTAAGCTATACATGAAAGAATATCATAAAACAATGAAAAACAAAGACTAGAAAAACATATCGCTAGTAAATATGTTGAAGATGGGTGTAATAACTGCATATCGGACTATCAGACACTCGAATGATGTCTACCATGTTGGATACCACACACAGTTTACATGGGAATCATTCACAATATACCTTCTCATGAAGGAAAATGCACGCGACGACGTCCTTCTGAGCTGCATCATGTTCACCAGTTGCATTTCACTGTTTCAGCTGTTCTAGATGGGGCTATTACACGAAACACATACAGTTTATCAGATGCAACAAAATTTCAATACTAACAACGGCATTAACAAGACATGCTACAGCACAAAATTCATGTTGAATATTCTTAATGTCTAATTGTTATCTTCCATAGCTAACCATTAAGCATGTACATGAACTGCATTATTCTGCTCACCACATCTATGGTTAGCTCAAGGTTCATGCCAGGATTGACATCGTTTGTGGATAGGTCACGCTCTTGTACTGTGTTGTCGCCAGGGGCCAACCTACATCGCCAATATAGCAACCAGGTCAACACCACCACATATCAACGACGACAAGGATTTTACTAAACGAATATTAACACATATGGTGTGTACCGATAACTTACTCTGTCAAAGGAACATGTTGAGAATCTTGGAGAAAGGAATCAGAGGCTTCCATTTTGTTCGTGTTTACATTATCTACTTTGGGAGGTGGCGACCAAGTCATTCCTGTTCTAAGAGAGGAGTTTTCCGCTGCAGAACGACTCAGGGTTATGGTAATCCACCAATAGATAAAATGAACTTGTCTCTCGTATGTGGGCAAGACTGATATACACATTCACATGATATAGGCTTAGCTATGACAGATGCCTATGTCGTGTTAGGTAGTACAAACTTTTTATTTAGAAGGCTATGTAATCATTACATCTAAGCACTCTTCGATTGAGATTAATGTTTGGAAATTTCCATATATAACCCTGTGAAAAGTGGCACGCATTTGACTGTAGCAAAACTGGCGCAGTTAGCACAGTATGGATATAACTGTAATTAACCCCAAGGAATGCTACCTGGATTACCATGTCACCATGAAGCATTCAAGGACATCGACGCAGGTAGAAAGCGCTATTCCTTCTCACTCAATGCATGCATGTTCCGCATGAATGCTTCACATGGCGATAAATTCATGCACATATGTTGAAGAACCTCTCTCTCTCTTTAATTTAATTCATTGCATTTCCATGTTATAGTAATTTTTTTCATGGTTAACATAACTACTCTTTTTCCCTTTTTTAAATTTTAATTTTTTTAAACGTGTCAACAAGCAGTCATGTTGCTTTTACTCTGTCGCGTGAACTCCGAAGGAAATCGGCTGTGATGCTATATTTTTGTTGTTTGTTTGGGATGAGCCCTATTTGGTTGATGAGAATTTGAAAATCGAAAACTCCTCACATGTGATCGTCTCTGGAAGTTTCGTGTAATTTGCTTATGCAATTTGCTTTGTTCAATATTAATTTTCTGTGCACTGATTCTTTGTCTTTCATGGTTAAGTAATCAAATGCCAATTTTTTTTCAAGTTGTTATTTGATAAGGGGTTAATGTTGGTTATGAACATTATTAGTGTATTTTAATTGGTTTAATTAAGAAAATTTTGATATATCTATTGAGTGTTATCAACCTTGCATTTTATTTTAGGTAGTGACCTAATCTAGATCCTAAAAGCTTCCCTGGCTATTGTCTTTTAATCCATGTTAATTTATATCATGTGTTTGGATTTTTTAAATGTTTTTCAATTTAACTAACAAGGACAGAATAAAATAGTTTTTTTAAATGAAATAAAGAGGGATCAAATTTTTTAGTTCCCCTAACTTATATTTAAAAATTTGACTCTCCTAAACCTACTAAAATATAAATAGTGCTAAGCTAATGTGTTTTACATATTATATTAAATACCACAGCAAAAAATAATTTTAACATGACATTATTTCTAAAATAACTTAGAAAGCAATCCTAAAAGAGAAAATCTAGGGGCCAGCAGATTTTGTGATTTTTAGCCATCAATTAGCTATCAATAATATTTTTAATGGTGTGAGATTGCATCTATTGATGTAGAATCATTCAATTTCTTTGTGATGGTTAAGTGCCGGCTAGAATTTAACAAAAATGCTGGCTCCCTTACACTCCTTATTCTAAAATAGTATGATTTACCTTTTCTCATCGAAACCAGTATCGAATAGCACAACTAATGTGAAATCAGATACGTCTCGTTCTCTAACACGATTAACTTGCAACAACCTATCCCACACTACTATAGCACGATTAAAAGAATATGCGTTAATTTATTTAAATATAAAAATATTATTTTTATATTAAAATAATATAGTTATGTAAAATAATACAAACATTTTTATTTAAAATTCAAAAGATAAAATTAAATCTACTTGCATTAATTTTAAACTGAGAGTACAATTATTTAAACAACAAAAATTTTAAAATGATAAGAGTATATTTAGTCAAACTATTAAATTTAAAGTTTAAATAAAACTATTTGTATGGAACTTAAAAATGTTTAAAATAATAAAAATATATCTATCCAAATTAGAAAAATCGAATAATAAGAGTACATTTTTTTAACAAAATTTAATCTTAAAGATTATACAAGTGTATTTTTTTTTAGTTAAAGGTTAATGGTCTTAAACGTTTAATTTTTTTAAACCCCAAATCAGAATTTGAAATTGGTTAAAGTGATCCTCTCTTCTTCTCTTCAGTACCATGTGACTTATCCACACTTGGTTTGGATTCGACGAACAATGCATAAAGATGTGTTTTCTTGATTCTATTCTATATATTTCTTGTTTACCTTGACTTGTGGGCCTATAAACTTCAATGCTGAGCAAGTTTAATTTAAACAACTTGATCCTAACATATAGCTGGAAGTTCAATCCAGTAACAATTTAATGATTTAAAGTTATTCTTAATATATATAACTTAGGAGGAAATAGTGCTCCAAGCGTTTTGAAAGAGAGCTGAATTCAGAACAGTATATTAAAGGAAGAGTTTGGTGAAATTAATTGTCATTTGTTTTGTTTGACTTGTGTAATTGTTGAATGGTTTGATTATACTTCAAACTGTTTGTTTATATGAGTAATTGTGGTTGAAACTTTCATGAAAATGTCATGAACTTTGATGATATTCAAGCTATGCACGTTATTCTTTAAGTACAGTGGGAAACTAAAACCAAAACCATAGCCCTTAATTAATGGTTAGGTTATGTTGAAATCAAGTGAAAAGTATGAGACTTTATTGGCTTATAATTTGTTTTGCATTAAGGTAAATGTTAGTTATCAAAAAGCTTGAAAGACAGGTTACAATTGAATAACGAATTTGGAAAACTTATGAAGAATACGAAGAACATTTTTGAATGTCCCCAAGAACTCTCAAGAACACCACTTTGATTTTTTTAGGGGTCATAATGTAAATATTATAAGATTTTTTGGTTGAAATCATAAATACTAATAATTTAGTGGATTAAAGTATAAATATCAAAAGTTAAGGGACTCTAATTATATTTTTTTATCATATTTTTTGTGTCAACATATATTTTTCATAATTTTTGGACTAATTATTATTAAAAATTATTTCGTCATACAATATGAAATATAATTCTTTCATAACTAGTATTATTTTGTTAAATAAATAAACAAACGGTGAGAAGAGAATTTTTCCAAAAACTTAAAAAAGGACAATTCTAAACTCAGATTCTCATAACTACCTTCCTAAAATATTTAACAAGTTATAAATATATGTTTGTAAAAAAAAAATAAAAGGAAGATAAAATGTTCAAGGCCAACCTAATTTTGGTGAGAACATGAAACGTTACAAAAAAAATATTAGAAACCAAAAATAAAGGTAAAAATAAAGGCATGACAAATTGGTTACGCTCCAAAGCCATCGATTTGCATCTCTGATCCCCAAATCATGTCATATATCTCTGCTACAGTCACTTGCCTCATTTCCAGCATTCCATCATTCCATCATTTCAAGTCACATCCTTATTCAGACAATTACGTGATGCACATTTCTTGAGATACACATATTAATGGAAAGAAATGAGGTTATCATTCCCGCCAAAGAAAAACCCCACAAGAATTATCCAGAAAACTCTAATCCTAAATTTCATCTATTACTCGACAACACAATTTATTTTATTGAGCCCATTTATGTTCGAAATATCATGCACATATATTATCAAAATTAACACCACCAATAATGCAAATTTTATGGAACTATAATTATCCTCCTTTATACATAGAATTATCCAGAAAACTCTAATCCTAAATTTCATATATTACTCGACAACACAATTTATTTTACTGAGCCCATTTATGTTCGAAATATCATGCACATATATTATCAAAATTAACACCACCAATAATGCAAAATTTATGGAACTATAATTATCCTCCTTTATACATCACGCCAATGTCTTCCAATTCTGCCACTCATATACTATTTCGTTGTTGTACAACTAGTGATTTAAACAGGTATATTTATAGACCATGACATATCCAAAAAAATCACGACATCAAAATTTTTAACTAGGTCCAACCAAAGTACAGATGTAATCCTATCCTCATGGTGCTACATAATGTCTTAACAAAATATACTTTAGTACAAACTAAGTATAAACATTTGGCTACGCCCCACCCAAGCATTCATGTCCTTTAAGTAAATGTTAAAAAATAAAAACTTAGCATGTTACTCTCTTCACGCCTCTGTCATCCAAACTTTACTGCCACAATTGAACAGATCCACAGGACATATCAAGATTCGAATTCCACTGCCACTTTCACAGTCCCCTCCCCCCTTCAAAACCCAAACCAAACATTTCAACTATTGAATTCCCGTTTTGACCACAATTACACTAACAACTTCATGCCTATAAAAGCCCCCTCTCATTCCTTCAGACTGCTCCTTCCACAACCAACAATATTCATGGGTACTAGAGACACTCCTGACTACTATTGTGTCTTCGATGGATGGGTTCCCAGGATATAAACTTCTCTATCCGAACTTCACGAGCAGATAAATGAGTCAAGGATTGTTGCTGGGAAAAATACACCACGTTGCCTGAAGCCAAGCAAGCCTGGCTTTCATACTTCGATGCTGGAGATGTAGAAGAAGGCAAAAGACGCATCATGAACGGCGAAACACCGGACGCCGTTGAGACGAACGACTACCAGGAGAAGCAAAAAATTGCCCTCAGAGCCTTGCATGCAAGGTTTCACCAACTTCAGAACATTTTGCCAAACAAACCGCAGTGTAAGTTCTCATCCTACAACCACCTCCCTTACTGGATCCTCCATTTTCATTGTTACTGTCTCCTAACAAAGTTCACCGTCCGTAGGCCTTCAATTAGTCCCAGCGACACCGGCTACGCCTCCGTTGCTTAACCCAAGCATGACGGCTTATCTGGACCAAGCCTGCGACAACCTGCACATTTCAGGTCCCATTTATTGGATTCTCGTCCAAAGGGTCCCTGATGGTCGGACTTGCTATCGCCACCTTGTCTCCGTGATGCCATCGTCATCGTCTGAAGCCTTAGTAGTTGTCGGCCGTATAGCCTTCGATCATACTCTTTCTCTCGAGGACGCGGCACAGCTATGCATCCGGGAGCTCTGTAAGACCAACGACACCTACATCCACGATTACAACTACGACCTGGAAGAGAGGTGGAAACAAAAATACATTGACCTCTGCCAAGCAACTTGCACCCTCGAGGCCCGACTCAAGGATGTCACGGAGTCCAATAATGCCTTGCAAGAGAGGCTCTTCACCTTGGAGATGCTTTGCCATGCGAGGCATGGGGCAGCAACTTCAAACGACGGCGTTGGAGGAGCAAGCACCTAGTCGACTTAGAACCCTTCATGGCTACCGTCTTGTGCCATGGTCAGCTGAAAAGTTAGTACGTACCAACCATCATGCCTCAACTATCCATCCTCTGTCTTTCTTCCTTCTTATTTTGAGGCTAGCATCATCTGTTAATGTTGATCACATCTCTTTGCAATCCAACTCTTCTTTACAACCTTATGCTTGTACTCTCTAAATACTTGCTTCATGGGAACTTATTAGTATGCATGCTTTCCATCCTTACTTGCTGAACGTGTTCTTTAACATTCTTATTCTCCTTTATAACATCATTCCACCTCATAAGAACCACTACCGCAACTCGCTTTTAACCCCACCTGAATCACGTTAGGCACACCACATATAGTTCAGTAGGTACCAAAGTAAACAATACAGACTCACCTCCAACTTTTCGCTTTTATAATGGCCCAACCATACCAACCAACCCAATCAACTGATCTGTATTAAATATTTATTACATCAACTACACACACAATAAAATAAACAAATTCTCAGTAGACCTCCAATATCAAAAACATTAACTAACAGGTGCCCACTCCTCCACTTGCTACACTTTTACCTTGTGATTGTGTTGTTCACAAAATTAACTCCTTAGAGATTACAACAGTAATATTCTCAAAAACCTTTATTCAAATCAATTTTTTCTTTCTTCTTCAAATTGTTATAAACATAAAAAACATTTAAGACAGGTCAAAATTTTTTTTATCCTGCATGTCGACAAGTAATTCAATCAATGCAATATCAACAACCTTTTGGCACATTCTCAGCGACCTTAACTTGAAACTAACGCACATAAAATTAAATTTGATAAATGAACTTATAATAACATTCATTAATTATATCTTCTTCAAATTTTATTCTTTTTTTATATAAAAAAATTTATTTTTGCTACGGTTCTGATAAAATTTATTAGCATAATTCTTGTATACCAGTTTATTATTGTCATTTTTTAATAATATAAATTTATTAATCTCCTTAAAAAAACAAAGTAAATAAAATTTTAGTAATAACTGACAATAAAATTATAAATAATTATAATTTTTAGTTTAAAATAGTATCAAATACAAGAGTTTTGAGAGTACCAAAAAAATTTTGATTAACATAATTTATTAAACTATGCTTTGCTATATTTTTCATATACTATTTTTGTTTTTCATATGAACTATATTTTATGATTTCATATATATTATTCTTAATTTAATTATTATTCATTAATTTTTTAATATTATACATTTATAAATTTACTTAAATATTCATCTTCAACTAATAAATTAACGTAAAATATTTATTAAATTTCATGTCTTCCGACTCAATTTTCACTTAAATTTTTTTTGAAAAATATCAACTAAATGACATTTATTTTATTACGATTTATTTTGATATAAAGTTGTCAACCATAAATCACATTAATACTAATGTACTTAAACCAAAATTAATTTCACAAAATAAAATTTAATACAAACTTTAATCTAAGTACATACTATGTTGCTGGCACAATACATAACTAGAACACGTTATTGATAAACTACACACGCTAAATCGATTAAATTTCTTTTTTAGGGCCTGAGCTTACACAACGAAGAATATTCACAATGGAAATTTTTTTCTCATATATTTTTCAAATTATTTTTTTATTTAAATCTTTTAGTAAATTACTTACATAATTTAAACAAAAAATTTGCTCCATACTATCAACTAATAATCGTTAAACTTATTCACCAATTTTACATCTGTAAGTGTTCAACCATTCTCATTCTTACCTTCTGCTTAACTTTTTTATTTTTTTGGGAATCTTTACCTTCCTTCCAAACCAACAGATAGTAAACACCACTTACGATCGGATAAAAAAATTTAAAGGATTTTCACCTGTAAAACCCAACTCATTAGATCGTCTTTAGTCCATAAGTGATACCAATTAAATCACAGTCCAATCCTTCACACTCAAACCTTAAACGAGCCACACATATTTTCATGCAGCCCATAACCATTTCGGCTCTTCTAAAGTGCTATTGCACTTCTGCAGCAAATTCTGGCTCCACATACGTAGCCTTCTTGAAAATTAGACAAAACTGATAATTACTCTCAACATGCATAGCATAACTTCTACACCAGTTGCTATCCCATCCAACACTCTATTTATGGGATTTCCACATAAGAAAATGTCCCATATCTTTACGGACATACCAATGGAAACACTGCTGTTCCGCAAAAATACATGGCCACACGTGAACACCTTCCATATATATATATATATATATATATATATATACACACACACACCAAGTCATGAACAATCACATACATAATAAAGAATTCATGATGCGTCAGTGAAAATACTAATATACATATACACCACACATGACGCACATGCATAGTGGAAACAATTTCACCAAACGCGCAACAATTTTATATGTAAACAACACATATGTATATTGATCCAATAAAATAAAATCGAATATTTTCGATGACTTAATTATGGATGGCTCTGATACTACTTGTTGGAATAATTAATTTTATTAACTCAGATCATTCATATTAAATCACCAAAATATCTCATAACATAATGCGGAAGCGTACTTTACTCATAGGAGTCATGGAAGGATTTGGATCTTGTAGTTCTTTTGATCTTTCTCAACCAACGCCTTCTGTATCCTAGGTGGCTAAATTGTGACTCCTTTGATGAAAAAAAGAGCAACAAAGGCGGTTTTGGTATATTGGGAACCGAAACCCTGAAGACACTATTTATATTTGAGCATGGCACCTATTAAACTCTAAAACCTAAATAAAATAATATCTAAAGTCCAAAAGATAATATATCTAAAATCCAAAAGATAATTATCTAAAGAACAAAAGATAATATCCAGTTTTATTCTTATTTAATTTCAAATAAAAAATAATGATGACTTATTCAATTTAGCATTTATAACAATAAATAAGATTACCATTATATAAATAATTTAATTTAAAATAACATAATTTATGATTGTGATTAATATATGTATTGCTTACAAATTAAAAAATTAAAATAATTTCCTAATACTAAATACTTCAAATTTATAGTGGTTGTATTTTCAATTCTCTCTATATCTCGGGCTAACAAATTGGTCGGATTGTCTTGAATTAGATGCCTAATAATTATATACCAATAAAGCAATAAGTGATTGGGCTAATTTGTTTAGAGTTTGTTATTAAAAAAAAAACTTATTTATATAATAAGCTAAGGCCGAAAATAAGAACATATAATGTATAAAGGAATACTAAACATTTTATTTCATTATAAGCATCAATGCTTAAAATATCAATCTTTGTACCTTATATAACATCTGCATTTTTATCCAAAGAAATAAATTATCATTATTATTATATCAAATGAATTTTGATTAATCAGTTATTTTTGTCCGATGAGTGCTCCTTTTTCAGTATTTCAAAGACGCTACCATCATAAACGCCTCGGATAGTTTCTTTCTGTAGGAGTCCGTCCTTGTCTTTACCAATCTTGTACAAGAGGTGCCATTCAACAAAACTTCCAATCCTGAGCATCAAATGGTTATAATCAAGTTTTGAAATGCAAAATTAAATTAGCATTACTATTCGTACCCTATATTTGAATTTGATATCCAATTTGGCATTCATCATAATTTTCAATATTCTTAGACTATTGGTTGAAATGATCCTAACCCTTTTTAAGATTAAGAATATAAAATAAAAATAAAATTTTAATTTTGATGTAGTAACAAATAAAAAAGTATATACATTTATTTAATTATGTTCGTTTTTTTTTAATAATTCTTCATGCAGTTAATATGAAAGATGATCATTTATCCTGATGTATTGTTATATATATAATTAAATGTTGTGTAAAATTATTTTATATTCACAGTCCATCAAAATAAATTCTAAAGATAAAAGGTTTGTAATCTTAATTATCACTTTTAAAACAAGTCAATAATATGTCACTATTTTGTATGATAATAAATGTTTTATTTATAAAAATGAGTTAATAGTCAAAATCGTCCCTAAAAGATATTTCGATCTCTATTTTCATCCTCGAAAGATAAAATTAATCGAATTCGTCTCCCAAAGATACCCTACCTAGTCACATTCGTCCTTCCGTCATCTCTTTCGCTGAGTTGGCAAACGTCGTTAACTGTCAACGTGGCAGACAAACAAAATGACACAGTTTTGGTAGAAGGCTATCCTAGCCTTGAAACGTCGCCATTTAGTCTTCAGAAGAGAGATTCAAACGTTGCAAAGCCTTACCTCCATCATCATCTCCTTCTTTTTTTTTCTTTCCTAAAAATTCAAACCTAATCCAACCCTTTTCTTTTCCATTTCCGATTTCATTTCAAATTGACCTCACCTTCACACACTTTCCCTTAGATCCCCCAAATTCCCACTTCGCAAAATCTCTGCTTTTCCCCCATTCCGAGAAAATCATAAACCATGCTCGATCCAATGACTTTTTGAATTCCTTGCTTTCTCTCGGAGCTCTCCTTTATCTATCTTTGGATTTTGAATTCTCTCGCTTAGTAGGGGTGTTATCGGTTTAGTTTGGTTCGATTTTAGACCGAAAACCAACTGAACCGATATGTTTGGTTCCTACAAACACAACTGTTCGGTTTGTTGTTTTTACAGCAACCGAACCGAACCGAACCAATACCGGTTTGGTTCGGTCAATTTTTCGGTTTTTAATTTCTGATGAACAGAATAAGAATCACAATAACTAGAGGTTTAAAATAGTCAATAAACTGAAATAATAAGGGTACATCAGAAGCAAAAAATGAGGGATTATGATTAAGGGAGGCGCTGAGTGCTTGAGATGGTGAGTGACTTGGGCCTTGGGGGGAGGGTTGGGCAATACCAACAAAAAAAAAAGATGTATGTATATCTTTGGTTCAGTTTGGTTCGGTTCAGTTTTTATCGAGCCAACCGAAAACCGAACCGAACCAATTAGTTAAATCGAAAAAAAAATCGGTTTTTATGGTTTTCAAATCGGTTGTTGTAATTTTCGGTTCAGTTTTGTGGTAATTTTTGGTCCGGTTTAGTAACTTACACCCCTATCGCTTAGGTCGATGAATAACATGCCACAATAGTGTTCGAAAGCTAAAATGTGATTTTTTTTTCATTTTATGGGTTTAGCTCTGTGTTTGAAGAGGGCAGAGAAAAAAGGAGTGACTGGCTAGTTAATGGTGATGGATTCAAAATTGGAAGGACTGTCTACCCCAGCAAATTGACGTGACCCATATGAGGTGTTGTCTGTGTCAAGGGACTCTTCTGATCAAGAAATTAAAACTGCTTACAGAAAGCTAGCTCTCAAGTACGTTTGAATCTCTCTTCTAAAGACTAAACAACGACGTTTCAAGGCTAGGAGAGTCTTGTACCAAAACTGTGTCGTTTTGATTGTCTGCCCCGTTGGCAGTTAACGACACACGTCAGCGGACGTTTGCCAACTCAGCGAAAGAGACGACAGAAGGAGCGAACGCGATCAGGTAGGATATCTTTGGGGGACGAATTCGATTAATTTTATCTTTCGGAGACGAAAATGGAGATCGGGATATCTTTTAGAGACAATTTTGACTATTACCAAAATTGCTTTTGGGTAAAAAAAAAATTAGTTCAAACTATTATATTATTGATTGAGGTGGAAATTTTTTAGAATTTGAAAAAACCAAGTATTTTGAAAATCGGATTGAATTAGTTGGTTTAATGGAATTAACCAAAAAATGATTATCATAGGTCGGTCAAAATTGATAAAAGTTGATTAATTAATTGAACCAATACAACTTCTTTTACTGAAAAATCGGTTTAAAAATAAAAAAATTAAAACAAAATCAGTTTCTTGTCTTATGCATAAATATATTATTTTATTATATTCAATTTAATTTTGATGAAATCTCAATTGAAGTTTTAAATTTTTAAAATTTTAGTTTACTAGTTCAACCATCGATTTGATTTTCATAACCCAAAAAAACCTCCAAATAACATACCATAAAAAAACTTTGACAAAATACAATATTTTATTTGTTATATATATGAAAATCAATGGCACATTATTATTAGTTTGTTTCAAAATATGGTATTCAAGTAATCTTTTTTAAACATAGAGGTAATTAAGTGGATAAGCCAAGATAAAAGAAAAAACGGAAAATAATGGATTACCAAGGATATGGGGTACACAACAGCCCTACCTTCCTTTCAAATCTTTTGGCTGTCTATTGGCCTTTATCATCTCTTTCAACTCATCATATGTCAAAGCATTTGGATGTGTATGTGCATGCTTAATGAAAATTTTTTCAAATTTTGAAGGAACAAACCTAAAACGTTTGTCAACAAGTACATTATTATTATTATTATTATTATTATTATTATTATTATTATTATTATTATTATTATTTGTACAAGTAAAAATAAAAATAATAATAATTAAGACATACTGGAAAGTGAATGTATAAAATAAAGCAAACTACCTTCCTTCGGTATCATAGACACCGGTGTCACTTCCATGTTTGCCGAGTTGTATGTTCTTCACTTCAATTGGTAAAAGTGGAGATGGAAATTTCCCCTACATCACCAGAACAAGTATTTGATGATATAGTAATGTGTGTTAAGTTTTATGTATATACATGTGTGAGAATGTTTCCTTTATTAGTAAATTCTAATAAATTGTAATATATATATATACGGCTCCGCTACGTTACCAACAGCATATCTGCCAACTTCTACCAACTCTTATTTATAATTGTGTTTCATGGGAGTGTGTTTGTGGATGTGTCTAATAAAAATGTCTTTTTTATAACTGTGTTTAATAGAAGTGTCTTTATAGATATATTTTATGGATGTGTCTCTTTATATATGTATTTAAAATATATTAATTATTAGACACATCTACGAACACATCTCCATGAAACACAAATATAAATAAGAGTTGGCAGAAGTTGGCAGATAATATGTTGGTACCCTATACTTTTCCATATATATATATATTTTAGTCTGACACACCAAGAACTAATTCGTCGCAGATTTAAACTTAATTTAAGGATCTGTAACTACATACATAAGGTGGGATTTGAATTTTCAACAACTTGCAGATGAGTGAGTTTATTATTCGACCAATCCAAATTAGTTTGTAAATTGTAATACTATATTAACATTTTTGCCCTTTAATTAAATTTTTAGTGGCTAATTCTCTATTATTGTAGGTGGTGTTTAGTTTCTGTTTCTAACACAAAAATGCATAGGATATAAGACAAATAAAAACGCGTGCGTACTTGGGTTTCAGTAGTGTAAAAAAAAAAATGTGTGTATTTTCTAAACTTTAAAAATGTAAAAATAAGATTAAATTAGTTGATAACGATTATCTTTGTCTTAGTCCCAACGAATTATAACTTAAATGGCATAATATTTTCATATTCACCTAAAAGTTGTGAATTCGAATCTCACTCTTAACTTAAAAAAAATGTTTGTTCTAGCTAATTCTGAATTCACACAATATTATTCTATTCATAGGAAACGTTTTTTAAATTTTTCAAAAATATTTAAATTATCTATTATGTCTCTTAAGTACACATATTAAAATTATAAAATAAAATTTTTTTATTAAAATATAAAAAATTTAATTTTTTTATTAAAATATAAAAAATTAATTTTTAAATATATTTATTTTATATTTATTAAATAAAAATATTTAAATTTTTTTATTAGTGATGAGTTTATGGTGTGCTCTAAGAACACATATTAGAATAATTAAAGTTAACGTGATAAAATAATCAAATTTATTATAAATAGATGAATAATTAAATTTATAATAATAATAATAATAAATTCATATGAAATATTAAATAAGTATTTTTTGATATGCAGTAACATACTACCATTGTTGATTAATGTTTTTATACATTTAACATTTTTTCAATTTAAGGAGCAGAGAGTCGTACTGGGCGAGTGATGCGACTGAGAAACACATTGATGAAAAGAGTACCGCCAATTGACAGCAATATCCCCACTCCAATTTCTCGCAACCCTGTAATTGTAGATAATTTAACTTCATTAATTAATCAACATGATAATGGATTCAGCAATTTCTTTTTTTATTTATTGATTTTGTTCCTGTGCGGGAGTCGGCTCCGAGGTATAGCACGCTTCTGGAAATACGCGGGCTAGCTTTCTTTGGAGCGGACGAGGGGGAACGTCGTCTTCTTCTGGAGAGGCGGCGTTGGGTACCTGAAAAGGGACTCCAACGCTCAAGTAAGTATGAGTATAAGAGAGTTTAGAGGGAAAATCAGTGTGAATAGCGTACCCACAACTTGAGTGTGTATTTCGTATATATTGGGGTTTGTTGAGGGTGGTTATGCGGATTTGTTGGGTTGGATGAGGTCTTCATCCGTTGTGTTCCTTGATTTTCGGAGTTTGAAGAGAGATTTCGGGAGGGTTTAGTTCAGTTCCGAGTTTATTGTTTACTTGCTTTCTCCTAACGGATCATAGCCCCCAAGGTTGACCTGTTTTGTGAACGGGTTAAGCTTTTATTCGTGGGTTATAACTCGGAGCTGAGCTATAACTCGGAGCTGAGCTATAACTTGGAGCCCCCAAGTTTAACGCGTTCACTGTCTATAATATTAAGTTGTGTGTTGATTTGAATTTACGCGCGGGCCACGTAGTAAGAGAGAGGGTTTGATACTGGGAAAATGTAACTGCATTTAATGCATTTTGGTTTATGGGAAAGGGTTTTTATGATCTGGCCGTTGATTGAGTGAGGTGACTTCGCACGTTGGACGGCTAGGGCTTGTTCTGGAAGGTGTAACGTTTGCGACGGAGATAGTGGGCTGGCTGTCTTGCGTTTTTGTTCTGTCCATTTGCATGTAGTGTTTCGTTTTTTCTTCTCTCTTGGTCGCGGAGGATGAGTAAAGGTTAGTTGCGTTTTCTTTGTATTTGTTTTGTTCGGCATTTTTGCGTTCACCTTTCGCGTGAGCGTTCTTCATCTGACGCAGGAGCTCGGCCATCCTTTGATTCTCGGCCCTGAGGGCCTCGTTAATTGCTAACATCTCCGGTGGGTTGACGTCGGAGGGAGCGCGGCTGTGTTCGTCTGCCATTGTTTGTGTCCTGCAAAACAGAGGAGACAAAAAATGCACAGGGTAAAGAAAAAATGGGTTAAGTAAATCGGGCCCCACGGTGGGCGCCAAATGTTCCTGTGCGGGAGTCGGCTCCGAGGTATAGCACGCTTCTGGAAATACGCGGGCTAGCTTTCCTTGGAGCGGACGAGGGGGAACGTCGTCTTCTTCTGGAGAGGCGGCGTTGGGTACCTGAAAAGGGACTCCAACGCTCAAGTAAGTATGAGTATAAGAGAGTTTAGAGGGAAAATCAGTGTGAATAGCGTACCTGCAACTTGAGTGTGTATTTCGTATATATTGGGGTTTGTTGAGGGTGGTTATGCGGATTTGTTGGGTTGGATGAGGTCTTCATCCATTGTGTTCCTTGATTTTCGGAGTTTGAAGAGAGATTTCGGGAGGGTTTAGTTCAGTTCCGAGTTTATTGTTTACTTGCTTTCTCCTAACGAATCAGATTTATTTTTATTTTTTTAATTAACCAAATTAAATTTTAAAGATCATTTTATATATAAAAAAAATTAAAAACAAAAAATCTACTGAATACAAAAATCGTACTTAACCTAAAAAAATATAGTCACATTTATCCGATTTAATATCGAACCATTAAGTCAACAACATTTGAAAATTTTTTTCATTCATCAACGATTCTGTTCATATTGGATATTCCGGAAAAAAAAATACGTTTGAAAGGTCATATTTATTCAAAAAAAAAAAAAATATAGGCACATTTATCCGATCCCTTAATATCGAACCACTAAGTCAACAACATTTGAAAATTTTTTTCATTCATCAACGATTCTGTCTCTGTGTGTGTCTTTTTTAAATACTTTTCTCCCCGAAATAGTCTTTATCATTGACATTTAAAAGAAAAAAAAAAGCAAAAGCGTACATATAAAGGAATTTTTTTTTAACAAAGGTATGAGACTCTTAATTGAGTATGAAGAGATATATAAAAGAATGTTAGCCTTCACTTTTTTGCTAACTTTCATTCTTATAACAGAATACATGTTAACAATATTCACTTTTTATTGTATAAAAAGGTGAAATGTCACACAGACCGTCATGAAATTTGAGAGATAGACCTTTATAAGTTTCCCATGGATAAATAACACCATCATGATTGGTGTCAAAGAATGCAGCGTGCTTCTGCATGACATTCTCATGAAGTGGAATTGGTTTCTCTTCGGCACCACCTCCAACTCCTGCACATTAATTTACAGTGAAATTTCTTAACAACATAGAACTCCAGATATATAAATAAGAGACCAAAACTAAGAAATTGAAATTTGAGTTTATATATATATATATACCCTTAAGTGTTCTGTTTTCTGTAGCAGAAGTAGCAGCCATATGGATAGATGGATAATAAAATGACAAAATAGAGAGGGAACATATGGATAGATGGATAATAAAATGACAAAATAGAGAGGGGACGAAATCACGGAGGAACTTATAGATCTTTTATTCTTAGAATAAGCTTTAGCAATATGATGATAATAATAATAGAGTTCTGATGAACTTCTGATTTTAGGGGATATATAATAATATTTAATTAAATATAAAATATTATTATATTGCTATTGATTATTATATTGATGGTGACTGGAAGAGTATGGAATAACATAACGTGCGATATGAGAGTTATTGCTGTTCCTTCCAAACAAGTTGTATGCCACGTTATGCAAAATTCGAATTTAATATAACTATAATAAGATAAACTCTATCCAATTTCTTTTAAAATAAGATGTAAATTATCTTTTATAATGTGTCACATTTTAATTAGTTATTTTTTTAATCATAGTTAAATTATTTTGTAATTTATTATTTGAGATAGATAATAATATAATTTCTTAAAATATCCCATTAATTGAAGTATCTTTTCACTCCTCTATTTTTTTTCTTCGTCATGTAACTTCGGTCCTTCTAAGTATCGCTGTCGCCATGACAAGAAATGCCGATATCGTCCTCATCTACTGCCCTCTCACGTAATCTCTCTTCATCCCTTAACGACGTCGTTGAATTTCCGTCGTCAGTAACTTTGTCGTCCTATCCAATATAGCCACCATCACCTTCCAGATTTGAAACTCTAATACCATGTCCTGAAACCACTCATTATTCCAAAAGCGTAACCTGATAGGATAACGTAACACTAATAATCATATCTCTAATACTTTCTAACCCTTCATTGTGCACATTGTACGTTTAGGTCATTGGCTCCCTATACTTTCTCTAAAATTTATACTCTGAACAAGTAAACATATTTTTTATCAAACATAAATTATTTTAAAAAATGAATAAATTGTTAAAATTAATAACACAATTTTAAAATGATAAAATCTAACTTTTTTACAAGTATTTTTTATAGTATTTTTATTTTTTTATTTTTTTATTTATTTCTATTTTATTATTTAATTAATGATTAAACAAATTATTTTTATGAGAAATTATTTTTTGTATTATCTTAAAGAAGAGACTAATATAACCGTTTAAAAAATATTGTAAAAATAATATTTTAAATAAAAAAAGATAATATTAAAATTTTTAAATACAAAAATAAATTGTATAGATAAATATTTAAGAGATAAATATGAAATACATGACTAAAATAAATAAAACAGACAAAAATAATTCTCTATTTCTCAAGAGTACTCCCATTTTGTCTGTTTTATTTATTTTAGGTATTTATTTTATATTTATCTCCTAAATATTTATATAATTTATTTTTTATTTAAAAATTTTAATATTAAATATTTTTATTTAAAATATCATTTTTAAGTTATTTTTAAACTATTATATAAGATAATACAAAAAATAATTTTTCATAAAAATAATTTGTTTAATTATTAATTAAAGAAGAAAGTATTAATAAATTAAAAATTAAATGAATAAAAATACTATAAAAAATACGATAAAAAAATTGAATTTTATCATATTAAATTTGTGTTATTAATTTTAGTAATTATTTATTTTTTAAATAATATATGTATAATAAAAAAATATGTTTATTTGTTTGGGGTATAAATTTTATTATTATATTTATATGTTTATGATTTTAATTATACTTTTAAATACTCAGAATAGATTTATTTTATTATATTATATTTTACATATGAATATATGTTCCATCACGTAATTAAATAAAGATATTTTTTTGCTATGATACAAGAATCAGTTTTTCAAATCCAAAGAATGACAAAAAATATCCAATCTATGCCATACAAGCTGAGCTTTTGGACAATCCCGAATACAATGTAAAACCGATTCCTGACTAGAGAAAAACATCTTGGGAACCTATCCGATGACGACATCCCTCTTCTAAAGCGAAAACTTGTAGTAGTGAGAGACTCCTTAAGACAGAACCAAGCCAAAAACTTGTGCTTTTCTAGAACAATCTGACGTCAAAACCAAAGCCAATTCTCCTGCTCCTCCCAACCAAACAGCTGCTTACACAACCACAAGTAACCATTGCGTGAGTCATAGACTTTGGCAGCAAACTCAAACTAATACCAACCCACTTCCGGACCTGTTTGCACATCTGGATTGTAAGAGAGAATATTACCTTTCAGATTTTGAGATAAATGAGAACAAAGAATATCCAAATGCCACTTACCAATCAACCAAATATCCTATATCCAGAGATTCGAATTAGAAATGTGAACATAATCCATCTCATTAGATAACCGTCCTTCTCTCCTCCAGCTAGAAAACAAAAAATTCTGGTTCAAATCTCCAATACACCAACCAAACCCATCCTTCACCACTTTCCAAACCTTACAAAGACTCCTCCAAATGGGAGAGTCCTTGTTCTTAGGACAACTAAAACAATCATATAGAGATGATCGGTATTTGGCATCCAACAATTGGACCCATAACTTGTTAGACTACTGGAAAAAAGTCCAAACTAACTTTTCAAGAAGAGCAATATTTACACAATAAGGATCTCTAATCCCAAACCTCCATATTTTTTTGGAGTAACCAGTATTTTTCAACTAACAAGATTCAATCATCTTCCATCAACTTGTCCTTTCCAAAAAAAATTTCTCATCATAGACTCCAATTTACTAATGATTCCTTTGGGAAAAATAAAGACCTGCATCTGGTACGTGGGAATAGCGGCTGCAACAGAATTAACCAAGCAAAGTCTACCAGTCCGATTGAGTAAACTCCCTTTCTAGCTTGTTATTCTAGTCCGAATCTTATCCAAGACACCATTGAAAACATCCGTTTAAGTTCTTTTCGAGACTTTGGTAGATATGGCGAGTAAGGAATAATGACATCTTTAATTCTCATGAAACTTGGCCTCTGAAAAAAATGATTTGTCTAGCATTAACTTTAGAAAAGGAGTTTAGGAATATTTTTGAATTACAACGTATGTCCATTTCCTCTACTCTAAATGGTTTTTAGAATCCCCCATCTATTGGTACTTTTAAGATTAATTGTGATGCTAGTTATCTTGGTTCGGATGATAGTATTGGTTTTGTTTGTGTTATTAGAGATTGTAATGAGAGTTGACAAAGGGCGTATTTGAAAATAATTGAGAGTAATAGTATTTTTCAAGGGGAATTGTTTGCTATTTGGGGAGGATATCTTTTAGTTTTGTACATTAAATTTCTGTGCTAAATGAAATTAGTGATTGTGTGCTTAGTTTTATGTGATTTTCATTTAGCAATGAGTTAATGAAATTCTTTGATGTCAAATATGAATAATCTCGCTATTGTTTTGAGTTAATAATGGTGCTGTATTGACCAATTTTCTATGTTATTGCAATTTTTGTTTGATGTTGATGAGTAGTTTGTGTCAAAAGTTGGGGTGACTTTCAACACACTTGAAGAAGTTAAAAAATTTTACAAAGATTATGCTAAACTTGAAGGTTTTGCTACCAAAATAAGGAACACAAATAAAAGGAAAATTAAATAAAAAATCAATTAATTACATGCAATAGAGAAGGGAAATGAAAATCCAACATATCTCCTAATGAGAATACAAACCCGTCAGTTAGATTAAATTGTCTAGCAAAAATTCATATACATATATTGAAGGAGACTGATGTTTGAGTTATTTTCAAGGTTGTTTTGAATCATGCACATGCATGCTGTCCAAATCAAGCAGAGATGCTTAAACAACATAGGCAGCTAAGCATGTTTGACCGTCGAACAATTGAAAATAACGATGAAGCTGGTATTAGGCCAAGTAAGACATATCAATCCTTTGTTGCAGTGGCAAGAGGTCATCGTGAACTAAGGTTTATTGAAAAAGATATTAGAAATTACATTACAATAAAAGTTGGTAATATTTTTGAACAAGATGATGCCAAAGAATTTGGGACATACTTTTCAGAATGAAAGAGAAGAATCAAAACTTTTTTATGAGCTTGAACTTGAGGCTGGTGAATAAATTAAAAATACTTTTTGGGCTGATGCACGAATCCGGGCTGCTTTTGAGTATTTTGGCGATATTGTTTCATTTGATACCACTTATATACAAACAAGTACTTTGTTGTGCTGGTCTAAAACATTTTTTGTGTCAATTATAAACAGTTGTTGTGTTTTTAGAAATACATTTCGGTGCATATTTTTTTTGTTATGCTGTTGAGTTTAGGTATAATTTGGTTTTTGGTTCTACACTTCTTGGATGTGCTTTAATAAAAAATGAGGATATTCAATAATTTAAATAGTTATTTGAATGTTGAATTCGTTGCATGGAAGGAAAGGCTCCAAAAGGCATTCTTACCGACCAATGTGCGTTAATGTAAAAGGCTATTGATATTTTCATGCCAATTACAATTCATAGGTGGTGTATTTGGCATATTATGAAGAAGATTTCACAAAAAATTAAATGGCTACAAGAGACATGAAGAAATTCAATAGGAGATGAGTCATGTTGTTTGAAACTCTTTTACAAAAGATGCATTTGATAGAAATTAGAATGATTTTGTTACGAAGTATGGTGTTGTAGACAATAAGTGGCTATCAGGTAACAATGACTTTATTAGATATTTGGGTGTTATTGCATTGTAATAACACTGCGAAATTATATACATTTTGGGTGTTGTGCTATCTAATTTACTATTTTGATGTTTTTCAGAACTTTTTGAAGATCAGCATTTATGGACATCAATATATCTAGATCACCACTTTTGGAATGGGATGAGAAGCATACAAAGGAGTGAGAGCATGTATGTCACGACTGAAAATGAGCCATGTCCGGCGCTCAGGAAAATAATCCCCAAGCAAGCCTAACCGACTCAAATATAAGTTAAATAAAAAAATTTCAAATATTTTACAAGTTCCAAAATAAATAGTTATACATTTTTAAGAAAAATTAAAATAACTAAGAATAGTTGGATCCTGCCTGTGACATATAGAGTAGATGATGTCTAAGAACTCAACAAAAAATAGGTACCCATTGTAGATCATTACTCTTGAATAGAAAGGCTTACATGACCAAATATTTATTCCTGAAAAATATTTTTAGAAAAACAGGGTGAGTTTTGCAACTCAATGAGTAGACAATACATCTATAATCGACATGAGACCATATAAACATCATTATTAAAGTAATTTTTTATTAGAAAATAATAGTTGATAATAATAAGTGAATCAATAAGGGAGTTCTCATATAGAAATCAAATCAAAAGTCTACACTTGGGCGGCTCCACCTCAATGGGTAGCCCTTTCCTCTCGTGTGTCCTAACAGAATAACAGATCTAACATGTGGCCTACACGTTAGGCTAGCAACACCCCTGCTAGCTGGGGTCTGAGTTAGATGCATCTAAGTTAACGTCATAACCGTCGTTAACTACGGTTTTCTAATACGAGCCTTCCAAACCAATTCAAAACATATAATTTCAAATACAACAAATCTATGATCTTTCAAATATATAAGGTATCAAATCAAATCAAATCATATTATACTTTCTCATTAGAATCCTTTCCAATCATACTTTTTCAATCATAACACATTTTAAATATATTTCACAATCTTTAAACTAAGTGAATACAAACAAATACTTCAATGCTTCAAAAACAGATATTCAAGTAAATTCAAACATTTTATAATAATGCAAAACTTTATCAAAAATATATATGGTCTCAAAAACAGATATTCAGATAAGATCAAACAATTTAAAATAATGCAAAACTTCATCAAAAATATATATGGTCTCATGTACAGTTCCGAAAGTATAAACTTCATAAAATGAATTATTCAATTTTAATAAATCAATTATTCTAATCAATTTAAAACCGTTCTAGACAAATATAGTGAGTATAATTCAAGGATCATAATAGATATATGTCAAAATAATTATAGATGCACAATCAAACAATTATAAATGTAAAGTTTACTCACAATATGGTCCTAAGGGACCGAAGAGGCTGAACTCGGGTGCCAAATTAAAAGGGTACGAAAGAACGCGGAACTTGAACTAGGACAGTGCATCAACTTCAATTCTTACGATAGCAATAATGGCCACAACACTAGCCAAAGGTAGTAGATTCAAATCGAATGAAAGACAAATACAAATATAGTTCTGAAAATCCAAAATAGAATAGAGGCAAAAAATAAATCAGAATAAGAGCAAGACAGAAAAACAAAATGGTGACAGAGATAAGGTAAAATTGGAATAGATCAAGGGAATAAACTAGACCAGAACAGTGGCAAGACAGTGTTGCCGGCAAGTTTGGAAGTTGTAGCATGTTTTCCGGCAACAGTAAGAGCTACACTGGTGAAGCAAAACAACAGTTGCATTAGATCCTCTTCTCCAGCAGTGACATCAGTAATTTCGACAAAAATATGGAGGCCAGGGGTTGGCCACGGTGGAGCAAGCTAGGGGATGAAGTAGCTCCAGGTGCACCAGCGGTGAGCTCCAGCAACGGCAATAGCAGAAACCTTCATCGTCACCTCCTCTCACGACTGCCACCCTTCTTCCCTCCATATTGTAGCTCTCTCACCCTCTCTTCGTTATCTGCGCTTTCTGCTGCAACGACAAGGTCTCCCTCCAACGGCAATTTCTTTGGTGGCGACGATGGCAATGCGGCGAGCCAGCAAGCTGAATGCGGCTGGGTGAGATGGGTGCGGTGGCGGCGCGATGGCAAGTTGGACTACGGTGAGGCACGACGCCGGTGCAATAGCCCTCTCCCTCCTCTTCTTCCTTCTACTCCCCACCCACCCATTACCCCACCCCTTCCCACTACATCTAAAACAGAAAAACTAAAATGAAAAAAAGGAACAAAAGAGGGAGAAAAAAAGAAAATGAAAGAAAGAAGAGGGAGGTGACGGCGGAGAAGAGGGTGGCCTCCACCATCGCGTTGTGGCGGTAGAGAGAGACAAGACGAGGAGATGAGAGAGCACGAGAGAAGAGAGAAACAGAGAAGGAGAAGAAAGGAAAGGAAAGGAAGAAGAGGGAGGTGATAGCGGCACAAAGACGGACTACTTTTGCGTGGTTGTTGACATTGTCTTCTACGGCGAGGAGACGTCAGTAGTTGCTTTGTCAGGGGGGGCGGATGGCAACAAGTCGGGGTCGGGCGCTTAGGTTGCGCAAGGTACCGAGGCGCTAGAAACTCCGTTCGTTGTGGTCGTTGTCGTCGTTGCCAGCGAAGAGGCCCAGAAGAATGTGTAACACTTAGTCGACGACGCTCGGGGCTCCCTTCGCTGTGTCCCTCCCTTTGCTGAAGGTGTTGCACGTTGGGGATAGGGTTTTGTTTGGGTGCCATGAGTATATGGTGATGCTTCTCGTTGGGTGCTATATTCTTGAGAAATTGGTGTTGGAATCAACCTACAGCGACACATGTGGACGGCCCGTTTGTGCTCATGGAAGTTTGATTTGAATTTGAATTATTTGAGGAAGGATAGGATTGGGTTCTCTTGGTACAAGACCTACACTAAGTCTATGTTCTTGATCTTCAATTTCATCTACAATGTTTGATGCCTTTCGATTTTGTCTTCCACGGTTAAGGTGTGGTGTTTTTTGTTTCTGAACTTGGATTTCTTCAATTCACTCTATTGAAGTTTGATTATTTTAGATTGTTGCAGTGAAGTTTTATGTGATGTGTAGAGCTTGGGGGTGACTGTTGAAAAATCACCTTAATTTGAAATTCTTATGGATTTATTTTGTGGTTGTTATTGTTGTTGAATTGTTGTACAAAGAAAAAGGGTCCAGATGGAAAGAAAAGGGTTGGGATAGTGGGTGGGTGATAGTGATTTAGAATGATGAACTGGTAATAGAGAGAAAGAAGGTGTGCTGGTTATGGTGGCAGTGGTGATGGTTATAAGGAAAGGGAGAAAGAGATGTGTAGCAATGGTGATGATGATGCAGAGGTTAGTGGTGAGAGTAGGGAGGGTTTTTCTATTTTTATTTAAGAGTAAAATTGTCCAAAAAATATTGTTTATGGACAAAAGGATGATTTTATAATGTTTTGTAACATTGAGGATGATTTTAATAACAAAAAAAGGTCGGGGACGATTTTGATTTTGACCCAAGATGTTAGGGACGAAAAAAGTACTTAACCCTAAAATTTATTTAAGCAACAAAAATAAAGTTGTTTTATTGACAATATGCTTACATCATATTTTGGTGCCTTATCAACTATAATGTTCTTCTTAGCAGCTATCTTCTTTGTCATTTTGCCTGTAAGAAATAAAAAAGATGAATCACACTGAATCTAACTCATAATAACAGCAAAAACTTGCAAATGATCACACCAGAAAACTCATCAACATGGCTTAAATTACATAAAAAATAATACAACTACATAGATACTCCAAATCCAAGCCTATGACAAGAATCTCTAAATCCAAATCAAAATAACATCGAAACTTGCAAATGATGACAGCAGAAGACTCATCAACATCGCTTAAATCACATAATAAACACTACAACTACATAGAAACTCCAAATCCAAGCTTGTGACAAGAATCACACTAAATCTAAATCAAAATAACAGCCAAACTTGCAAATGATGATAGCAGAAAACTCATCAACATGGCTTAAATCACATAAGAAACACTAAAACTATATAGAAGCAGAAACACACAATTTAGAATCAAGTTACCGTCAATAATGCTTCGTCTTTACGTTCAGTGTTCTAGTTGATGATTTGAAACCTAACACAGAGAGCTTCACTGAGAGTTTTTTGTTCAGTATTGTTGTTGATGATTCTAAACCTAGCAGAGAGCTTCACTGAGAGATTTTGAGAGTTGTTTGAATTTCAATGTTGAAATGAGGATTTTGAAACGTTCTTTCGTGTCAAAGAGCGCGTATCGCAAATGTCGAGTGTGTTGGATAGTGAGAGTATGTTTGCATGCGCTGGGCAATGAAGATGGTTTTTGTTGGGTTTGGGTCAACTTGATTGGACTTGGCTGTTAAAAAGATTTGTATGTGTAGCATTGCTGCAAAAAAAAAGAGTTTGGTAAAAGTTAAGGAATAAAAGCAAGAAAGTGATAAAAAAAAGAGTAATGGTTGTAAAGGTAGAAATAGGCCAGGTCAAATCAGGCTAACAGGCTAGACCTGTATTGTATTAAACTAGATTGAGCTTAGCCTATTATAGATTATTTTTAAATATTAAGTCTCACCTGTTATTAAATTTGGCCTAGCCTGAAACCTAACAAAAAGCTTGATATATATAAATTTTTACTAAAATAAAAAATATTTAAAAATAACTTTTCTTTTAAAAAATTATTTATATGCAATATACTAAATGCAATCTTTATAATAATATCTAAACTTTTAAAGTATTTAAAATATTTTAAACTTTACGAATTCGTTAATCCAGTACTCTAATTGGGTTGATTACCTCTTCGATCCTGAACTTTTGATAACTATACTTAAGACTTGAAATTGGAAGCTTAAGGTATTGTGATTCTTGATTTATAAATTAATTCTCGATTAATTGAAAACATGATATTTGAGGTAAAAATGTTAAAAGTTTGAGTTTGAGAATTTGTGGTATAAAATTGAAAGAGAGGATTTATTGAGAGATTAGTTATATGAAATAGAATGAAGAAAGATGTAAGAAGCAGAAATTGCATAATTCTATAGATTTATGCCATTTTAGCAAGACCATAACATGACCCTTAGAGGCTTTTTTGTGGCAGGGCTTATCTCTTTAAGAAGGTTTGAGCGTTTAGTTTTATGCCTTTGAAGAACATATGCTATATGATTTTTTAATAAATTGTTGCTAATTTTGGAAGTAAGAACATTGGAAGGGAGGATGCAGGGGAGTGGGCAGAGATTTAATCTTGATATGCAATGAATTCTTACGAATATGTATGAGATGTTTTTCTGTTTAACCGAAAAAATCTTGTATACATGAAGTTCTGCGTGCACATAAAGGAGTTGCGTATGCGTGGGGCATAATAGTGAAAAAAGTTCCATGTGTGTGGGAATGGCTGCGTACGTGAAAGGTTGTTGGGTGGCCAACACTTTGCGTACGCAGAAACAGGTTACTATGGTGATCATAGGAGAACTTAAATCCATCCTCCCGAGTCTAGGAAATTAAAGTCGTTTTGAGAGGATTTAAACCTACAAGTTGTATATAATGATGGCTCATGTCAAATCCTGGCAAATGGTTATTGAGAGTGAATTGTGAAAAGATAATTACGAGTATGAGATGATTTATATGATATTTATGATGAGGTTCAACGCCGCATTATGATGGTAACTGAAATAATATTGAAGATGATAGTTTTGTATGACAACATACTGATGAATGAGATAATGAGGTTTGATACTAAATTTTGTTATATGGTGATTTTGATATAAGTATATTGATGAGAAATTTTGATATTAATTCAATTGGTCGTATGTGATTTTATTTTTTATTATAAGGTGTTTGGACACATAATCTTAGGATATTTTTTTCTAAGAAAAGGTGATAAGACACTTTTCTTCTAATACAGACTTTTAAAAAGGTTGAAATGATGTTGGAATTTAGAAAATACGCACTGCTATGATTTGGTGTTTAAGAATCCTAATGGAAATGTGTTAAATGAAGTATGTGAGCCTTTAAGTGATTAAAATCTAAGGTATGAAACTAGGGTGCCTACAATTTCATATTTTATCATTTAACTTTAGTCTATTTTCTTTATCTTGATAGTAACTTTTATATTCTTTTCTTGCGATTATTTCATATTTTTTAGATGCAAATTGTAGTGCACTATGTTGACAGGTGGAGCCAGTATTAACAGAGTGATAATTAACTTTCGATTCTTTTTACTAATTGATAGGCAAAATTGTGATTTACACTTTTCTTAACTTGAACAATTCTTAGCAATGACTCCAAAAACTTGGTGCACACTACTATGGTTCACTCACATTCTTCACAACTTCGCACAACTAACCAGCAAGTGCACTGGGTCGTCTAAGTAATAAACCTTACGTGAGTAAGGGTCGATCCCACGGAGATTGTTGGTATGAAGCAAGCTATGGTCATCTTATAAATCTCAGTTAGGTGGATAATAAATGGTTATGGAGGTTTTCGAAAATAATAATAAATAAATAGAAAATAAAGATAGAGTTACTTATGTAAATCATTGGTAGGAATTTCAGATAAGTGTATGGAGATGCTGTGTTCCTTCTGAATCTCTGCTTTCCTATTACTTTCATTCAATCCTTCTTACTCCTTTCCATGGCAAGCTGTATGTAGGGCATCACTGTTGTCAATAACTACATCCCATCCTCTCAGTGAAAATGGTCCAAATGCTCTGTCACAGCACGACTAATCATCTGTCGGTTCTCGATCATGTCGGAATAGAATCTATTGATTCTTTTACGTCTGTCACCACGCCCAACAATCGCGAGTTTAAAGCTCGTCACAGTCATTCAATCCCTGAATCCTACTCGGAATACCACAGACAAGGTTTAGACTTTTTGGATTCTCAAGAATGGCCGCCAATAATTCTAGCTTATACCACGAAGATTCTGATCAAGGAATCCAAGAGATATGCGCTCGGTCTAAGGTAGAACGGAAGTGGTTGTCAAGCACGCGTTCATAAGGACAGATGATGATGAGTGTCATGGATCATCACATCCATTAGGTTGAAGGGCAGCGAATATCTTAGAATAAGAATAAGCATGAATTGAATAGAAAATAGTAGTAATCGCATTAAAAGTCGAGGTACAGTAGAGCTCCACACCCTTAATCTATGGTGTGTAGAAACTCCATCGTTGAAAATACATAAGTGATGGTCCAGGCATGGCCGAATGGCCAGCCCCCAAAATGTGATATGAATTCCAAAATAGGGAAAAGGACTCGTGGTCTGAGAGACACTAGTACAATAGTAAAAAGTTCTATTTATACTAAAACTAGCTACTAGGGTTACAGAGATAAGTGATTGATGCAGAAATCTACTTTCGGGGCCCACTTGGTGTGTGCTTGGGCTGAGCTTGAGCTTTACACGTGCAGAGGCTTCTCTTGGAGTTAAACGCCAAGTTGTAACATGTTTTTGGCGTTTAACTCTGGTTTGTGACGTGTTTCTGGCGTTTTACTCCAGAATGCAGCATGGAACTGGCGTTGAACGCTAGTTTACGTCGTCTAAGCTCAAACAAAGTATGGACCATTATATATTGCTGGAAAGCCCTGGATTGTCTACTTTCTTGAAAATCCATTTCGAGTGCAGGGAGGTTAGAATCCAACAGCATCAGCAGTCCTTTTTCAGCCTGAATCAGATTTTTGCTTAGGTCCCTCAATTTCAGCCAGAAAATACCTGAAATCACAGAAAAACACACAAACTCATAGTAAAGTCCAAAAATGTGAATTTTGCATAAAAAATAATAAAAATATCCCTAAAAGTAGCTAGATCCTACTAAAAACTACCTAAAAATAATGCCAAAAAGCGTATAAATTATCCGCTCATCACTAATAATCAAGACTTCTATGTGTCTCACTAAAATTAGAGAAATACTAGGTGTAAGCAGTTTTCAGCTAAATCTAAAATTATAGAAGAACCTCTTCATTTTTCCTTCTTTTTTTCTTCTTTCTTTTCTTTTCTTTTCTTTTATTCTTTTCTCTTCAATTATCCTTTTTGAATCCTTTCCTTCCTTTTTAATCTCTTATCCCTCGCACCCAAAGTCTTTTATTTTTTTCTCTCAAATTCTCCTCTCTTTTCAATTTCTTTTGGTTTGTTATTTTCAAATCTATTAATATATAATTAAGGATGAATTATTCTACTTAGTTAAATGAACAAATAAATTAAATAAGATTATTCAAATGAATTAGCTCATTCAAATCACTTGAACGAATCCTCGCTGTGTCTACCCTTTCACTTTCCACCCTGCTCTCATCATTCACTCCTCCCTCACTCATTCTCGATTTGGAAGCTTAAGGAGAACAAGGGGAGAGTGTGGGGTGGGTTGTTTCTAATAGAATAGAGGATTCTATCCAAGAAGATTTTAGACAGGGTCTCAAAGTCTCCTTTCAGAATAGGGTGGTTGGATCGGTTGAGGTTAAGGATTTTGACGTATCTATTGCTTTGGAAGGCGATTCTATGGAGGTTGTCATTGGCAAGCAAGGGAATGTAATGCCTCCAAAGGTGATTTTCACTAAGGAAGCTAAATATATGCTTTCTGTACCTTATATGGATGCCATAGTTATCAAGGTGTTGGGGAAGCACTTCAGTTACACGGCCCTGGTTTATAAGCTGAAGGGGTTTTGAAAACTCAGGGGTGGTTATAAAGTCTTGGATGTGGGGTTTGATTATTTTTTGGTTAAATTTGATCTTAGAGAAGATATGAAGAAGGTTCTGTTGGGTGGTCCTTGGATGATTTTAGGCGATTATGTTGCCGTAAAACCATTGTCACTAGATTTCAAACCTTGCGAATAATCTTTCGGTGCAACAATGGTATGGATTTGGATATTTGGTCTCAACATTTGGTATTATCAAGAAAGAGCTATGTTGAGAATTGCCTCTGCTGTTGGGAAGCCAATTAAGGTTGATATGGCTACTAAATCGGTGAAACGTAAAAAATATGCTCAAGCTTGTGTTCAAGTTGACCTTGGGTTGCTAGTGGTGAGGAGAGTTATCGTTGATGATTATGAATATAATGTAAAGTATGAGTGTTTACAACTCATTTGTGATAAATGTAGTTGCTTCAGTCACATCTCTACGGAGTGCAACATGGCTTTTCATGGCATTGAAACTGAGACGGCGAAAGAAAATGGTTGTCTGGAGAATATTGTGGCAGATCAAGTTGGTCAGGAGCCAGTTAATTCAAAATAGAATATTTTTGAATTTGAATTTGGAAAGAATTCCATGAATGCAATTTCAGTTATGAAACATGCAGATTCTGCGGAGGATACGTTGCATGGAGTTAATATGGAGAATAATTAAGAAAGGGATGAGGAGGGATGGACCTAGGTGACTAGGAAGGGTAAAGGAAAAATGGGCCTTGATGGTAAAGCCCAACAAAAATCCAAAGGTAAACAACCTTTATCTAAGCCAAAAAAAAAAGAGTCGATAAAAAAGGAAAAGGTCCAGCTATGACAGGTTACAGGGCTCCAACAAAATTTGGATCAGATTGTTCTATTTTGAGAAAATAACCAGCTCTGCCTAATGGGGTGAAAAATCAAGAACTCAAATTGGGAACTCCTACTCTGTCAAGGACTACACTATTCAAGAATGGGCACAAAAGGCTAACACCAGCTTCCTTGCAAAATTTGCCAATGCTTTAGAAGGACAATGGTACACCGTATGAGCCGCAATCTAAAGTCTCGGTTGAGTCTGTGGCTGTTGTGGATATCAATGCTTTGATCCAGGATCCTGGAGAAGGGAGGCATGGTGGGGTGGCGCAGAATGCAGGACCTTTGTCTTCTCTGTGAGGACTTTATTCTCTCAAGGTTAGTTTTTTTAGCTTCTCTTTTCTTTTATGGGTTGTTTAGATATAAGTTTTTTTTTATCTTGGAATATCAGAGGGACCTCAAATAAAATATCTCAGATTCACTGCAAGGAATTGATGCATAAATATCACCCAACTTTTTTTATTCTTCTTGAAACTCATATTCCCTTTGAGAGAATGAGACTATTTTGGAATCGTTTAGGTTATAAGGAGACAGGGAGGGTAGATGCTAGAGGTCATAGCAGGGGTATTTGGATCCTTTGCTCTAATTCTTCTATCTCTATTAATATGCTGGATTTAAGGATGTGCAATTGAAGGTAGGTATGTAGTTTACAACTATGGAATAGTTTAAAAGAGCAATTAAGGATGTATTTGTACATGATATGAGAGATTGCATGTATATTAAGAATGAGACAGGGAGAGTTAGAGCAACTTAGGCGGAGAAGGATTGTCCTTGGTTGATCTATGTGTCAAAGAACTCGACTAGAAAGGCTTTTGAGGTAAAGACTTTGCACAACGAACACACATGTGGCAGGAATTATGGAAGCAACTTTACGGACAAAAGATGGGTTGCTGAGAAATTGGACGCAACCGAAGTTGACACCTAGGGAGGCAACAGACCATATGAAGGAAGATTATAATGTTCAATTAAATAGAAAGATGATTATAAGGGCATTAAAGTAGGCTAGGGAGATTGTTCTTAGCAGTGAAAAGGCACAATTTGGGAAGATGATAGACTATCTAAATGAGATACATAGGAACAATCCAGGGAGCACAACTCATATGAACACTTTACCCCAGCCATAAGGTTCAAACCTATTTGAGAGACTGTATATCAATTTTGATGCTTGCAAAAGAGGATTTAGATATGTGTTTGTGTTTGAAGTATCCAGAAATTCACACAAGCTTGGGGTTAATATGAAAAATCAAACATGCACCTATAATTTGTGGTAGCTCGCAGGTTAGGTATACAATTATATGTCCTATTTGCAAATCTGTTATAACATTTATATTAGCTATTTTGTTTAGCAACATGTAAAATGTTTTAGATATATTATTTTCTTTAGATATGAAATTTAGATATGCTATTTTGGATATTTTGTCCTGTAGGTGTACCTTGTGTTCATGTTGTTGTAGCGATATCAAGAGTGAGAGTAAAATCAGCTGAGAATTTTGTATCTCCATTCCTCACCAAAGAAGTCATAAGGAAGACTTATGATATCTGTATCAACCCTGTAACCAACTGACCAATTGAAGCCTGATCGACCCAGAATTGTAAGGCCTACTGGTAGACCAACTAAGAGGAGAAAGGAAGCAGTTCAACTCCCTGCAACAATCGATGACGACAAAGTCAGAAGGACCTTCCAGGTTACCTGCAGCAAATATGGAGAAAAAATGCACTACTTCAAAACATGTAAGGGAGCCCCTAAAAATCCTAACTAGTAGCCAAAAAGAAAGAAACAGAAAAATGTATCTTTGGAAGTTGCATTAGTTAATCAAGATAGGAACAATAATGAGGCCACTACTCCATCTATAATCCTGCACCATTAGCTGCTCCTTCAATTTAGGTTAACTATATTATAGAATAGTACCTATTCAATATTCATCCATGGAATTCTAGGTTAAGGGTGACCTATTCCTTTTTTGATGTTGCAGGATGGATCCTCTGGTTAGACTCACACTAACCCAAAGCCTCAGAAGATTTCTTTAGAAGAAATTAGGGTTAGAAAAGTGAAATGTCCTTGGTTGTATTTTTTATTTTTTTTTTGTTTTTTGGACTGTTTGCTTGGCTGTTTATGGTGTGGCATACAATTGAAATTTAATAGTTACCCTATATTTTTTGCATACTCTTATTTCCAAATGAAACATACCCAGTATAAGAAGAATAAGAAAAATATGTCAAATAAGCTAACTCCCCCACAAGATGGACAAGAGAAAATCCAAAACACTTAGTCTGCTCCTCCAGTGGTAAATGCTCCTCTCCATTCCTTTTGGCCTGTTGTATTATTGTGCACCTTAATTTATTGTGAACTAACTTGATCTTATGCATGTTGTTGCATAGCAATCTCAAAATGAATCTGTACCACCAGTCCAGCCAACTACTAGATTCAGACCCAAACAGAGGACTTTTAGGCCACCAGCTCCTCTGAATCCGCAACCATCAAACATCCATGGACCCACTCAGCCTGTACCAACTCAAGCTACTTTGGGCCAGTCTACTATATCAAAAAAATCCCGAGACAATCTCCAATGAAACAGTGACTGCAACAAGTGAATGAACTTCTTCAAGAGTATTTAACTTCATTCCAACGCCAAATTTTAGGCCACCCAAGCAGACTTAATTATTTAGGATGGTCATATCATAAGATATCACATTTAGTTATCTATTTTTGTGTTTTTTTTTGCTAATCTTGTATTTTAGAAACTTGTAATTGGTTTAGACATGTTTTGTGATACATTTTGTGCAATGTCAAAAGCATGGTTGGTATGGTTACATGTTGAAAACTTTGCCTAACAAATTTGTGAGATACATTGTTGGAACTTTGCCTCACATAATTTGTTAGTTACATTTTGGAAACTCTGTCTCATAGAGTTTGATAGATACCTTTTGAAAATTTTGCTATTGTAAAATGAGAATATCTCATCTTTGTGTAACTGTACATTGTGATTATGTTTTCTATTTTCTCAAATCAGAATTCTGTGTTTCAATTATGCATGAGTCATGAAATGTGGAAAACAGAAATAAATGAATACACAATGTCTATTATTCTAAGATTATAATTTACTACAATTTCATTATTTAGCTTCAACTGCATTCTCAATATTTAGCTACTTGCAAAATACTAAAATTACACAAACAAAAGCACACTACTATTATACAGTTGTACGTACACTAAACTCCTTTCCTATTATAATACCCAACGAAATTAACTCAAATAATTTTCACTTGCTAAGAGCACTACTATCCTTCTCAACATTTTTGCATTCAACCAGCTTCCTCTCAATCTCTGCAATCCTTTTTTCCATCTTCCTCGTTGTGTCTGCACCTCCATTTTTTGGCACTTCTTTAATAGAAAAAGAGGCAATATACTCATATAGCCAAGCAAAGTATTTATAATGTCGTGCATTGTTCTATAGCAAACATAATTAGTCTTAAACTCCAAAAATCAGCAAATAACTCATCACACCAAACAAAATCCTAAACATGAAACTTACCTTAAAATAAGAACAACAAAAAAAAGCCTCATTGAATTCTGAGAAGTGCCAGAGATGAATAAAATGGCGTACGTTTCGCAATTGCACACTGGAGAAACAAATTTCTTCTTTCTCCTCCTCGACACTCCTTCCAGATTGCTCCCATCAGCACTCATTCGATTGCTCAAACTCTCCTCATACCCACTGCATTGTTTCTCACAACTGCATGACGAACCATAATTCGTAGTACCCATGTCCACTGTTGCAGAGTCTTCTCACATCAATGGGTGATGAAAACCTTACCCTTTCAATCCTTCAACGAAGGGAATTTATGGGAGTGGCAAGCAACGACAACATTTCACTTGCAGGGAGGGGATAATTTGTCCCTCAAACGATTCCAATTGACATGTGGCACTTGGCATAGACAATTCAACCTCCACCTGACATTGTAGGGAGGAGATAATTTGTCTCTCAAACGATTCCAATTGGCACGTGGCACTTGGCATAGACAATTCAGCCTCCACCTAACACGTCATACTGGCAACCCGTTGACAATCGATTACAAAGGTTGAACGGTCAAGTTATATAGATGGGTAAGGACCTGCTTGAGGTTTAGTGCTGATTAGAGGACGATATATCTCACAGAAAAATGGTTAGAGACCGAAAAAGAAATTTATCCTTTTGTTTAGTAATATATGAAAAAGATCGAATGCAATTTCTTTTTACCTAATAAATTGGAATACATACAATTTCAACAAATGTAAATATTGTGATTCCTTTAATTTGGAGCATTGATATATTAACAAATAAATAGATAAAAATATACATAAAATTTTTTGAAATATGGACAAAAATATATATTAAAGATTCGTGTGTATTTTAATATTTATGAATTTTATTGTATATTTTTATTATCAAAAATAATTTCTAAAATATATTTTAATATTTATAAATTTTGATATATATTTTATTCATTTAAATTTTTTATGTGTATGTTTATCCATTTATACTGTATTGAGTATCAGATAACATGTTTATTGATGTGGTGCTTATAAATTTTAAAATCGCGTCTCGCTCTATTATAGTATTATTTCAGTCATTCAACTGTACATATATATAGAGTAAAAGCTATATATAATAGATTATGCTTGCACGCTAGAGGGGAAGCTCATTTCAAAACTCATTACACCAATTAAAATGAAGCGCAATATATACACATGAAGCTTTGAAATCTCCCATGAACTTAATTTCAATATAACGAAGTTTGAACATGTTGATTACACGATTATGTAAAATTAGAAGATTACGCACGGCAGTTTTTCTTGTTGCCTTACTTTAAGCATTAAATGATCAAATTATTAACGTTGTGGAGTGACATTTATTAGACCTTTAGTGATGTAGATTTAGTTTGGTAAAATTTTTATTTTTTGAAAGTAGTTTATGAAAATTATTTTTTAAAAGAATTTTTTAAAAGTTACAGCTCTTGTGTTTGTTAAAATCAAATTTAAAATAATTAATTGTGTTTGGTAAAATAACTTTTAAAACTTAAAAAAATTATAATAAACATTTATAACGAAGAATAATTTATTTTTTAAAATTCTTTAAAATTTTATATAATATTTTAAAATAAAATAATTTTAAAATAAAAAATTCATAATAAACATAAATATAATAAATAAATTCTTTTATTTTTTAACTTTAAAATTTTATATAAATATCATAAAACATTATTTTATCCTAAACATCATCATTAAAAATATTAAATTACTTAATTCAAATTTTAGAGACTAATAGTTTAAATATTTACTTGATTGTACTAATATATATATATAGAGTTATCATTAGTCAATAATAAAATTTATATGTAATCCAACGTTAGTACGGGGTACATTCATTATCCACCTATATATATTGGCTCATCATTACAGATCACAAAAAATGGGATACATATTTCAAATAAACTATTCTTATAATTATATATTTATATTTACGTATGTATAAACATGTTGTTATTATAATTTTGACTAATGTTCATGCAAGAAAAATTTTATGATTGGTTTTCATAAACCAAGTCAACCTCTTCACACTTCAAAAAACAGATAAAAAACAAACATAACAGATCTACTAAAAAAATACAAAAACAATGGATAAAAAATAATATAAATAGATAGAAGTTCATATCTAATATATGATAGAGATGTATTTGTGTTGAAATTTGTGAAGATTAGGTTGAAAAAAAAAATATATGAAGACTGTGTTAGAATTTGTAAAGGTTCGGATGAGAAGTTAGAAATACATGAGGATTTCAATGGCAATATAATAGCGGAAAATATGTGCAGAAAAATAAATAAAATTTGATAAGCACAAGTCAATTTTGAAAAGCTCCCGTTTAGATGCTTTCAAAAGCATTCTTAATTTTTAAAAGCCGCAAGTACAAGCACTTGGATTTTTTAATTTACCAATCGCAAAATGAGATGCTTGTGCTTAATTTTAAAAGTACAAGCACCTCTTGAAAAAGCTTTACCAAATCCAACCGTAGTCTTTAATTTCTTTTTTGGGTCTGTGGCCCCACCTTTAATCCAAAAAAAATTATTAACGAAGGTAGGTCAACAAAAAAAGAATAATGAAAATGTGTCAAACACATTAAGTCCTAAAATTTAAATAAAATAATATTTTTTATTTTATTTTTATTTAATTTAAAATAAAAAATTATTATGACTTATTTAATTCATCATTTATGACAATAAATGAGATCATCATGATATAAATTATTTAATATGAAATAGCATAATTTGTGACTATAATTGATATATATGTATTATCTATAAATAAATTAAAAAATTAATAATCTTTCAACAATCTCCCACTTGGGTTATACATATATTTTTTTTTGAGATAATCACATTTTATAATCTTTATGCGCATATCTAAATGCTATTTCCTTGATTACTTTAACAATCTGGTCCGTCTCATATATTAGTTATGGAGTTACCGTAACTTTTATCACATTACTGTCGCGACGAAACCATGATGATCACCATACTAATATACTCAACGACATAGATCAAAATTGGATGAGAAAATTTTGAAATTTCACGTGAAAATGATCTCATGCATGCCTATTTTCAACTGGTTCAACTTTAATAAACTTTATGAGATCATGAGTTAGAGTGAAAACAAAATTAAATACTTTACTTTTGCAGAAATATCTATATTCGTAATTTGTCTAAACCATATGAGCATTCAAATGCACACTCCTTGAAACAATATATCATAAAATGATGTGACAGCTATATGAATAGTATCCACATGAAAAATCTTAAGTGTTTGTTTATTATTAATCAAATATGCATGCATTTGTAGAATTTGTGCTAACTTGCTCACAAGACGCTTAAACACTCTGAACTCTCTTGTTTAATAAAAATTTAAAATATTAGACTACTAACACATTATCACAAAATAACACAAGTGGTCTTTCAAATTTTTTTTTTTTTAATTTGTGACAAATATTCATAATCACCTAATTGGATGCCTTCAAAAGGTATTTTATATTCAAGTGCTTTAGTAAAAAGAGTACCAAGTATCTTCTTAACACTTTTTCAAAAAATTCTTCCAATGGGCATATGAATATACATGTAATGGATCAAAATTGAAAGCAATAAAATCAGAATCTAAATACTAAATGATCTCTAACTTTAGTTTCTGATTTCATATGTGTGAACATGTAATGTTTTGTTATAACAAAATTAGTTTGTCTACTATTTAGTGATTCATTCTTAACTACTGACTCAAATAATCAATAAAGTACACAATAACTCTAAGTATATAAATTCATTATACATCAAACTATTGGTGAAGCATAATATATAAACTTTATGCATTTTTGAGTTTTATAACTTTTTTGAGGTACCTAATGAGACTATACTTGTCTTTCTTAGAGTTGAGTATATAACTTTATTTATAATTTTGTATGCCGCTGACATATAAAAATAATGAAAATATACATATCCACACTAAACTAATATAAGTCATTAACCATATTTATCTCAAAAGACCTTTATAAGATAATAATTTGATAAAATATAAACTACTAATTATAGAAATTTTCCCTTTTTTTAATTTAAAAACAATCTATTTAAATATAGACTAACATTAGCAGATATAATTTTAAAGTAAAATAATATACTCACACAAATTACATATCATATGAATAAAATTTATTCATATAATGGTGGGCCATCACAAATACCTAGAACGATATTAATATTTACTCTTTGGATAGAAATATTAATTTGTAAATGGTATTTTTAATACAATAATCAAACATTGATAATAAATCATGTCAAATAATAAATCTATCTTTGGACATATTTATTGTTCACATGGAACCAAATAAGTATCACATGTTTATTACTACAAATACGCATGTAATTTGGCCAAATACAGAATCTTCTTTGTGCCAATCCATACTCATATAAATTACGTACAGATAAATTTATTTAGTGTGACTTGCCAAATATTCTCAATGAAATTTTGTCAAACAATAAGCCTATCTTTGAATCGGCTCATTGTTCACATGAAAATTTGAGAATTAAATATATTTATTACCGCATATATTTTCTATTAATTGGCCAAACACCAACCTTCCTTTGAGCCGATTAGTGGTTGGCAAATTAAATAGAAAATAAAGATAAAGTTCAATATTTATTATTTTGCCAAACAATAAACTTCCTTTAAGTCGGTTATTGTTCGTACAAATAATAAGTATTGATTTATTTTTAACAAGTTACCGAAGTATATACTCAAATGTAAATAATGACTTCAGGATTTTAATTCCCAAGACACCAAAACTGCCTCCCCAACCCTTTTCTATCAAAGGAGTTAGGATTCAACCATATTATGATATAGAAGGTTTTGGGTGAAAAAGATAAAAGAACCACAAGAACCATTAATCGTGCTTATGAATTTAGGAACGCTTTCGCATTCAATCATTTCTTTCTCAATAATTTAATATGGATGGTCTTGGGATTAAGGAATTCTATGATTTTTCAACAGGTAATACTTTGAAACTTTCATGTAATGCAAACCAAGTTATTTATGAAGTCAAATTTGTAAGTTATGGACAATTACTAGGTCAATGTGGATGATTTATAAAATTCCAATGCAATGTGAAAGTTCCTAATACTTTACAACACTTGCAGAAGAAATGTCTTGGCGAATTCAAGTATTTTGTTCATGTTTTTTTAAAAATTTTGGAATTCACTCATCGTAATGTTACATAAAACAGATTTGCAGTCAAAGTTGTTTGTGCTATGACAATTAACAGTTATATCAAGAAATTTTTTTTATTTATAAATATTTTTTTAAATTTATTTGGTGTCAATATATTAGAAATTTAGGTATATAAATAATGACTTTTACAATGCAATGACCTCTTAGATTTATTTGTTACTATTATTATTTCTATATCACCTCGATTTAGGTATCATATGTTAATGATTAAATAATATTATTGCTTATGGCATTTTAGTGTTAATGAATAAAATTATTCTTTAGTTTATATTTTTTATTTTTTATATTCTTTATTTATTATATATACATTCTCAATAATATTTTATTATTTTGATTAATAAAAATAAGGTTAAGTATGATATTGATCTCTATGGTTTATGTCAAAAATTTTATTCATCGCTAACCATTTTTTGCATTCGAACTTAGTTTTAAAATTATCTTTCGGACCAAAATACCCTTCTTCCTTTACCTCCTCACCAATATTTTCCACCATTGTCCCACTCTCATTTAATCAAACATTTGGTGAGCAGTAGAAATGGCAATGATAATATCATCATGAAAGAAGCAAAGAGTCCTCTGCTACAACAACCAAACAACGACGTCACTCCTCTCCATTCTCATCTAACCATACACACATCAAACGCTCAGAAAACACAAAAAAAAAGAAGAAAAGAAAAACAGAGAGAGGAGAAAAAGAACAAACAGAACAGTACGACAAGATCGAGAAGCAAAGCAACACGATCGAGAACAAAAAGCATTACGAGAAGAAGCACCACGACAAGGGCGAGAAGTAGCTTGATGACCATGACAGAGTAGAACTGTAAGAATGACGAGAAGCAAAGTAGCATGACAAGATCGGTGGCAAAAACAGAGACGTAACCAGAGAGTTTAGTAGCGTGAAAGCAGTGGCAATGATGAGTTGTGTTGTCTTGAGGAGGCAGAAACAGTGACGGCAGCATGTGATGTCCTCCCTCGCCAGCATCGTCGCCACCTTCTCCCCCTATATCTCTCCTTTCAATTCTAGCATCATTGTTTCTTCTCTCTCTCTCTCTCTCTCTCTCTCTCTCTCTCTCTCTCTCTCTCTCTCACTCACTCATCAAAGAGAGCGGCGAGTATGCGGCAGTGCGGGGAGGTTTTAGGCGCTGCCATCTTCCTTTTCTCTCTTCCTCCTCTTCATTCTTCTTCTTCTTTCTCTCTTCTTCTTCAGTGATAGCTTCTCTCTCTTTCTCTGTTTTTTTCTTTTTTTTATAATTTTTTTGTTAGGAGGAATTTGCTCCAAAATTTTAAAATTTAGGTTAAAAAGATAATTTTAAAACCAAATTGAACCACAAGTACAATTCAAATGAAAAAAAGGTTAGGGACGAATAAAATTTTCGTCCTAAACCATAAAAATCAAAATCGTACTTAAAAAATATTATAAGACGTTGATTTTTGAAAAAAATTAAAAATCTTTTAAGGGACTATTTTGAAATTTTAAAATTTTTTAGTGATTTTTTTGAGATTTTTCAAAAATATTGAGGATTATTTTGTACTTTACCTTAGGGACTAATTTGTCTAGCTTTCACATGTAGATACTTAACAGCCATGTATAGGAGTTAACGATAACAGTCAATGTTAGTGACTAACAGAAGAGGACTGTATTATCTATTGTCTAACAGAAGTAAATGTTGGGACTGTTTAGTGTATTTTAAAACCCGAAGGACTAAAATATCTGATTTCAAAAATCTCGCGGACTAATTTGGGTAATTACTCTTTATTTTTTGATAAAATTAAACTTTAAAAAAAGTCATTAAACATACACTTATATAAATATATTTAAATAATTTTTTACAAATTTCTGTAGGACGGATATCTCAATCTCCACCCCTATTCCTATTTATTCATGGGATGGTCTCCATGGGATTTTATGAGTTTCTGTTAGTTTTCCTGTCACAGAAAATTTCCACAAATATCTTCGGATGCAGATTTTTTTGCCATTTCTGTATGTGTGTAAAATTGATTAATTTATTGAACAAAAAAAGTTAATATAATCTCAAAAAAATTTGATAATATTTAACAATTTAAAAAGATATCATCATAATTGTGATAATATCGTACTAACATAATTAGAAAAAATATATACTTTATAATAATATAAATTATATTCTATTAAAAATAAAATAACTAAAAAAATATTTTTATCGTAATTTACAACTGATACAGGGAAGTCAATTGATTGAAGAAAGTGTAGTGTGTATTAATATTAAGTAGGTGTATTAGTAAGCAATTCACAGTATAGAAATAGGAGGGTTTAAGGAATTGAAGAATATGACAAGCAGAAAGAAGAAGGGGTTTAAGAAGGTGCAAAAATTCCTAGCTTTAGGAAGCAGCCAACAACTAGTAACCTGAAACAAGAATAAAGGGGTACTGAGAAATTCAGAAGAATTAGAAAAAGGATAGAAAAGGGGAAAAGAGAATAACTACAGGAGAAGGAGAATTCATACCACAATTCACTAATGATCATAATCCTCCAACCACTTGCTATTGGTTTTCTCCCTGGTGCTCTTTCCGCTGCCCAAAATAGATGGACCAGCTGCCACCTGTCCATGGTTTGTTACAACCCTTCTTTCCAACCGTGCCTGACTTTTGTTTATGTACTCCTTGCTTTTATTGATATACTCCTTATTTGCTATATTCGTATAATTACCCTCCCCATCAGCAACAACCTTGCCCTCAAGGTTGAATTCTGGAAACAACTTGTGAAAGTGATGAACATCTTCCCATGTTGTCTCTGTCAAGTTGCCCTGTCCCCATTGCACCTGACATTGTGGTACTAGTCTATCACCCCTCATAATAGAACGTGTAGAAAGTATCCTGTAAGGCTCTAACACTGGCCCCACATTAGTAGTGGTCAATGGGAGAGGAAAATACTGGAAAATACCCTCTCCTCGAAATCGTTCGAGAGCTGAAACATGGAAGACATTATGGATACGCGCTTCCGGAAGTAACTCCAATCTATAAGCGACGTCACTGAGTTTCTTGCTGATCGGAAAAGGACCAAAATAACGCAACCCCAGCTTCTGATGTTTACGCAGTGCCACGGAATGCTGGCAATACGGCTATAACTTCACAAGCACCAAATCGCCTTCCTGAAATTCAATTTGTCGGCGATGTTTATCAGTAACATGTTTCATATACTGTTGGGAGCGTTCCAAATTAAAATTTAGTTGATCGAGTAAGTGATCACGGTCCTGAAGCCACTCTTGCAAGGAAGAATTATCAGTACTAGAGAGTTCATAACGAGCCAAAGTAGGAGGGTCCCTGCCATAAAAAGCTTTGAAGGGAGTCATCTTGATACTGCTGTGCCACGAGGAGTTATACCAAAACTCAGCCCATAGTAAAAACTTCAGCCAGCGCTTAGGATTCTCAAAACAAAAACAACGTAAATACATCTCCAGTGTTTGATTACAAACTTCACTCTGGCCATCAGTTTGGAGATGATAAGCTGAGCTCAATGCTAATATAGTACCTTGGATGCGAAAAAGGTGCTGCCAAAATTTGCTGATAAATCCTATCCGATACAATAGGATTTTTCAAAAGTTTTGGAACGAAAAGTTTTATAAGGTGGGTGGAATGTAAGACCCAAAACTTTTGAAAAGTCCTATTTTGATTTAATTTCAAATCAATATATATTTATTTACATTTTTAATTTTAGAAATTATTTTATTAAAGGTAATTAAAGGCAGTCCTGATTGATTGGATATGAAATAAATTAAGGTCTTATCTAAACTCTATAATTATTGAGTTATCTTCTTACTTACAATTTAAAGTCTTAAAAATTCATAAATAATGATATTTGACTATTTATATTAGAGTTTTATCTAATTTGCAATTATCAAATTATTTCTTATATTTAAATTATAAAATTAGTAGTTGTAAAATAATAAGATTTTTATATGATTTTATTTAAATGGATATTTTTGTAATTAATACTTTAAGTTTCATAAATGAAGAAAATTAATTATATTATCTCTAATTCTTTGAAAATAAATTGTAATTTGATAATTAGATAATATTTTTATAAATATTATTGTTGGATTAAAATAGGTTTTCAATTACTCTATTATCCCTAATTTTATTCAAAATTACTAAACTATCCCTAACCCTAATTTCTACCCACACACTCACCTCACCCACACCTACCGTCACTCTCCTCACTCAGCACAACACACACAATGCACCACACTCATCACACACATAGCAACAATCAAATACAAGAAAGAAAAAGAAATAGAAAGGGAAGGGAGAAGAGGGATTCGCGAAGAAGGAGAGAAGAGGAGAGGGGAGACCATGCCGGCGCGGTGGGCTGCACCACCGCCGTTGCGTCGTCATCGTCGTCCCTGCAAGCTACCACCGCTTCGCGAAGAGAGAGAGAGCAGCGTCGGGAAGGAGGAGACGCCGCCGAGGTGCCATCGCCGTTCCTTCAGCGACGTCGCTGTTGACAGAAGAGAGAGCAAGATCCGAGAGAGCAGTGAGGGAAGGGCGTCGCCGGAGGAGAGCCTGGCACTGCCGCCGCCACTGTTCGTCACGTCGTCACCTCTAGCCTGCACCGTCGCCAGTCGCGAGAGAGAGAGACGCGCCGTGAGGGAGCTGCCGCCGTGGAGAAGCCGTAGTGTTTTTGTCGTCGCCGCCCGAGACCCGCTGCCGTCGCCGAAAAAAAAAGCAATGTCGTTGCTGTCGCCGAAGTTCAGACACCGCTGCCACTTGAGGTGGCTGCCGGGGCTGCCGCCAAACCGGTTCGGAGACCATCGTTGCTTCAGTTTGGCCATTCTCCCTCTGGCTTGGGTTGAGTATCAGTGCTTGCATGTCGTGCTTGGAGTTTTCGGCTGCTTCGTTTTGCTATTTCAGTAAGTAATTAAGTTTCGAAAATCCTTGCGTTAGTTTTCTGTTGTGTTTGGTTATAGATTCTGAGGTTTGGTTACATAGGTTCGAGTTCTGAATATTGCATGTTGCATAAATGTTGCTGTGGTTGCTGCAAGGATGGTTTGAACTGAGGTTTGCGGCTTCCATTGATCGCGAGTCGAGAGAAAAGACTTTTCTGTGATGCGTTAGGTTATGGGACTCGACTTATCAAGGTAGGGGCATTTTCTTAAAATTCATTTTACTTTTAAGAGTTGTTATAAGTCGATAATAGTATGAAAAATATATTTTTATAATTACATGAGTTTTATGAATTGAATTGAACTATTTGGATGGCTGTAATTATTTATTTGACTGGTTTACTAAAATATTGAGGAAGCTAGTTATTTTGATTTGCTATTTTGGTTTATTAAGTTGGTTGTTATTGAGTTGATTTTCCTTGAATTACTGGAAGATGTTTAACATTGGGATTTGATTTGATTTGGAAAGGATTTGATATTGAAAACTAGTTGAGAATGGGTTGAAAAATGTGGTTTTGATGAGACCCGCAAGGGTGGCATAATCCGAATTTTAGAGGCGATACTGTCCAAATTTTTATAAAATTTGAAGACTTTGTTTAAAAATGGTTATTTAGAAAGATTTAGATTTTCAAGGGTTTTATAATTTTATTTTTGGGAATTATGAAGAAAAAGTTTACGCTTGGTGCTTGATTTATTTAGAAAAGAATAAATTATATTTTGAGTATGAATCATTGAAGAGAGTAACAAGTGGTATGATGAAAATGAGTATGAGAGTGAAGATTTATTTTTGAGTATGATTTTTGAATAATTGAATGACAATGAGGATGAATGTGAAAATGAGATATGAATCAGTATCGGAAATGAAAGTGATAATTATGATAAATTATTGAATATATTGAGCTTGGGGCGTTGCCCCCATGTCAACCAGGATTTTTCCCGTGGTTACTAGTGAGCTTGGGGCATTGTTTCCCCATGTCAGCTTGGGGTATTGTTTCCCCATGTCAGCTTGGGGTGTGGTCTCTTCTCCCTATGTCAGCTTGGGATTCGTCCCATAGATATATTTGAGCTTGGGGGCGTTCTTTTCCCCATGTCAGCTTGAGGATTCTTCCCATGATGTAGTTTTAAACTTGAGAACATGTCGGGATGGCTACGTAACCGACAGTTGATATCAACAGCCATAGGATAGGCATTCATCATATGCACTTGTATGCTTTGCTTGGGTTTGAATTTGTTTGGGTTTGCCTAATTGCTTAACTGTTATTAACTGCTATCTAAGCTATTTGCTGTAACTGTAATCTATACCTATGCTTTCCTTGTATGTTTTGCATGTGCTTGTTTCTGTTGTGGTACCTTTGAATTTGGATATTGATGATGAGATGATGATTTGGTTGTGGAATTGTTTGAGTCTCTGAGTTGAAGGCTATGGTTGATCATTCTTAGGAAACTTTTAATTTCCTTTTATAGTAAAGACTGAGTTTGGAATTTCTGAATATTTAATCACTGAGTTTGTAAAACAATTTACCTACTATATATCTTTTTATAATAAACTCTGAAAATCTGTGGTGAGACCATGTGGTTAGGTTCTCACCTCCCTACCGACTTTTCTTTTCAGGATATTGACGAAAAAGCTTATGAAGAGTAGTTGAGTTTACCTGTGACATACACACATTCACTAGGAACAAACAGCAGTACTCTTGCAAATTGAGTGCAGTTAGTTGAGACAAAATCTCAAACAGTTAGTGAGTTAATCAAAATTAAAGCAAAAGTGCTTGATATAAACTACCACCTTACTTAATCATTGTCAATCTATTTCAATCCCCGGTAACGGCGCCAAAAACTTGATGTGCGGAAAATGGTCTGACACAAAACTCACCGGCAAGTGCACCAGGTCGCATCAAGTAATAAAACTCACGGGAGTGAGGTCGATCCCACAGGGATTGAAGGATTGAGCAATTTTAGCTTCGTGGTTGATTTAGTCAAGCAAACAAGAGTTGATTTGAGTGAATTGTGATTGACAGAATCTAAATTGCATGAATTATAAAGGGAGAGGAAAAAATTGCAGTAAATTAAAGAGCTAAGGAAATTAAAGTGCTGAATCTTAAAGAACAAGTAAAGTAAAAGGCAGTAACTTAAAGTGCAAGAAATGTAAATTGCAGAAACTTAAAGTGCAAGAAATGTAAATTGCAGAAACTTAAAGTGTAAGAAATGTAAATTGCTTGAATCGTAAATGGGTCAGGGAACTGGGATTGCAGAAATTAAACTAGGAAAAGTAAATTGCAACCAACAAAAGAGTAACAGATGGATTCAATTGAACCGGATCTCAAACGGAAATGAAAATGAGCTTGGTGAAGCATTCAACAAGGAAATTAAAATTGGAAAACGTAAATCTCAGGACTCAAGAGACTAGATATCCAAGTCTAGATCTCACTGCCTTCCTAGATCCAAGTTTTGGAAAACGATTAAAGAGAAATTAAAGATGAAACAGAAGGTGAAGCAAATCTAATTTGAATTTCCCAAACGATGCAATAACTTGAAACGGAGAAACCTCAAGGTGAGATTGAGACAAAATTTCCTCAATTCTTCAACCCAAGATTCAAAACAAGTGTAAATGAAAATGAAAAATAAGAAAACCAAGAGGAAGAGAATTCAATTCTCCTTCCCAAAGACCCAAAACTCAAAACAACCATGAAAACTAACAATTGAGCTTCCCAAAACTATCTCAAATTCTCGAGTGGTAAAAAGCTCCCCTAAAACTTAAATCCTAAGCTATTTATACACTCTCTTCAAATGATCATTAAGCCTTGAATTGGGCCTTTGGTCTTGATGGAATTGGGTTGAAAATAGCCTCTGTCAATTGCTCTTGGTGTTGGGAAGAAATCCACTTATGAACCGGACCATGAACCATTTACGTTCGAGTCAACGTTTGAGGCAAACGTTGACTCAAACGTCTTCGTGAAATCAATTATGCAGATCGGCCTTTTGCTGTCATCCATGTTTGAGCCAACGTTTGAGGTCAAACGTGGCCCTTCCCGAGTAGCTCTTCTAGCCAGCGTTTGGCCTAACGTTTGAGGCAAATGTTGGCGCAAACGTAGCTCATTTAAACCATCAAACAGGGGTGCTCTTCCATGCTAAAATGTGGCCAACGTTTGACCTCACGTTTGAGGCAAACGTTGGCGCAAACTTTTCCATGCTTCGGGGTGATCTTCTTTGTTCTTATGGCGCCAACGTTTGACCTCACTTTTGAGGCAAACGTTGGCTCTCCTGGGTGCAGATTACTTAGCCAACGTTTGACCTCAAGTTTGAGGCAAACGTTGGCGCAAACGTTGGCATCCTCCAGGGTGTGGGTGCACTCTTCCTCACGTTTGAGTCCAAGTTTGAGGCAAACTTGAGCTCAAACGTGAGTCCTTCCTCTTGCCCTTTGCTATCCCCTTTTCTTCAACCTTCTTCCAAGCCTTTTTCCACCTATCATCAATCAACAATTGCATTAAAGCTATATTATAATCATGAGAGCTCTTCTTCTTCTTGACATATAAGCAATTATGGCACAAAAACTCATGAAAATGCATCAATTCATCCATGGTTGATTGAATCTAAGGAAACATGAAATTCCACCCAAATGGCTTACTTATGGCACAAGAAAGTGCATAAAACCCAATGAAAATTAAAGAAAAAGACTAGTAAAACTAGGCTAAGATGACTTGTCATTAGAACACCAAATTTAAAGCTTGCTTGTCCCTAAGCAAGAAAAGAATTTATTAAGAAGAGAGAATGAAATGGAAGAGAATGTTCATGCTAGCATAGTATTATTGGTAGCTCATGGGGTTTTATTCAGATATGCAACAGCTCACTTCTTATTGATTTTTAGGCATAGAAAGTCTCCTTCAAGCATCAACTAACACACTGCTATGACCTCTCATTATTTACTTGTCCTTAATGGTTGTTTCTCTTTATTTTCCTTTTCTGTAACATTCATCTCAGTGTCATGTGTGCAGCAATTCTTTTTCTTTTACTTTATTTGTGCTCAACACATTATTCACTGTAGACACTTGGCTCACATTTCTTCTTAGAACATTGATGCCCAGCACCTCTTTGGGTTACTAAATGTCTTGTGACTTGGTTGCTTTTGATAGTGGACTTTCAGTTGATAATCCCGGGTTAGTTAACCCAAGTTACCAAGTGTTAAAGCACTCCATAGAACTTAATCATCCAAGCAGATCCTAGTACAAAGACACCACAGGCATGTGTTCTAAGGTTCAAGCTATTGGTGTCTAGCTTTATTCCTTCCTTCTTTTGTTCTTGCTGCCACCTTTGGCTTTTTCTTTTCTCTTTTTGTTTTTCTTTTTAACCAATGACTTTTATTTGATTGAGATTCATAGACAGTGAGCTATTTTCCACTTAAAAGGGAAACAGTCTGGTCCTTTTATTTACTAAAAGTGAGCTACTTACACAATCAAACACACATACCACCACTTGCTATTATTGTACTTCCAGCTAACAAAGAACTATCTTACTTCATGTTTCAAACATTTCTTTTATTGAATTGAAAAGACTTAGGGAACAAAGCATGCATTTAATTAAGTGAATGTAAACACACAAGCACACACTTAGGCTAGCCTACTTATTGCAAAGTTAAACAGACAAGATGCACAACTATTAACAGTTATTGTTAAGATGGGCACATTCAAACTTCCAATATAGAGTAATTCAATGGAATTAAGTGATAATACAACCTCTTGGTGGCTTCTTCTTCTTACTCTCGGCTAATAGTGTGCAGTCCTTCCAAGAGGGTGATTGAATTCCTGCAGAGTTAATGGAAGTTGCTTGTTTCTCAAGCCCTTAAGTAACTGGTTAGTGTGCAGGACTTTCTTGTAGGCTTTTGAACTTACTTTGGTGTGTGAACACCAAACTTAGTCCCTTACCATGCTTTTTATGCATCAAGCTAATCACATGTGAAATCCTAGTGTCTTTGCTAAAAGTAATAAAACTACAAACTAGAAACAGATAATGATTAAATGATTCATCTGATTGCTTGGAGCTAGCAACCCTTTATGCAGAAGGTGAGAATGTGCTTTTAAATGAGATTTTTTGTGGAACACCAAACTTAGAATCCTTCATTCTCCCTTAAATTGTTTTGGTGTGAAACACCAAACTTAGCTCCTTGCATTACAGCTAAATTATTTAACCTTCTTATTGAAAGAGTTATAAAAAGAAAACTACCTCAGGTTGGGTTGCCTCCCAACAAGCGCTCTTTTATTCTCACTAGCTTGACATTGGTCCCCTTAGGGTGGTTGATGACTGAAATGTCACAGCTTATCCCCCTCATTGTAAGCCTCCTTTGTGTGCCTTGATGCTCAATTTCAATGTGCTCAAGAGAGAGTACTTGGTTAACAGTGTAGTGATCTTTTGTTCCCAACTGTTGGTATACTAATTGCACCTTATCACCTTTGGAAAATCCTTCAGTTGGGATTTTTTTATTCTTCCACCCTTTGTAAGCCTTCTTCTTGTTTTTCTTCCTTTTTCTTGTTAATCTTTCTTCCTTGACAGTGGCTTTAGTTGTGATATTTCCCTTCTTGTTTATCATCCTAATTCCTTTTTGATTTCCTTCTCCTCCTTGCACATTCTCATTCTTTTACTCCACTGTGTTGTTGGTTTCTTGCCTTGGAAAACAGTAACTAATTGTCTCGCTTGTCTCTTCACTAATTTGTGGTTCTGGAAACACTTTCAGGATAATACTTTCCTCATGCATCCTGAGGGTTAGCTCTCCCTACTCTACATCTATGATGGCTCTAGCAGTGGCCAAAAATGGTCGACCGAGTATTATAGAGTCATCCTCATTTTCTGCTGAATCCAGGACCACAAAGTTTGCAGGAAAGATGAACTTGTCAACCTTAACTAAAAGGTTTTCAATCACTCCTTTGGGATGTACCACTGATTGGTCCACCAATTCTAAGGACATCTGTATTGACTTCACCTCCCCTATGCCAAGCTTTTTCACTAAAGAGGATGGAATTAGATTTATGCTTGCTCCTAAGTCACACATCCCCTTGTTGATGAATAGACTTCCAATGGTGCAAGGTAGGAAGAAACTTCTAGGATCTTCAAGCTTGGGAGGGAGCCCTTTTCTGATTAGTGCACTGCATTCTTCAGTGAGAAGCACAGTCTCCTTCTCCAGCCAACTTCTTTTCTTGTTGATGAGCTCCTTCAAGAACTTAGCATATAGGGGCATCTGCTCCAATGTCTCAGCCAAGGGAATGTTGATTTCCAATTTCTTGAAAGTTTCCAGGAATTTGTGGAAATGTTGATCCTTGGTTTCTTTGTTGAACCTCTGTGGATATGGCAATGGGGAGTGAAGGCTTTCTCCTTTTTCTGTTGTCCTTGAATTAATTCTTCCTCTCTCTCTTGTAAGTTGGTTGGCTGGTCTTCTTTCCTTCTTGGCTTTTCTGTGTTCTTGTTTGGCATCACATCTTGATCATTGGCTTCCTCTGCATCTGTTGGCTTTTCCTCCTCTATTGGCCCTTTGCTGCTCTTCACTTGCTTCTTTGTAGTGTCATTGTTGCTCATCAATACTCTCCCACTTCTTAACTGTATCGCCTCGTACTCTTCCTTAGGATTGGGAATTGTGTCACTCGGTAGGGAACTTGATGGCCTCTCTATTGCAAATTGTTTAGAGAGCTGGCCAATTTGCCTCTTCATATTCTTTATGGAGGCTTCTTGATTCTTGGCTGTCATTTCTTGGTGTTTCCACATTTTGTCTATCAAAGTTTCTAGGTTGGTGATTCTTTGAGATTCTGGTGATGCTTGGGGTTGGTTGTGAGATGTGGGTGGTAGATGGTAAGCATTTTGATTGATGGGCTGGTTATGCGTTGGATAATGGTTAGAGTTGGGGTAAGTGTTTTGTGGTTTTCTGAATGAATTTTGGTTATTGTTTTGCTGGTTATTCCTTGAGTTATTTTGGTTTGTGTTTCTTTACCATGGCTGTTGGCTTTGGTTATGGTTGTCTCCCCATCTAAGGTTGGGGTGGTTCTTCCAGGAAGGATTGTAGGTGTCACCATAAACTTCATTCTGTCCAGAACTTTAGTATGCATGTACTGCACTTGCTCCTGTTGCTGCTCTTCTTGGCTTTCTTCATTTTGCACCCATGTAGTTGATGATTGGCTTGGATTCACAGCTGCTACTTGAAGACTGTCAATTCTCTTGGCCATCTGCTCAAATTTTTGTTGAATTTGTTGTTGTATCATCTTGTTTTGAGCCAAAATGGAGTCCACTCCTTCCAATTCTAGTACTCCCTTCCTCTGTGATGGTTGACGGGTTCTTTGATGAGCAAAGAAGTATTGGTTATTGGCCACCATATCCACAAGATTCTGGGCTTCTTCAGTAGTTTTCATCAGTTGTAATGAACCTCCAGCAGAGTGATCTAATGCCTCTTAAGATTTCAATGTTAAGCCTTCATAGAAATTCTGCAGCACATCCCATTCATTGAACATCTCTGGAGGACACTTTCTGATCAAAGCTTTGTATCTCTCCCATGCTTCATACAAAGATTCCGCATCTAATTAGGTGAATGTCTGCACCTCAGTTTTCAGCCTGATAATCCTTTGGGGTGGGTAGGATTTGGCTAGAAACTTGGTCACCAAATCATCCCAACTAGTGATAATTTCTTGGGGGAAAGTCTCAAGCCATTGTGCAGCCTTGTCCCTTAGTGAGAATGGGAATAGCAGAAGCTTGTAAGTTTCAGGATTCACACCATTGTATTTAACAGTATCACAAATTCTCAAAAAGGTAGATAGGTGCTGGTTCGGATCTTCCAATGGGCTTCCTCCATAGGAACAATTGTTCTGGACAAGTGTAATGAGTTGTGGCTTCAACTCAAAGTTATTCGCATTGATATTGGGAGTGAGAATACTGCTCCCATAGTGTCTTGGATTTGCAAATGTGTAAGAGGCTAGAACTCTTCTTTGAGGAGGGTTATTGTTAGCCACTTCCCCTGTTAGATTTGAATTCGAGGGGTTCCCTTCCATCTCGTGGTACTCTTCTTCCTCTGAACCTTCTTCTTCTCCAACAACAGCCTTTCCTCTAGATTCTCTTCTTAACCTCCTGAGGGTTCGTTCGTCTTGCTCAGAGAAGCGTGGGATCTCTCCTCTTACCTGTGACATACACACATTCACTAGGAACAAACAGCAGTACTCTTGCAAATTGAGTGCAGTTAATTGAGACAAAATCTCAAACAGTTAGTGAGTTAATCAAAATTAAAGAAAAAGTGCTTGATATAAACTACCACCTTACTTAATCATTGTCAATCTATTTCAATCCCCGGCAACGGCGCCAAAAACTTGATGTGCGGAAAACGGTCCGACACAAAACTCACCGGCAAGTGCACCGGGTCGCATCAAGTAATAAAACTCACGGGAGTGAGGTCGATCCCATAGGGATTGAAGGATTGAGCAATTTTAGCTTAGTGGTTGATTTAGTCAAGCAAACAAGAGTTGATTTGAGTGAATTGTGATTGACAGAATCTAAATTGCATGAATTGTAAAGGGAGAGGGAAAAATTGCAGTAAATTAAAGAGCTAAGGAAATTAAAGTGCTGAATCTTAAAGAACAAGTAAAGTAAAAGGCTGTAACTTAAAGTGTAAGAAATGTAAATTGCTTGAATCGTAAATGGGTCAGGGAACTGGGATTGCAGAAATTAAACTAGGAAAAGTAAATTGCAACCAAGAAAAGAGTAACAGATGGATTCAATTGAACTGGATCTCAAACGGAAATGAAAATGAGCTTGGTGAAGCATTCAACAAGGAAATTAAAATTGGAAAACGTAAATCCCAGGACTCAAGAGACTAGATAGCCAAGTCTAGATCTCACTGCCTTCCTAGATCCAAGTTTTGGAAAACGATTGAAGAGAAATTAAAGATGAAACAGAAGGTGAAGCAAATCTAAATTGAATTTCCCAAACGATGCAGTAACTTGAAACGGAGAAATCTCAAGGTGAGATTGAGACAAAATTTCCTCAATTCTTCAACCCAAGATTCAAAACAAGTGTAAATAAAAATGAAAAACAAGAAAACCAAGAGAAAGAGAATTCAATTCTCCTTCCCAAAGACCCGAAACTCAAAACAACCATGAAAACTAACAATTGAGCTTCCCAAAACTATCTCAAATTCTTGAGTGGTAAAAAGCTCCCCTAAAACTTAAATCCTAAGCTATTTATACACTCTCTTCAAATGATCATTAAGCCTTGAATTGGGCCTTTGGTCTTGATGGAATTGGGTTGAAAATAGCCTCTGTCGATTGCTCTTGGTGTTGGGAAGAAATCCACTTATGAACCGGACCATGAACCATTCACGTTTGAGTCAACGTTTGAGGCAAACATCGACTCAAACATCTTCGTGAAATCAATTATGTAGATCGGCCTTTTGCTGTCATCCACGTTTGAGCCAACGTTTGAGGTCAAACGTGAGCTCAAACGTGGCCCTTCCCGAGTAGCTCTTCTAGCCAGCGTTTGGCCTAACGTTTGAGGCAAACGTTGATGCAAACATGGCTCATTTAAACCATCAATCAGGGGTGCTCTTCCATGCTAAAATGTGGCCAATGTTTGACCTCACGTTTGAGGCAAACGTTGGCGCAAACGTTGCCATGCTTCAGGGTGATCTTCCTTGTTCTTATGGCGCCAATGTTTGACCTCACGTTTGAGCCAAACATTGGCGCAAACGTTGGCTCTCCTGGGTGCAGATTACTTAGCCAACGTTTGACCTCAAGTTTGAGGGAAACGTTGGCGCAAACGTTGGCATCCTCCAGGGTGTGGTTGCACTATTCCTCACGTTTGAGTCCAAGTTTGAGGCAAACTTGAGCTCAAACGTGAGTCCTTCCTCTTGCCCTTTGCTATTCCCTTTTCTTCAACCTTCTTCCAAGCCTTTTTCCACCTATCATCAATCAACAATTGCATCAAAGCTATGCTATAATCATGAGAGCTCTTCTTCTTCTTGACATATAAGCAATTATGGCACAAAAACTCATGAAAATGCATCAATTCATCCATGGTTGATTGAGTCTAAGGAAACATGAAATTCCACCCAAATGGCTTACTTGTGGCACAAGAAAATGCATAAAACCCAATGAAAATCAAAGAAAAAGACTAGTAAAACTAGGCTAAGATGACTTGTCATCAATAGGTCTTGTTCTGGTAACGAGAGTTAGAGATTTATGCACATGACGATCTATTGATTAATGCCGTTAGTCTTGGATTGCATAATTTCTGGTATTAAGTTTGGCCGGCTTAACACTAGTGAATTATGTATATGAAAGCACTAATGGGTTATCATAGATGATATGCAAGTAATAGGTAACGCATATCGTGGTTTTGGGAGCGTTAGAAATTAACTTTGAAGTTTATTTCGTTTCAGCGTATAATCCTTTATTCGTGCTTAGTTTTATCTCCTTCTCTGTCAATTGCATTGGAATTCCTTATTTATTATTTCCTTCATGAAATCTGATTGATTCAATTGCCAACTTTATCTTACCATTCATACATTGTCTTTGCTTAGTTCTATATTTGGTTGTTACTTGAAACTTTTGGGATATTTACCCTTGTCAATGTTAATAGCAATCTTTATGAATTTTATACTCCTTGACTTGATCTGGAATTTGTGCTGGTGCCATAAATGATTTACAGATCTCTAGAAACATTAACCATTGATTTTAGCTACCCTTACTTATGAGCTTTGTGTCCCTTTCTAACAGTTATTAACAGATGCGCTATGAATCGTGCCACGTTATGTGACGAATCATTAGTCTTTCTTTTCTTCGTCTTGAAATCACTTGCTTCACTACTTTTTCAAAATCAATTTGAATTTTCTTATGCATAACATAGTTGATAGTGTTCTTAGTTTCCCCTTTTGATTTTTGCAATGTGGTCATTGATTTCGCATTCCTCTACATGAGCTGAGAAACCCTTGAAGTGAGTTGAACCTGCACCATTGCGATGCAAAATAATTTATTTAATCCTTTTAACGTTTTTGTTTTAGACTCTTTTAAAGAAGTTCTGATTTGATTTGCTTTCTGTGTGATCGTGTTCCTTACAGTTTACTTGAATCTTTTGGAATATCCCTCTTAAGAAACACACGCACAATCCTTTAATCTTAAGTGGTTTGTACCTTAAGAGTTACTATTCGTAGTGACCTAATTATATGGTTTGATTCTTCTACTCCATGTTTTGTATCTTATTTGCATCTTGCTCTGTTGTGACGCTTTGTGACTTATAGTATTTTCTTTAAATTCCTACTTAGGATCTTTTAAAGAAGTTTCACTTTTATTCTTCTCTGCCTGATTATGCCCACAACTAGTCTTTGATAGTCTCGAAAATATTGCTTTTACTTTTGCATGTACTTATAGGGATTTTGAAAAAAAAAACCTTTTATGTGGGTTGAATGCAACTTAAAATTTTTTCAACCATGCTACAGTTTTCTATGTATATTCTTATTTGATTATGTACTTGATTATCTTCCAAGGTTCTCAAAGAAAGATTTTGCAATTGTCCTAATTAATTTTCGTTTTACAAGTTTTTTATATTTTATTTTGACTTAAATTTGTCTTGGCATAATGCAACTCCTTTTGGGAAATGTTTGTCTGATATCTTTCTTTGAGAAGGTGAAATGATTTTCTTAGTTTTGTCCATTGTTAAAGGATGCCCTATTCAAGTGTGTACCATATCATCCTCTTAATATCTTGTGAACATTGTCTTGATTTCAGTTATCTTCTCTTTGCTGTGGTTTGAACCTGTTCTAGTGTGACAAAACTATCTCTTGAAGTTTTAATAAAATCACTTTTAACTCATCCTATATTCCTTTACCGTACACTTTGAAAATTTTTTATGCAATTTAAACCTATTTGTTTGTAGTGCGTCCTCTATCCCTTTTCTTGAGCAAAACTTTATCTCAGGTTTCCTTCCAACCAGAATGCAATTTTCATGTATGCCTTGTCTTGTCGGTACCAAAAATACTTTTCAAAGTATTTGAGAAAATATAATTTTGCCTTTAGCCAAAATTAATATTTTCTTTTTCAAATTTTGGATAGTTTATTTCAACTTGAATTTATATTGGAATAAAGCCACATTCATGCTTTTATTCTTTCGAAGGATGTTTGTTGCTTATCTTCTCTTTTAGACCGCGAAATGGATTTATTTTTGCAAGTTTCCCATTCTTTTATGAACAATATATTTGAACGCGTTTCTAGTCATACTTTTAAAACTTTGTGAGCATTATCATTAGCTTTAGTTATTTTTCCCCTACGATATCATACCTCCTTGACTCGGCTTAATTTTGTTTCAAACTGCTGCACTATTTTCTTCTTATTGTTCCTATTGAATTTCTTTGATTCGAAATCCTTTTTAAAACTTGTGCTTTGATTTTCATCCCAATATTCTTCATTGTTTATACATCTTTGTTTACTTACGATCTCAGCAGTCCTTCAAATCTTGTGAATGTTGTCCTTATCACTTGTCCTTCTTTTCGGAAATCTTGTATCTTTCTAAATAACTCGAGAACTGCTTTAGAGTCACGTATGACCTCTAGACGTAGAGAACGAAACGTTAGTCTCCTTAGAATGCTGTTCGTGAACTTGAAAAGATGAAGCGATAAGTGCATAACGTTATGAAAAGTTGTAGGAGTTTCGTTTCTTGCGAAAGGAGTTTGCGAGTACTGGGCTCGTGACCAGTTATGGGGTTGTGAAGTGATTGATGGAGTTGGAGAGTTGAAGTCCCGAAGTGAGTACAAGATCCGTGAGCGAACATTTCATCTGATGTTTTTATACCAGCCTGCTTTATAGCCTTTTGCCACGTTAACTATCACTTTACTTTGTGGATGCCTATCTTGACCTGCACCCTATTTTGTTCTTTCAAGTTTTTGTAAAATCTTGAAACCATATAACCTTTTTGCATCGAGCCAATCTTGTATCATCTGCCTTACACCATACTTTACCTCTATATTTAAATTTTATAATTATTCAGTTTTTGAATATCTATATATATATGCTAAATTTTCTTACTTTTCTAAAAAGCATTTAGAAAGTAGAGTACTAATTCTTTGTATTACCTTGTGTATGATGACAAGTCATCATATACCCATTTTTCAAGCTAATTTCACTTGTTTTGTTAGTCTTTATGCACTTTCTTGCTTCTTAAGTAAGTGATTTGGAGTGAAAATGCACAACTTCTTTAAATCAAGCAACCACCATGAAATTAATGTTAATCCATGAGGTTTAAGCTAATTTTAATTGAATTTTAATTGATTTATAAGCCTCTTGAATTTAGTGATACTTTGAGTGGTTGTTTTGGTTTATTGTAGGTGAAGAAAAGAAAAAAAGGAAAAGCGTAGCCTAAGGAAGTGTGGCCCAAGGAAAAGAAAGTGTGGTCAAAGAGAGAAGAAGTGTGGCGCACAACATGAGGAGAGGCAAGCATTGCCCTCCACAAGGGCACACTGCCCTCTAGGAGGGCAACATAAGGGAACTAAGCAAAGAAGGCAACTCTGCCCTGCCCACTACAAGGGCAGAGCACAAATTTGTGCCTTGGAATCAAGAGGAATAAAATGTTGCCCTGCCCTCCACAAGGGCAGTATCGGGCTCACCAAGGGAGAAATTCAAAGGAAATTGTCTCTAAATGCTTGCCACAAGAGTTGAACACGGGACCATGAGGAAGCTAGGACTTAAGGCCCATTACCGTGCCAAGAAACCAAGGAAAATGATGTAGCGTGTGTTTCTGCCCGGGTTCGAACACGGGACTGCATTTTGGAAACACTGCCCTGCCCTCCGCGAGGGCAGGACAGCATTTGGTTGGTGCACAACTCTGGCGCACCAAGAAGTGAATCTGGCGCACCAAATCATGACCCTGGCAGCACCAGCGCGCACCACACACAATCCTGGCAGCACCAAATTTTTCTGCCCTGCCCTCCGCGAGGGCAGGGCAGCGTTCTGCGCACCAAGGCACGTTCCTGGCAGCACCAGCGCGCACCACAGCTTGAATCTGGCGCACCAATTTTTCCTGCCCTGCCCTCTGCGCGGGCAGGGCAGCGTTTTGCGCACCAAGACTGCACCAAGCCGCACCAAGCCGCACCAAGCAAGCACCAACATGCACCAAATCCTGCCCTGCCCTCCACAAGGGCAGGGCAGCCTCCTGGGAGCTACCGTTTTGGGCCGAAAAATTCAATTAAAATTCCAATTAAAGTCATTTCTTCACCAAATCAAAAGCCCATCCAAATCCCAAAATCCAAGAATAGAAAGTGTATAAATAGGAGCTAGTTTGATGTAATTAGGACCTTTTTGACCACTTACCTTAGCTTGACTTTTGAATTTTGCACTTTCCTTGAGTTTTGAATTTCTTGCAATTGTTCTTGAGAGACTTGATCGAGAGTTCTGAAGATTAAGGGAGAATTGATTGATCTCCTTCCTCGTGTTTGCTCGGGTAATTCCACTCTTATTTTTCTGAGTTTTGGGTGTGTCAAATTGAGGAAATTCTGTCTCAATTCCCATCTAAAATCTCTTTAAATCCTTTTATGCACAATTGAATTTTAATTCTGCTCTTTACTGCTTGTTCTTCAATTCCTTGTCAATTGCTTTGTGAACTTGGATCTGGGAAGGCAAATAGAGATCTAGGCTCTGCTACCTAGTCTCTTGAGACCTGAGACCCCAATTTACTTTTGGTTCTTCTGTGAACCCTGCTGCACTTTAATTTCATTTTCTGTTGAATTTCAGTTTATACCAATTCATCTTCTACTTTTATTGATTGTTGCAATTTACTTTCTCTTTGTTTAGATTCTGCAATCCCAGTCCTCAATTCCCTTTTATATTCAAGCAATTTACATTCCTTGCCATTTAAGTTACTGCAATTTACATTTCTTGCACTTTAAGTTTCAGTCATTTAATTTCTTGTTCTTTAAGATTCAGTCTATTTTACTTTCCTGTTCTTTAATTTCCTACAATTTCCCTTCTCCCTTTACATTTCAAGCAATTTAGCTTCTGTTAAATACAACCCACTCAACCAACATTTGATTCGCTTGACTAAATCAACCACTAAACTAAAATTGTTCAATCCTTCAATCCCTGTGGGATCGACCTCACTCATGTGAGTTATTATTACTTGATGCGACCCGGTACACTTGCCTGTGAGTTTTGTGTTGGATCGTTTTCCACACATCAAGTTTTTGGCGCCGTTGCCGGGGATTGAAATAGATTGACAATGATTAAGTGAAGTGGAGGTCTAGATGAAGCACTTTTTCTTTTCTGTTATTCTAATTCCTACTAACACACTAACTGTTTGAATTTTTGCTTAAACTAACTAAAACTTCGTTCTAGCTATAGATTGAAGTTTCATTGGCTTTTTGGGTTTGTGTGTTTATTGTTGTGTGTTTGTATGTCAGGTACAGGAAGATCTTCCCCTATCCTCTCTGAAATCGACCAAAGAACTCTTCGGAGAATAAGAAGAGCCGAAAGAGGGAAGAACGTTATTGGAGAAGAAGAATCTGAGGAGGAATTTCAAGAAATGGAAGGAGATCCCAATCAACCAGGAGAAGGAGCCAACAATAATCATCAACAACGAAGAGTCTTGGCTTCATACACATTTGCAAATGCTAGACACTGTGGAAGTAGCATTCTTCCTCCTAATGTCAATGCAAACAATTTTGAACTAAAGCCACAACTTATCACTTTGGTTCAAAACAATTGTTCTTTTGGAGGAGGGCCTTTGGAGGATCCAAATCAACATTTGTCTACCTTCTTGAGAATCTGTGACACGGTGAAAACCAATGGTGTACCTCCTGATAGCTACAAGTTGCTGCTCTTTCCATTCTCTCTCAGAGATAAAGCCACTCAATGGCTAGAGACCTTTCCAAAAGAAAGCATCAACACTTGGGATGACTTGGTGATCAAGTTTCTTGCCAAATTTTATCCCCCTCAAAGAATCCTAAGGTTGAAGACTGAGGTTCAAACGTTCACTCAATTGGAGGCTGAGAACTTATATGAAGCATGGGAAAGATATAAGGCTCTATTGAGGAAATGTCCACCAGAGATGTTCACTGAGTGGGACAAGTTGCAGAACTTCTATGAAGGACTCACTCTTAAAGCTCAAGAAGCACTTGATCACTCAGCTGGAGGCTCCTTGCAACTCATGAAGACCACAGAGGAAGCTCAAAACCTCATTGATATGGTGGCCAATAACCAATATTTCTTTGCTCATCAAAGACAACGCCAACCATCACAAAGAAGAGGAGTAATGGAGTTGGAAGGAGTGGATTCCATTCTGGCTCAGAACAAGATAATGCAGCAGCAGATTCAACAACAGTTTGAACAAATGGCCAAAAGAATTGATGGCTTGCAAGTTGCATCAGTGAGCGCCACAAGCCAACCACCAACTACTTGGGTGCAAAGTGAAGAAACTCAAGAGGAACAACAGCAAGAGCAAGTCCAGTACATGCACAACCAAAATTCTGGAACAAATGAAGTCTATGGTGATACTTACAATCCATCTTGGAAGAACCATCCCAACCTCAGATGGGGAGATAACCATAATCAAAACCAACAACCATGGCAAAGAAACACAGGCCAGAACAATTGGAAAAACACAAACCACAACCCCCAGCCAAACACTAACCAAAATACATATAGAAAACCACAAAATAACTACCCCAACTCTAACCATTATCCACCTAACAACCACCCAACAAATCAAAACACCTATCATCATCCATCAACACCCCAAAACCAACCAATTTCACAAGAATCCCAGAGGATTACCAATCTAGAGCTGCTCATGGAGAAAATGATGAAGAACCAAGAATTGACAACAAAGAACCAAGAAGCTTCAATGAAGAACTTGGAAAGGCAAATTGGGCAAATCTCCAAGCAGATTTCTGTTGAAAAACCATCAAGTTCACTACCTAGTGACACCATTCCCAACCCAAAGGAAGAACGCAAGGTCGTGCAACTAAGAAGTGGAAAAGTGTTAGTGGATGGCAACCAAGGAGCAACCAAGCATAATGACAATGAGCCAACAAAGAATGATGAAGCCATCAACAAGGACATGATAAACAAGAATGTCCCAGAAAAACTCACAGAGGAAGACAACAAACCACAGAATTTGAAGAAAGGAAAGCAAATCTTGGAAGAACCAATTCCAAAACAACATCAAGTGGAAAAGAGCTCAACATCACCACTGCCTTATCCACAGAGATTTCACAAAGAAACAAAGGATCAGCATTTCCACAAATTTCTTGAGACTTTCAAGAAGTTGGAAATCAACATACCTTTAGCTGAAGCATTGGAGCAAATGCCTTTATATGCCAAGTTCTTAAAGGAGCTCATTAACAAGAAGAGACAGTGGAATGAAAAGGAGACTGTAATGCTCAGTGAAGAATGCAGTGCACTCATTAAAAAGGGACTCCCTCCCAAGCTTGAAGACCCCGGAGGTTTCTTCTTACCATGCACTATTGGAAACCTATTCATTAACAAGGGGATGTGCGATTTAGGAGCAAGCATAAATCTAATCCCATATTCTTTAGTGAAAAAGCTTGGCATAGAGGAGGTGAAACCAACACAGATGTCCTTGGAATTGGTGGACCAATCAATAGTATATCCTAAAGGGCTGATTGAGAACCTTTTAGTTAAGGTTGACAAGTTTATCTATCCAGCAGATTTTGTGATCCTGGATTCTTCAGAACATGGAAATGACTCCATAATACTTGGTCGACCATTTTTGGCCACTGCTAGAGCCATTGTGGATATAGAGCAAGGAGAGTTAACCCTCAGGATGCATGAGGAGAGCATCATCCTGAAAGTCTTTCCAGAATTACAAAGGGATGAAGAAACAAGCAAAATAAGTGATGATCTCCTTCCAAAGCAATCAAATGACAAGGCAGTAGAACAGAAAAACAAGCAGATGCAAGAAGAAAAAGGAATTCAAAAGGAAGCAGGGGTGATAAACAAGAAGGAAGGTATCACAACTCAAGTAACTGTCAAGAAAGAAAGATCAACAAGAAAGAAAAAGATGAAGAGCAAGAAAAATGCTCACAAAGGGTGGAAGAACAAGAAAATCCCGACTGAAGGATTTTCTAAAGGTGATAAGGTGCAACTAGTATATCAACAGCTGGGAACAGAAGATTATTACACTGTCAACCAAATACTTTCTCTTGAGCATATGGAAATTGAGCATCAAGGCACACAGAGAAAGCTGACAGTGAGAGGTGACAAGTTGAGACATCACCAACATCAACCACCCTAAAGGGAGTTCAATGTCAAGCTAATGACAATAAAAGAGCGCTTCATGGGAGGCAACCCATGATTTAAGATTTCTGTCTTCTCTTTCATTTAATAAGCTATGATTCCTCTGAATATGATTTTGAACTTTCATGCCTGATAAATGCATACATTGTTTTGAAGCACATGTCAAACTTTTAAGTTTGGTGTACCCTAAGGCACACCCAAGTTCATTGTTCAAAAAAGGGGATTATTTTTAGAACATATGCAGAATATTTTTTTATGAAGCATGTGACCAAACACTAAGTTTGGTGTCTGCATGTGCAACAATGTTCAGAAGATCATTTCCCAATCATGGACTCAAAACCATACAGACAAGGGATCATACATCAAATTTCTTTAAAATGCATCAATTGTGAGAACGGTTTGCATTGTTAAGCCGTCCCCTCAATAAAAGATAAGTTTGGTGTTCACCAACTTTTAGCATTTTATTTAGGGACACAATTGATCACAAAAAAATTTAAATAACTATTAAACAAACCAAAACAATTTATTTTATTCTTGCAAATAAATTGCCAACGATTATATTAATGTTCTAAGCTAGCTGTTTTGGTTCAGGTGGGAGAAAAAGATTAAGACAAAAGCTAGGAGAGGTCACGGCTAGGAGAAGCTATGTGAGGAAGGTCACATGTGCCTAGAAGAACGCGCTCATGGGGAAGCAGAATTTGTATGCATGCATGCATCATTGAAAGCCTAAATGCATGCAGCCAATGGGAAGAGGATCCTCGTCAAGCCTCAACAAGGCATGCAGACCGTCCATTCCATGAGTCCTTTAGATGAACAACTCAATCTCAGCCCTTCATGAGCACTAACGGGTTCCTTCTTCATTCATTCATTGTGGTTTTGTTGGGAAGCTTGAAGACTTGGCCTATTAATAGCCGTTGCACCAAACGGTTTACACACTCTCTCAAGCTACCCTCATATGAGAATCATAATCCTCTTTGCTCCTAAAACCAACATAATCTCCTTGTCTCACAACAGAACCGAACCAAAACTCTTCCCAAACACAACACAAACTTCTTCTTTTCTCACTTCCTCTTTCTTTTCACCTCAACTTCAATGACCTCCTCAAGTTCAAAAAGAAGGCCGGGAAAAGAACCTATGGTAGCCGAACCTCCATCCTTTGATGCAACCTAGTTTAGATCCCAATTCCATGAAGGGAGATATCATAGGTTCATGGAGGCAAAGAATGTCATCTATGAGAAAGGTCTTGATTTAAAGGAAGGAGAATACCCCATCATGAGGCAAATTACTAGAGAAAGAAGGTGGGAACTCTTGTGTGCTCCTCTAGTTGATATTAGTGCAGTTATGATTAGGGAGTTCTATGCAAATGCTGTGAAGGAAAACAAAGATAGTGCTCCTTACACAAGTTATGTCAGAGGAGTTGAAGTGAGCTTCAGTCCAGCAGCCATCACTAGGGCTCTAAAGTTGAGAACCATAACTTATGCAGAGCCTAGTTATGAGGCTAGATTGCAAATGGAAAATAATCCTGATGAGATCCTGCAAGGGTTATGCGTGAAAAATACAGATTGGGAAAGAGATTCAAAGGGAGTTCCAAGCCACTTGAGAAGGATAAATCTTACTCCTGTAGCCAAGGGATGGTATGAAATAGTGAGAAGATCTATCCTTCCTACTGGAAACGCTTCTTGGGTCACAATCAAACGGGCACTCTTGACGTACTGCATCTTACATGGAGGTGAAATCAACCTTGCACAACTCATAGCCGACAGTATTCAAGAAATGGCCAATAGCACAAGCAAATCAAGTAGTCTTGGACATCCAAGTACCATCCTCAGACTATGTGAGAGAGCTAAAGTAATCTTTGAAGATGAGGACACAACAAAAGTAAAAAAAGGGAAAGGAATTACCAAGAAGAGCATGGAGGGAATTAATGAAGAAGAAGATCAAGAAGGGGTGATAGCTCCTAGACAAAGGAGATCACAAAGAGAGGAAGGACGAAATCAAGCTCATGATGCCATAGACATGAGCCAGTTACAAAGGTCAATTGAAGAATTATCTCAGCAACTCATGCAGGCTCAACAAGGCCAAAATCAAGGGGGCCAAGAGGAATATCTAGAGCCCCATCCAGAATTTATGGAGCAATTTTTGAAAGAAAAAGAGGAACGAGAAGCTTGGCAGCATCAAATGGAGGAGAAACAAGAGAGATGGCAACAACAAATGATGACTCAGCAGCAAGAATTTCAAGCACAGATTCTTGAAGGACAAAAAGAGCAATACAAAGAATTCAAAGAATCATATGATAAGCTGTATTTTAGTCAAGCTAAAGCAGGGGAATATAGTCACAACCTGTATCAATGGAAGAATGTTCATCATACCATGGGAGAAGTTAGATACGTACAAAGAATGGAGAATGATGAAAACATGCAAGCAAGGTTGGAGTACTTAACCCACAATTTGCCAACACTCAATCCTGAGATCAAGCCATTTGAGCAATGCCCTGAATTTTTAGCCAAGCAACAAGCAAGATCTCATCAATATACTGAGTCAACCTTTAAAAGATTGGAAGATGTTGGGCTCTCAGGACTCTTAGATTCTGTTTGGGGTAGAAGATGTCCTGGTGAAGAGATCCGAGATTATTCCAAGACAGGGAAGAGAAAGAAGAAGAAGGGAGAATCAAGCAGCAGCCATGACCATTAGAAGGTGGCAAAGTTCTTTCATATTTCCTCTTTCATGTCTTTAATAAGGAGATGCATGTCTGAAACATGATATGCCTCCATCAATTATTTCTTTTACTTCATGCAATTTTTGTTCTTTGTTTTTCATTTTAGTTAGTTAATAAATAGCTAGAAAAATGCTAAATCTGCATAATGCTTGTTCTCCATCACTTAGCTTTAAAATTGTTTTGTTTCCCATATGCTTAAATAAAAGAGTTTGGTTTGAATTGAAAAGTGAAATATCCAATGTTACATAAGTATGAATGGAAGTTGGTGGTGGTATATGTGTTTGATTAAATGCATAACTCATGAAATAATTGTTGCATAATATCATTCTCATTCAATTGTGAGTTAGCTTGCTGTTACAAAGACTCTTCTCAATAATGAAAAAGCCCTTGGTAACAAAAACAGAAAGAAAAGGGAAAGAAAAAGCCAAAATGGCAAGAAAAACAAAGAATAAAGGTTGGACACCAATAGCTTGGACCCTAGGACATATGCCTGTGGTGTTCTTGTACTAAGATATGCTTGGATGAGTAAATTCTAAGGGGTATTTTAAAACCCGGTCACTTAGATCAACTGATTTGGGATGGCCAATTGAAAATCCACAATAAAGAGCAACTTAGATACAGAACATTTAGTTATCCAAAGAGATGCTGGGCATCAATGATCCTAGGAAGAATTAGTGAGCCATGTGTCTGTGGTGGAAAGATGTTGAGTAAAAAGAAAAAGAAAATAAAGCCAAAGGCTAATACTGCAACATTTAACACCAAACCTCCAAAAGAATAATAAGCTTATTAAGCATTATAAGCCAAGAAAAGTTAGCAAGGGAGTAATTAAAAAGTGAGTCTTCTAACAGCATGTTTAGCAAGCCTTTGAGGAAAGATGTGTATTATGTAGCAGCAACAATGAGTGAGTTGTCATTGTCTGCATAAAGACTCCATAAATCAAGTTCTGCTATATGCCTAATAAGGATATGTGTTCTTTTCTTATTCATGTCATTTACTCTTATTTTTGATGCTTGCTTGGGGACAAGCAAGATTTAAGTTTGGTGTTGTGATGACAAGTCATCATATACCCATTTTTCAAGCTAATTTCACTTGTTTTGTTAGTCTTTATGCACTTTCTTGCTTCTTAAGTAAGTGATTTGGAGTGAAAATGCACAACTTCTTTAAATCAAGCAACCACCATGAAATTAATGTTAATCCATGAGGTTTAAGCTAATTTTAATTGAATTTTAATTGATTTATAAGCCTCTTGAATTTAGTGATACTTTGAGTGGTTGTTTTGGTTTATTGTAGGTGAAGAAAAGAAAAAAAGGAAAAGCGTAGCCTAAGGAAGTGTGGCCCAAGGAAAAGAAAGTGTGGTCAAAGAGAGAAGAAGTGTGGCGCACAACATGAGGAGAGGCAAGCATTGCCCTCCACAAGGGCACACTGCCCTCTAGGAGGGCAACATAAGGGAACTAAGCAAAGAAGGCAACTCTGCCCTGCCCACTACAAGGGCAGAGCACAAATTTGTGCCTTGGAATCAAGAGGAATAAAATGTTGCCCTGCCCTTCACAAGGGCAGTATCGGGCTCACCAAGGGAGAAATTCAAAGGAAATTGTCTCCAAATGCTTGCCACAAGAGTTGAACACGGGACCATGAGGAAGCTAGGACTTAAGGCCCATTACCGTGCCAAGAAACTAAGGAAAATGATGTAGCGTGTGTTTCTGCCCGGGTTCGAACACGGGACTGCATTTTGGAAACACTGCCCTGCCCTCCGCGAGGGCAGGGCAGCATTTGGTTGGTGCACAACTCTGGCGCACCAAGAAGTGAATCTGGCGCACCAAATCATGACCCTGACAGCACCAGCGCGCACCACACACAATCCTGGCAGCACCAAATTTTTCTGCCCTGCCCTCCGCGAGGGCAGGGCAGCGTTCTGCGCACCAAGGCACGTTCCTGGCAGCACCAGCGCGCACCACAGCTTGAATCTGGCGCACCAATTTTTCCTGCCCTGCCCTCTGTGTGGGCAGGGCAGCGTTTTGCGCACTAAGACTGCACCAAGCCGCACCAAGCCACACCAAGCAAGCACCAACATGCACCAAATCCTGCCCTGCCCTCCACAAGGGCAGGGCAGCCTCTTGGGAGCTACCATTTTGGGCCGAAAAATTCAATTAAAATTCCAATTAAAGTCATTTCTTCACCAAATCAAAAGCCCATCCAAATCCCAAAATCCAAGAATAGAAAGTGTATAAATAGGAGCTAGTTTAATGTAATTAGGACCTTTTTGACCACTTACCTTAGCTTGACTTTTGAATTTTGCACTTTCCTTGAGTTTTGAATTTCTTGCAATTGTTCTTGAGAGACTTGACCGAGAGTTCTGAGGATTAAGGGAGAATTGATTGATCTCCTTCCTCGTGTTTGCTCGGGCAATTCCACTCTTATTTTTCTGAGTTTTGGGTGTGTGAAATTGAGGAAATTCTATCTCAATTCCCATCTAAAATCTCTTTAAATCCTTTTATGCACAATTGAATTTTAATTCTGCTCTTTACTGCTTCTTCTTCAATTCCTTGTCAATTGCTTTGTGAACTTGGATCTGGGAAGGCAAATAGAGATCTAGGCTCTGCTACCTAGTCTCTTGAGACCTGAGACCCCAATTTACTTTTGGTTCTTCTGTGAACCCTGCTGCACTTTAATTTCATTTTCTGTTGAATTTCAGTTTATACCAATTCATCTTCTACTTTTATTGATTGTTGCAATTTACTTTCTCTTTGTTTAGATTCTGCAATCCCAGTCCTCAATTCCCTTTTATATTCAAGTAATTTACATTCCTTGCCATTTAAGTTACTGCAATTTACATTTCTTGCACTTTAAGTTTCAGTCATTTAATTTCTTGTTCTTTAAGATTCAGTCTATTTTACTTTCCTGTTCTTTAATTTCCTGCAATTTCCCTTCTCCCTTTACATTTCAAGCAATTTAGCTTCTGTTAAATACAACCCACTCAACCAACATTTGATTCGCTTGACTAAATCAACCACTAAACTAAAATTGTTCAATCCTTCAATCCCTGTGGGATCGACCTCACTCATGTGAGTTATTATTACTTGATGCGACCCGGTACACTTGCCGGTGAGTTTTGTGTTGGATCGTTTTCCACACATTAGTGTATTCCTTTAATTTTCGAGGACGAAAATTTTTATAAGGTGGGTGGAATGTAAGACCCAAAACTTTTGAAAATTCCTATTTTGATTTAATTTCAAATCAATATATATTTATTTACATTTTTAATTTTAGAAATTATTTTATTAAAGGTAATTAAAGGCTGTCCTGATTGATTGGATATGAAATAAATTAAGGTCTTATCTAAACTCTATAATTATTGAGTTATCTTCTTACTTACAATTTAAAGTCTTAAAAATTCATAAATAATGATATTTGACTATTTATATTAGAGTTTTATCTAATTTGCAATTATCGAATTATTTCTTATATTTAAATTATAAAATTAGTAGTTGTAAAATAATAAGATTTTTATATGATTTTATTTAAATGGATATTTTTGTAATTAATACTTTAAGTTTCATAAATGAAGAAAATTAATTATATTATCTCTAATTCTTGTATTTGAGTATTTATTTGAAAATAAATTGTAATTTGATAATTAGATAATATTTTTATAAATATTATTGTTGGATTAAAATAGGTTTTCAATTACTCTATTACCCCTAATTTTATTCAAAATTACTAAACTATCCCTAACCCTAATTTCTACCCACACATTCACCTCACCCACACCTGCCGTCACTCTCCTCACTCAGCACAATGGTGGACGAAATCGTGATCACTATTCTTTGCACTTGTATGGATTTATTCAAAAATTGTCTTTAATTAAATTCACAACTTCGTTCAACTAACCAGCAAGTGTACTGGGTCGTCCAAGTAATAAACCTTACGTGAGTAAGGGTCGAATCCACAGAGATTGTTGGTATGAAGCAAGCTATGGTCACCTTGTAAATCTCAGTTAGGCAGAAAAAAGAGGAATTGTGATTATAATAAATAAAAAGGAATAATAAAAGGGATAGAATACTTATGCAGATTCATTGGTGGGAATTTCAGATAAGCGGATGGAGATGCTGTAGAGCCCAAGCACGCCTGCTCTCCTACTGCTTCTACTCAATCCTTCTTACTCCTTTCCATGGCAAGCTTTGTATAGGGGTTCACCATCAACTGTGGCTACTTTCTTCCTCTCGGGGAAATACCCTGTGCGGCTGTCACTCGCACAGCTAACCAGTCTGGAGGCATCACCCATGGCTAATGGCTACATCCCATCCTCGCAGTGAAAACTAATGCACGCACTCTGTCACAGTACGGCTAATCACCGGTTGGTTCCCGCTCCTACTGGAATAGAATCCCTCTTTTGCGTCTGTCACTAACGCCCAGCAGGTTAAAGTTTGAAGCACGTCACAGTCATTCATTACCGGAATCCTACTCGGAATACCACAGACAAGGTTAGACTTTCCGGATTCCCAGGATCCTACTCGGAATACCACAGACAAGGTGAGACTTTCCGGATCCTCATAAATGCCGCCATCTATCTAGCTTATACCACGAAGATTCTGTTGGGGAATCTAAGAGATACACATTCAAGCTCGGTTGCATGTAGAACGGAAGTGGTTGTCAATCAAGCGCGTTCATAAGTGAGAATGATAATGAGGGTAATCTGGCTCATAACATTCATCATGTTCTTGGGTACGAATGAATATCTTGGAATAAGAATAAGAGAGATTTGAATAAAAGACAATAGAATTGCATTAATACTTGAGGTACAGCAGAGCTCCACACCCTTAATCTATGGTGTGCAGAAACTCCACTGTTGAAAATACATAAGTAAAAGGTTCAGGCATGGCCGAATGGCCAGCCCCCCTAACGTGATCAATGATCTCCTAGGATGAAGAATAAAATAAAACTGAGACCAAAGATGTCTAATACAATAGATAAATGTCCTATATATACTAGACTAGCTACTAGGGTTTACATGAGTAAGTAATTGATGCATAAATCCACTTCCGGGGCCCACTTGGTGTATGCTTGGGCTGAGAATGATCATTCCACGAGCTAAGGCATTTCTTGGCGTCAAACTCCAGGTTATGACGTGTTTTGGGCGTTCAACTCCGGATAATGACGTTTTTCTGGCGTTTAACTCCAGACAGCAGCGTGTACTTGGCGTTTAACGCCAAGTTACGTCGTCATTATTCGAATAAAGTATGGACTATTATATATTGCTGGAAAGCCCTGGATGTCTAATTTCCAACGCCGTTGAGAGCGCGCCATTTGGAGTTCTGTAGCTCCAGAAAATCCATTTCGAGTGCAGGGAGGTCAGATTCCAACAGCATCAGCAGTCCTTTTGTCAGCCTTCTTCAGAGTTTTGCTCAAATCCCTCAATTTCAGTCAGAATTTACCTGAAATCACAGAAAAACACACAAACTCATAGTAAAGTCCAGAAATGTGAATTTAGCATAAAAACTAATGAAAACATCCCTAAAAATAGCTTAAACTTACTAAAAACTATATGAAAACAGTGCCAAAAAGCGTATAAATTATCCGCTCATCACAACACCAAACTTAAATTGTTGCTTGTCCCCAAGCAACTGAAAATCAAATAGGATAAAAGAAGAGAATATACTATAAATTCCAGAATATCAATGAATATTAATTTAATTAGATGAGCGGGACTTGTAGCTTTTTGCTTCTGAACAGTTTTGGCATCTCACTTTTTCCTTTGTAGTTCAGAGTGATTGGCTTCTCTAGGAACTTAGAATTTCAGATAGTGTTATTGACTTTCCTAGTTAGGCATGTTGATTCTTGAACACAGCTACTTATGAGTCTTGGCTGTGGCCCTAAGCACTTTGTCTTCCAGTATTACCACCAGATACACAAATGCCACAGACACATAACTGGGTGAACCTTTTCAGATTGTGACTTAGCTTTGCTAAAGTCCCCAGTTAGTGGTGTCCAGAGCTCTTAAGCACACTCTTTAGCTTTGGATCACGACTTTAACCATTCAATCTCAAGCTTTTCACTTGGACCTTCATGACACAAGCACATGGTTAGGGACAGCTTGATTTAGCCGCTTAGGCCTGGATTTTTAATTTCCTTGGGCCCTCCTATCCGTTAATGCTCAAAGCCTTGGATCCTTGCTTTAAAATTTTCGCCACTTTTTTTTTTCACTGATTTTTCTTGCTTCAAGAATCAATTTCATGATGTTTTTCAGATCATCAATAACATTTCTCTTTGTTCATCATTCTTTCAAGAACCAACAATTTTAACACTCATAAACAACAAGATAAAAAATATGCACTGTTCATTCATTCATTCAGAAAACAAAAATTATTGTCACCACATCAATATAATTAAATTAAATTCAAGGATGAATTCGAAAATTCATGTACTTCTTGTTCTTTTGAATTAAAACATTTTTCATTTAAGAGAGGTGAAGGACTAATGGATTTTATTCATAGCTTTAGGGCATGGTTACACACTAATGATCATGAAGTAAAGACACAAAACATAGATAAACACAATATTAAAATCTGAAAACAGAAAGAAATAAGAGCAAGGAATGAATCCACCTGAGTGAGGGTGGCGCCTTCTTGAAGGTCCAATGGTGCTTTTTGAGCTCCTCTATGTCTCTTCCTTGCTTCTGTTGAATGATTCCTAGTGATTTTGGTACTCCTATCCATAGTTGCTCCCAATAGTTGTGTGGAGGACCATTTATTCCCTGAGGTATCTCAGGGATCTCTTGAATTGCAGCCATATGTTCTACCACTGAGCTATGACGGCTTATATTTTTTTCATCTCCCAAGACTCAGAGGTGGAAGCTTTTGTCTTCCCTTTGAGGTTTCTCTAGCATTAGGTGCCATTAATGGTAATGGAAAGGAAAAAAAGCTATGCTTTTACCACACCAAACTTAAAATATTGCTCGCCCTCGAGCAAGAAAGAAAAGAAAAGTAGAAGAAGAAGAAGAGAATATGGGAGAAAGGGGGAGAAGTAGGTTCGGCTATGTGGGTGGGATTGGGTGGGAAAGAGAAGTTGAATTGTAGAGGTAGGTGGGGTGTATGGGGAAGAGGAGGTTGATGTGAATGGTGAATGGGGTAATTGGGAAGAGGAATGGGAATTGTGACATGGGGAATTCAAATCACAAAAGTAGGATTAGAAGGTAAGGTGGGAATATGGTGGGTGGGGATCCTGTGGGGTCCACAGATCCTGAGGTGTCAAGGAATTCCATCCCTGCACCAAATAGGCATGTAAAATGCCTTGGCACACCATTCTGGCGTTCAAACGCCCATTGGTGCATGTTCTGGGCGTTAAACGCCCATGTGATGCATGTTTCTGGCGTTGAACGCCAGTTTCATGCTTGTTCCTGGCGTTCAGCGCCAGTTTGTCCTCTCTGTGCACCATCCTGGCGTTTAACGCCAGGTTGTTGCTTGTTTTGGGCGTTCAACGCCAGAAAGATGCTCTGTTCTGGCGTTGAACGCCAGCCAGATGCATCTTCTGGGCGTTGAACGCCAGCCCGTGCGTCCTCCAGGGTGAAAAATTTTTTCTTCTGTTTTTGACTCTGTTTTTAATTTTTTTTTATTTTTTCGTGACTCCTCATGATCATGTACCTAATTAAACACAAAAATAACAAAGAAACAAAATAAAATAAAATTAGATAAATAAAATTGGGTTGCCTCCCAACAAGCGCTTCTTTAATGTCAATAGCTTGACAGTGGCTCTCATGGAGCCACAAGATGATCAGGTCAATTTAGTGTGTTGTCTCCACACCAAACTTAGAGTTTGGATATGGAATTTGAACACCAAACTTAGAGTTTGGTTGTGGCCTCACAACACCAAACTTAGAGTTTGACTGTGTGGGCTCTTCTTGACCTTGAACTGAGAGAAGCTCTTCATGCTTACTCTCTTTTGTCACAGAGGGATGACCATGTGCTTGAAACACAAGGTATTCCCCATTCAATTGAAGGACTAACTCTCCTCTGTTGACATCTATCACAGCTTCTGCTGTGGCTAGGAAAGGTCTTCCTAGGATGATGCATTCATCATCTTCCTTCCTAGTATCTAGGATTATGAAATCAGCAGGGATGTAAAGGCCTTCAACCTTTATTAGAACGTCCTCCACTATTCCATAAGCTTGTCTTACTGACTTGTCTGCCAATTGTAATGAGAACAAGGCAGGTTGTACCTCAATGATTCCCAGCTTCTCCATTACAGAGAGTGGCATCAGATTTATCCCTGACCCAAGATCACATAGAGCTTTTTCAAAGCTCATGGTGCCAATGGTGCAAGGTATTAAGAACTTTCCAGGATCTTGTTTCTTTTGAGGTAGAGTTTCCTGAATCCAAGTATCTAAATCACTAATGAGCAAGGGAGGTTCACTTTCCCAAGTCTCATTACCAAATAGCTTGGCATTCAGCTTCATGATAGCTCCTAGATATTGAGCAACTTGCTCACCAGTCACATCTTCATCCTCTTCAGAGGATGAATATTCTTCAGAGCTCATGAATGGCAGAAGGAGATTTAATGGAATCTCTATGGTCTCTAAGTGAGCCTCAGATTCCTCAGGATCCTTAATAGGAAACTCCTTCTTGTTTGAAGGACATCCCAGGAGGTCTTCCTCACTAGGATTTTCGTCCTTCTCCTCCTGAGTGTATTCGGCCACTTTGATTAAATCAATGGCCTTGCATTCTCCTTTTGGATTTTCTTCTGTATTGCTTGGGAGAACACTGGGAGGAGTTTCAATGACTTTCTTACTCAGCTGGCCCACTTGTGCTTCCAGATTTCTGATGGAAGATCTGGTTTCATTCATGAAACTGAAAGTGGCCTTTGACAGATCAGAGACAATATTAGCTAAATTAGAATTATTTTGTTCAGAATTCTCTGTCTGTTGCTGAGAAGATGATGGATATGGCTTACTATTATTCAGCCTATTGCGTCCACCATTGTTAAAGCCTTGTTGAGGCTTTTGTTGATCCTTCCAGGAGAAATTTGGATGATTTCTCCATGATGGGTTATAGGTATTTCCATATGGTTCACCCAGATAATTAACCTCTGCCATGGCAGGGTTCTCAGGATCATAAGCTTCTTCAGAAGCTGCCTCTCTAGTACTGTTGGATGCATGTTGCAATCCATTCAGATTTTGAGAGATTATGTTGACCTGTTGAGTCAACATTTTGTTCTGAGCCAATATGGCATTCAGAGCATCAATTTCAAGAACTCCTTTCTTCTGAGGTACCCCATTATTCACGGAATTCCTCTCAGAGGTATACATGAACTGGTTGTTTGCAACCATGTCAATGAGTTCTTGAGCCTCTTCAGGCGTTTTCTTCAGGTGAATAGATCCACCTGCAGAATGATCCAATGACATTTTCGAAAATTCAGAGAGACCATAATAGAATATATCTAATATGGTCCATTCTGAAAACATGTCAGATGGACATCTTTTGGTCAACTGCTTATATCTTTCCAAAGCTTCATAGAGGGATTCACCATCTTTTTGTTTGAAGGTTTGAACATCCACTCTCAGCTTGCTCAGCTTTTGAGGAGGAAAGAATTTATCTAAGAAGGCAGTGACCAGCTTATCCCAGGAGTCCAGGCTATCCTTAGGTTGTGAATCCAACCATATTCTAGCTCTGTCTCTTACAGCAAAAGGGAAAAGCATGAGTCTGTAGACTTCAGGATCAACTCCATTGGTCTTTACAGTCTATCAGATCTGCAAGAACTCAGTTAAAAACTGATAAGGATCTTCAGATGGAAGTCCATAAAACTTGCAGTTTTGTTGCATTAATGCAACTAGTTGAGGCTTAAGCTCAAAATTATTGGCTCCAATGGCAGGAATGGAGATGCTTCTTCTATCAAACTTGGACGTTGGCTTTGTGAAGTCACCAAGCATTCTCCATGCATTATTATTATTATTATTTTCGGCTGCCATGTCCTTCTCCTGTTCGAAAATTTCTGAAAGGTTGTTTCTGGATTGTTGTAATTTAGCTTCTCTTAATTTTCTCTTCAGAGTCCTTTCAGGTTCTGGATCAACTTCAACAAGAGTGCCCTTTTCCCTGTTCCTGCTCATATGAAAGAGAAGAAAACAAGAAAAGAAAAAAGGAATCCTCTATGTCACAGTATAGAGATTCCCTTATGTTAGTAGAAGAAGAAAGGGGTATAAGAAAGAAGAAGGATGGATTCGGATTTTTGGATGAGGAGAGATGAAGAGAAGTGTTAGTAATTAAATAATTAAATCGAAGAAGAGAAGAGAAAGGGAGAAAAAAAATTCGAAAATAATTTTTTTTGAAAAAGAAGTTAGTAATTTTCGAAAATTAAAGATAAAATGAGATTAAAATTAAAATTTAAAACAAAAAGAATTTTTGAAAAAGAGAGGGAGAATTTTCGAAAATTAGAGAGGGAAGAGTGGTTAGGTGGTTTTGGAAAAGATAAGAAACAAATAAAAAGTTAGTTAGTTGATTGAAAAAGATTTGAAATCAAATTTTGAAAAAGATAAGAAGATAAGAAAAAGATAAGATATTTTGAAATCAAATTTTTGAAAAAGATAAGATAAAAGATAAAAAGATTTTTAAGAAAAAGATATTTTGAAAAAGATTTAATTTTTAAAATTACTTAACTAACAAGAAACTACAAGATAAGATTCTAGAACTTAAAGATTGAACCTTTCTTAACAAGAAAGTAACAAACTTCAAATTTTTGAACCAATCACATTAATTGTTAGCTAATTTTCGAAAATTTGATATAAAGATAAGAAAAAGATTTTGAAAATATTTTGAAAAATAATTTTGAAATTTTTGAAAATTATAAAAAAAATGAAAAAGATATGATTTTTGAAAAAGATTTTGAAAAGATAAGATTTTTAAAATTGAAATTTTGACTTGACTTGTAAGAAACAACTAATTTTAAAAAATTTTTGACCAAGTCAACCCAAAATTTCGAAATTTTGGAGAGAAATGAGGAAAAGATATTTTTTTGATTTTTTTGAATATTTTAATTATGAGAAAGAAAAACAACAAAAATACCCAATACATGAAATTTTTAGATCAAAACAATGAATGCATGCAAGAATGCTATGAATGTCAAGATGAACACCAAGAACATTATTTTGAAAAACTTTTGATGCAAATAAAACATGCAAGACACCAAACTTAGAAATTTTTAATGCATGAAAAATATGAATGCAAAAATGCACATGAAAAACAAGAAAAGACACAAAACAAGAAATCATCAAGATCAAACAAGAAGACTTGTCAAGAACAACTTGAAGATCATGAAGAACACTATGAATGCATGGATTTTTCGAAAAATGCAAGAAAAATTTTTAAAAGCATGCAATTGACACCAAACTTAAAAATTAACACAAGACTCAAACAAGAAACACAAAATATTTTTTGATTTTTATGATTTTCTAATTTTTTCGAACATTTATTTAATTTTTTCGAAAATATAAGTTGGAAAAAACGAAAAATAAAAGAAATAAAAGAAAAATTTTTGAAAAAGATTTTTGAAAAGAAAATTACCTAATCTGAGCAACAAGATGAACCGTCAGTTGTCCATACTCGAACAATCCCCGGCAACGGCGCCAAAAACTTGGTGGACGATCGTGATCACTATTCTTTGCACTTGTATGGATTTATTCAAAAATTGTCTTTAATTAAATTCACAACTTCGTTCAACTAACCAGCAAGTGTACTGGGTCGTCCAAGTAATAAACCTTACGTGAGTAAGGGTTGAATCCACAGAGATTGTTGGTATGAAGCAAGCTATGGTCACCTTGTAAATCTCAGTTAGGCAGAAAAAAGAGGAATTGTGATTATAATAAATAAAAAGGAATAATAAAAGGGATAGAATACTTATGCAGATTCATTGGTGGGAATTTCAGATAAGCGGATGGAGATGCTGTAGAGCCCAAGCACGCCTGCTCTCCTACTGCTTCTACTCAATCCTTCTTACTCCTTTCCATGGCAAGCTTTGTATAGGGGTTCACCATCAACTGTGGCTACTTTCTTCCTCTCGGGGAAATACCCTGTGCGGCTGTCACTCGCACAGCTAACCAGTCTGGAGGCATCACCCATGGCTAATGGCTACATCCCATCCTCGCAGTGAAAACTAATGCACGCACTCTGTCACAGTACGGCTAATCACCGGTTGGTTCCCGCTCCTACTGGAATAGAATCCCTCTTTTGCGTCTGTCACTAACGCCCAGCAGGTTAAAGTTTGAAGCACGTCACAGTCATTCATTACCGGAATCCTACTCGGAATACCACAGACAAGGTTAGACTTTCCGGATTCCCAGGATCCTACTCGGAATACCACAGACAAGGTGAGACTTTCCGGATCCTCATAAATGCCGCCATCTATCTAGCTTATACCACGAAGATTCTGTTGGGGAATCTAAGAGATACACATTCAAGCTCGGTTGCATGTAGAACGGAAGTGGTTGTCAATCACGCGCGTTCATAAGTGAGAATGATAATGAGGGTAATCTGGCTCATAACATTCATCATGTTCTTGGGTATGAATGAATATCTTGGAATAAGAATAAGAGAGATTTGAATAAAAGACAATAGAATTGCATTAATACTTGAGGTACAGCAGAGCTCCACACCCTTAATCTATGGTGTGCAGAAACTCCACTGTTGAAAATACATAAGTAAAAGGTTCAGGCATGGCCGAATGGCCAGCCCCCCTAACGTGATCAATGATCTCCTAGGATGAAGAATAAAATAAAACTGAGACCAAAGATGTCTAATACAATAGATAAATGTCCTATATATACTAGACTAGCTACTAGGGTTTACATGAGTAAGTAATTGATGCATAAATCCACTTCCGGGGCCCACTTGGTGTATGCTTGGGCTGAGCATGATCATTCCACGAGCTAAGGCATTTCTTGGCGTCAAACTCCAGGTTATGACGTGTTTTGGGCGTTCAACTCCGGATAATGACGTTTTTCTGGCGTTTAACTCCAGACAGCAGCGTGTACTTGGCGTTTAACGCCAAGTTACGTCGTCATTCTTCGAATAAAGTATGAACTATTATATATTGCTGGAAAGCCCTGGATGTCTACTTTCCAACGCCGTTGAGAGCGCGCCATTTGGAGTTCTGTAGCTCCAGAAAATCCATTTCGAGTGCAGGGAGGTCAGATTCCAACAGCATCAGCAGTCCTTTTGTCAGCCTTCTTCAGAGTTTTGCTCAAATCCCTCAATTTCAGTAAGAATTTACCTGAAATCACAGAAAAACACACAAACTCATAGTAAAGTCCAGAAATGTGAATTTAGCATAAAAACTAATGAAAACATCCCTAAAAATAGCTTAAACTTACTAAAAACTATATGAAAACAGTGCCAAAAAGCGTATAAATTATCCGCTCATCACACAACACACACAATGCACCACACTCATCACACACATAGCAACAATCAAATACAAGAAAGAAAAAGAAATAGAAAGGGAAGGGAGAAGAGGGATTCGCGAAGAAGGAGAGAAGGGGAGAGGGGAGACCATGCTGGCACGGTGGGCTGCACCACCGCCGTCGCATCGTCGTCGTCGTCCCTGCAAGCTACCACCGCTTCGCGAAGAGAGAGAGAGCAGCGTCGGGAAGGAGGCGACGCCGCCGAGGTGCCATCGCCGTTCCTTCAGCGACGCCGCTGTTGACAGAAGAGAGAGCAAGATCCGAGAGAGCAGTGAGGGAAGGGCATCGCCGGAGGAGAGCCTGGCACTGCCGCCGCCACTGTTCGTCGCGTCGTCACCTCTAGCCTGCACCGTCGCCAGTCGCGAGAGAGAGAGACGCGCCGTGAGGGAGCTGCCACCGTGGAGAAGCCGTAGTGTTTTTGTCGTCGCCGCCCGAGACCCGCTGCCGTCGCCGAAAAAAAAGCACTGTCGTTGCTGTCGCCGAAGTTCAGACACCGCTGCCACTTGAGGTGGCTGCCGGGGCTGCCGCCAAACCGGTTCGGAGACCATCGTTGCTTCAGTTTGGCCATTCTCCCTCTGGCTTGGGTTGAGTATCAGTGCTTGCATGTCGTGCTTGGAGTTTTCGGCTGCTTCATTTTGCTATTTCAGTAGGTAATTAAGTTTCGAAAACCCTTGCGTTAGTTTTCTGTTGTGTTTGGTTATAGATTCTGAGGTTTGGTTACATAGGTTCGAGTTCTGAATATTGCATGTTGCATAAATGTTACTGTGGTTGCTGCAAGAATGGTTTGAACTGAGGTTTGCGGCTTCCATTGATCGCGGGTCGAGAGAAAAGACTTTTCTGTGATACGTTGGGTTATGGGACTCGACTTATCAAGGTAGGGGCATTTTCTTAAAATTCATTTTACTTTTAAGATTTGTTATAAGTCGATAATAGTATGGAAAATATATTTTTATAATTACATGAGTTTTATGAATTGAATTGAACTATTTGGATGGCTGTAATTATTTATTTGACTGGTTTACTAAAATATTGAGGAAGCTAGTTATATTGATTTGCTATTTTGGTTTGTTAAGTTGGTTGTTATTGAATTGATTTTCCTTGAATTACTGGAAGATGTTTAACGTTGGGATTTGGTTTGATTTGGAAAGGATTTGATATTGAAAACTGGTAGAGAATGGGTTGAAAAATGTGGTTTTGATGGGACCCGCAAGGGTGACATAATCCAAATTTTAGAGGAGATGCTGTCCAAATTTTTATAAAATTTGAAGACTTTGTTTAAAAATGGTTATTTAGAAAGATTTAGATTTTCAAGGGTTTTATAATTTTATTTTTGGGAATTATGAAGAAAAAAGTTTATGTTTGGTGCTTGATTTATTTAGAAAAGAATGAATTATATTTTGAGTATAAATGATTGAAGAGAGTAACAAGTGGTATGATGAGAATGAGTATGAGAGTGAAGATTTATTTGAGTATGATTTTTGAATAATTGAATGACAATGAGGATGAATGTGAAAATGAGATATGAATTAGTATCGGAAATGAAAATGATAATTATGAGAAATTATTGAATATACTGAGCTTGGGGCGTTGCCCCCATGTCAGCCGGGATTTTTCCCGTGGTTACTAGTGAGCTTGGGGCGTTGTTTCCCCATGTCAGCTTGGGGTATTGTTTCCCCATGTCAGCTTGGGGTGTGGTCTCTTCTCCCCATGTCAGCTTGGGATTCGTCCCATGGATATATTTGAGCTTGGGGGCGTTCTTTTCCTCATGTCAGCTTGGGATTCTTCCCATGGTGTAGTTTTGAACTTGAGAACATGTCGAGATGACTACGTAATCGACAGTTGATATCAACAGCCATAGGATAGGCATTCATCATATGCACTTGTATACTTTGATTGGGTTTGAATTTGTTTGGGTTTGCCTAATTGCTTAACTGTTATTAACTGCTATCTGAGCTATTTGCTGTAACTGTAATCTATACCTATGTTTTTCTTGTATGTTTTGCATGTGCTTGTTTCTGTTGTGGTACCTTTGAATTTGGATATTGATGATGAGATGATGATTTGGTTGTGGAATTGTTTGAGTCGTTGAGTTGAAGGCTGTGGTTGATCATTCTTAGGAAACTTTTAATTTCCTTTTATAGTAAAGACCGAGTTTGGAATTTCTGAATACTTAATCACTGAGTTTGTAAAACAATTTACCTACTATATATCTTTTTATAATAAACTCTGAAAATCTGTGGTGAGACCATGTGGTTAGGTTCTCACCCCCTACAGACTTTTCTTTTCAGGATATTGACGAAAAGCTTATGAAGAGTAGTTGAGTTTGGCTTATGCGATAGAAGATGTTTCAGTTTAGTTATTATTATTCTTCCCTCGCCATTAATATTATAACTTTTGCAAGAGGGATAGGAGTTTTGATATGTGAAGTTTATATATTGTTATGATATATATATATATATATATATATATATATATATATATATATATATATTATTTGTAAGTATTGTAATTTGTATTGAAAAGTATGGATGTATCTTTTGAAAATTCGGTTTAGGATTTAAACAGGTTCATATTTTAGTATTAAATCTTTTAAGAGTTGTAATACCCGAGCTATCAGAGTGGCGCAGCCGGAAGCGTGATATTTTGATAGTTAGGGTGTTACAAATGCAATATATTATTTTTGGACTTCGATAAACAATAATATTAAAATGATTATTTAATATCTTAATAACATAAAAAGATGGAGAATAAAATTATGAATAATTTTCTTAATCATATTACAGCAGTTATCATTTTCATACATTAAATTAATTATTTGAGATTTGCTTCATATATATTGGATGGATATACGTAATTATACTAAATTAAATATATTGTTGTGGAATAATTAAATAAGCAAGATCAAATATATGTTGTATCAATATATATAATAATTCCTGTTACTGATTATTTTAATTTTAGACTCACTTATATTTAAAAATTAAGTATTTTTTATTAGTCATGATATTAATATAAATATAATTAAATATGTATAAAAAAAAATCAAATATTTTTATTAATAACAATATTTTTTTGAGATTATATAATATTTATTAATATTATTTTTTGATAAATACATATAATATATGATAATATAATAAATATAAACTAATGAGTTAGTTAGTAAAAAAATGTTTATTTTAATATAAAAATAAAATTAAAAATGTGTTTTTATGAAAAAATACTAAAGTTTGAGATGCTTATTACTACTCCTAATACAATATCCAATGCTATTATTATAAGTAATGCTAATTTTAGCCCATGCAATTTTTACTGTTATTATTTTCAAATTCTCAATTTTTTTCGAAACCCAAAAATCCATATCATTGACACACTTCCAAAAAAAGGGCCACAACTTCACACTAACAGGGCCCAATAATATAATTACAATTATGTTTTTAGAATTAATATAATTCTATTACCTTACAACTCCTATAGCCTCTATTTTTGGACAGAATTTGTTTTCTCATAGTTCCCAAGATTTCACATGTGTCATCTCCTCATTTTGCCAACACTTTTCCTCACCTACTGAAGGAATCTTCCATAAGCACCATAGCACTTCCCATAGCAGTTCTATCCGCTATGAAATCGTAAGATTATGATTGCTTGGAGATGACAGCGGTAAGCAAAATGCCATCCGTTGACTTAATCTGTTAAGATATAGTAGTGGATTTAAAACTGCTGCCAAATATAGAGTTATACTTTAAAAAAACCCGAATTTATAATAAAATATGCCAATTTTTTTATTCTTTATATGTTCTTCCACTCAGTTGCTTTAATTTATTAAAATAACAAACAGCTAATCAAACTAAAACACACGAAACAAAACAAAAATATATATGCAAAAGTGAATCATTATAATAGTAATTTGAATTCAGTGCGTCGATGACTGTAAACTACAAATAAAGTCAACAAAATAAAAATTACAAATAAATATCTAAAAAGTTATTAGGGCAGTGAACAATTAAAAAAGTATTCAGATTCCAACATTGATAATTCAGATCATTAATGCCCGCACATCATCTTGCATGGAATGAGGTTGGTGTACTTCTCAAAGAATCTGCAGCTATTTCAGATGGCACCTTACCTCCTTATTGCTGGATTATGTATCTTAACTAATTTTTCATTGTCTGCATTTTTGCCTTATCCTCTGTTGTCTCTGCCTCCATTCTCTATCTCTTTGCCTTTTTCTCTACTGTTGTTGCCTTGAGTTCTGATGCCTCCGCCTTAAGTTTTACAATCTCCATCTGATACTCCTCAATCTACACACCGTAGTCAGATTGCTGTGGAATGTTACGAAAATACTGACTGGGACATGGACCAAAACCGAGTCCACGAACTCTTCCTGGGTGCTCCTTTCCAAGCAGGGGTGTTCATGGTTTGGTTAATCCAAAAACCAAACCAGTTTTTTGGTTAACCAAAAATATAGTCTTGGTTATTAACCAAATTAGTTTTACATTATAAAACTGGTTATTAATCGGTTAATAAAAGTCAAAACCGGTTTTTAACTGGTTATTTTTAAAAAACCGATTTTAAAAAATAACCATTTTTTATATAAAAAACCGGTTTTTCACCAAAAAATCGGTTTTTTCTCCAAAAAACCAATTTTATACCAAAAAATTTATTTTTACATCCAAAAACCATTTTTTACACAAAAATTAATTTTTTCACATACAAAAACCCAAATTTTTACCTTTTTTTTAAAATTAATTTTTGTAATCTAAATTATTTTTTTTCTTTCTAAATAATACAAGTAATATTTGTAAATAATGAAATTCACTGTAGATATAATCTCATTGAAGCTAAAAAATGACATTCCAACTGCTATAATTGTTGACACCAATATCTCCATCCAAAAATGACATTGCAACTGCTATAAGTTGTGCCTCAAACAAACCAACATAAACATAACCAAGTCTAATCATATATGGAAAAGCAAGTCTAATATCTTTACCATCTAAATGTTTAGAACATAACTAAAGAAAACATAAACAATCAAGACTTTCTAGTCATCTTCAAGCGCAATTGAACCTGGACCCACTGAACAAGTAATGTCCTCTGATAAAATCAAATTTGCAAAAAAAAAAACTATAATTACAAATTTAAAAAAATTATAAAGACTAACGGAATAATTTAATTTTTATTCATCATTTGAATCTACATAATTAATTTTATTCAATTTACCTTGCTCGACCTTTTCAAGCTCTTCGAAATTCTCAGGTGCAAGAGAAGAGAAAAAATCTCCTTTAAGCCAATCTTCGGTACATACAAGGGCTTCTACCATCTTAGGAGTCAATGAGCTATGATATTGATCGATGATTCTTCCCCCCATACTAAAAGCAGACTCAGAAGCTACTGTTGAAACTGGTATAGCCAATATGTCTCGTGCCATATTTGCTAGGACGGAAAACCGATTTGAGTTAGCCTTCCACCATCCTAGAATATCCAAAGGCTTATCATCTGGCTCACAGTCTTCATTCAAATAACGTTCAAGCTCAGATTTAAGATTGGATTTGCGACCAGTTGATCGACGATATAACCCCATATCATAAATGTCTTTGGCTTTATCACTTGCACTCGGTTGGGAGAGGGTATCATCTTGGTTTCCTTCATCTGCACCTTGATATAAATTATAAAGTGAATGAAGACAAGAAGACAACTTTGTCTTCAATTCACCGCCCACTTCCGCACCAAAAGAATTAACTAGGCACCACTCAACATAATCCAACTTATGGCAGGGATCTAGAACTATGGCAATTAACAACAACATGTTAATAGTTTTTGCATTTCCCCAATACTTGTTGTATTTT